>NC_137025.1:20763066-20923133 GCF_032717465.1 Coenobita brevimanus
TAAAGAACAATTACAGGGTCAAAGTGTACAACTACAGGCACAGAACGAAGGACAGATAAAACTAAAAGAACAATTACAAGCACAAAGTGTACAAGAAAAGGCACAAAATGAAGAAATCAAAGAAAAAGAACAGAGCGAACAGCTAGAGGCACAAAGTGAAGAACAAAAAGAACGATATGAACAGCTTCATTCGGCATTACAGGAGCAACAGAGGGAATTACAACGGAGAGGAAAATGAAGGAAGAACAACAACAGTTTAAGGAGGAAGTAGATGCCAAGCTAGAGCAGCAGAAGTATAGAGGTATGCAATAATGTGATGAAGAGCAGACAGCATGTAGACAACCAACTGAAGATTAGTGAGAGAACAGTGATGGAGTGCAGACAGCATGTAGATAGCCAGCTGAAGCATGTAATTGACCATGTGAAGATGATTAATGAGAAAATTGAGGCTGTAGAGAAATACTAAACTGCTGAGCCTCAGGCTAGTGCAGGGAGAATATGAAAAGAATGGACAGTGTATGGTGAATCTTGACGGATCCCCAGTGTCTAAAAGTAGCATTACAGGGATGAATAATCAGAATGCAGAGGTTTTGAGTCCTGGACTTAATTATGATGCCTCAGTTTTTAGGCCCCAAACCAGTGAAGTGCAGGGCTGTAATGGGGTACAATTAAAAAGAAACCTCAGGAATTCGGTGGTAGAGTATCTTGGGAAGCTTACCGTGTGCAGTTTGAGTTACTTGCTAATCAGAATGGTTGGGATGATAGGCAGAGGGCTGTGCAGCTTGCTACTAGCCTCAAGCGTGCCGCAATGGAAATTCTGGGCCAGATGTCAGTGTCGGAGAGGAACAGTTATCAGTCCCTTGTAGAAGTGCTGGAGCGCAGATGTGGGACCATGTACGAGACTGAGATTTACAGAGCACGATTCCGGAGCCGTGTACGGGCTCGAGGCGAGTCCCTACAGCAGCTTGCTCATCACCTGGAGAGTATGGCATACAAGGCATACCCAGGAGCAGCACCTAACCTGTTGGCTATTCTTCTGAAGGACCAGTTCATCGATGCTCTTGATAGCGCAGAGTTGAAAGTGCAAGTGAAGCAGGCACAACCAAGAAGCACTAGCCAAGGCTCTAGAATCTGAGCCCTATGTCAGGTCCAGTACGTCCACTTTTCAGGCAGGTCGTAGTGCAGAATTCAAGGCAAGAAAGGGGCAGGTTCGTGAAGCAGAAACACTGAAGGAAGTTGCTGGTACTGTGAAAAGCCAGGACATAGAAAAGAGGACTGCTACAAGTGGAAGAGGGAACAGGAGAAGATCGGAGGAGGTTGGTGGTTCCGCAGGAAGCCAGGACACAAGAAGGACGAATATTACAAATGGAAGAAGGAGCAAGAACAGAGCAGCGCAAAGAAATCTACAAATGTAACAAAAGCGTGCTGGGTAAGTAGTGAGGTGGAACACTTCAGTTCTGAGTGTCCAAAGAAGAAAAAGGAAGATAAGAAGAAGGCTGCAGAAGACCAGAAAGAAGCGGAAAACTAGTGGAGGCTGGTGTTAAGGGGCAACCACCAGCCAGCTTTTCCTGAGTAGCCCCACCATCGAGAAAATGCAAGAGAACTGCAATCGACAGAGAGCGAGTAGATGGAAGAATAGACCGAAAGAAGTGTTCCCTGGTGATTGATTCAGCCTCAGAGCAGACTTTTGTGAGGCCTCATGTGTTACATCATCGGTATCTGCCTGAGTCATCAGAACAACTGTGAGGCATAACTGGGCACCACACAGAACTGAGGGGACTCCTGGATGTCCGGATTGAAGTGGCAGGGCAAGAGGCTACCATTCAAGTCTACGTGGCCAACATGGAGGATCCTTGCCTTCTTGGTCTGGACTATTTGATGTCCATGGGATGTGGGCTGGACTTCCGCTCCATGAAGTTGAAGGTTCGAGAAAAGTCGGTTCCTGTCACGGCAGTGAGACTTACCAGTTCTGGCGCCGAGGTGAGGGTGCTCCATATTGCAGCAATACCCCCAAGGTCAGAACTACTGCTTCAGGATAAGGTGCGTGGCTCTTTTGACAGCTGCCTAGGGGTAATGAAGCCTGATGTACAATGCAGGACGAAGGCCGGAGTGATGGTGGGGTGCCAGTTGGTGGAAACAGTTGTAGGTGAAGTGCCGGTTGTGGTAGCCAATGTCTCCCGTGAGTCACAGAAGATCAACGAGGGAGAAATTCTGGGACTTTGCCAGGCGGTGGACACTGAATGGCATCAGAGGAAGGCCTGTAAAAGAAGCATAGTCAGAGAAGATGGGTATCTGCCAGAGCACTTACAAGGCCTTTTCTCAAGGAGCTGCCAATGCCTGGATGGCCCATACAGTTAAGGCAGCTGCTGGCGGAGTTTGTTGATGTCTTCTCCACTGGAGACCTAGACCTGGGATGCATTGATCTGGTGGAGCATTGTACAGACACCGGGGATCACCGCCTGATTAAACAGCCAGCGTGGAGGATGGCGCCAGTCCAGTGGCAAGAAATGGAAAAAGTGATGGAGAATCTTCAAAGTCAAGGAGAGATAGAAAAGTCCAGCTGTTCTTGGGCATCATCAGTGGTTCTGGTAAGGAAAAGGGATGCTTCAGTAAGGTGTTGTGAAGATTATCGAGCCCTGAATGAAGTGACAATGAAGGATGCATACCCCTTGCCAAGAACTGATGACACCCTGGATGCTCTGTCAGGTGCCAAGTGGTTCTCCACTCTAGACATGAAAGCTGGATACCAACAAGTCAAGGTTGCAGAAAAGGACAAGAAGAAAACAGCCTTTTCATACGGGCATGGTTTATGGCAGTTTAAAGTGATGCCACTTGGCCTATGCAATGCCCCAGCTACTTTTGAGTGTCTCATGGATCGCGTACTTGAAGGCCTACTCTGGCAGACAGCTCTCATCTATCTAGACGATGTAACTGTATTTGGACGGATTTTCGACCAGGAATTGGAGAAGCTGTCGGAGGTGTTGAACAGGATCCGAGCAGCGCACCTCAAGCTGAACCCCAAGATGTGCTACCTGTTCCAGAAGTAAATGAAGTACGTGGGACACATTGTAGGCGAGGGTGGCGTCCGTACTGACCCAGAGAAGGTGGCAGTTGTTGAAAACTGGCCAGTTTCACACATATGTGAAAGGGCTACGGAGTTTCCTGGCCTTGTGCACGTACTATCGACTTTTTGTCAAGGACTTTGCGACGATAGCTGCACCTCTGCACAAGCTGTTGGGGAGGAGACAGAAGTTTGCGTGGACAGTAGAGACTCAGAAGGCCTTTGATGAACTGAAGCATGCGTTGGCAAACTCTTCAGTATTGCCGTACCCAGACCAGAGTCAGCCATTTATCTTGAACTGTGATGCTAGTGACCATGGTATTGGTGGAGTCCTGTCGCAGAAGAAGGATGACAAGGAGTATGTGGTGGCATATTACAGCAAGAAGCTCAGCCTACCGGAGTGGAACTACTGTGTGACCCATAAGGAGCTCTTGGCAGTGATGAAGAGCCTTGATTTCTTCCATCCCTACTTGTATGGGTCCTACTTCATCATCAGGATAGACCATGTGGCACTCAAGTGGCTGAAGATATTGAAGAATCTGGAAGGTCAACTGACATGCGGGCTTGGGGAGCTAGACCAGCACAGTTATGAGGTGCAGCACCGCCCTTGGCGGTTACATGGCAATGCTGACAGCTTGAGTCATCAGCCTTGTGACCCAGAGTGCTGGCAATGTAGTAAAAATGATCATAGTAAGAAATGCAGCCGTACTGCAGTGACAGGGCCAGCATCAGATGAAGAAGACCTGAAGTGGATGCATACGGAGGATGCAGATTTACAACCAGTGCTGGAGTGGCTGCAGCAGAGTACAGTGTGACCATCTTGGGAAGAAGTTTCCAGGTTAAGCCCTGCGACCAAGAGCTACTGGAGTCAGTGGGACCTTCTTTGTTTGAACAACGGACTACTGGAGCATCAGTGGGAGACACCCAATGGCCTCAGCAAGTACAGGCAACTGGTGGTTCCGAAGAAAATGAGGTCTGTGATCTTGGAATAGTCTCATAACTAGATCATTAGTGGGCACCTGGGAGTGATGAAACTCTAAGCCGGCTGCAACATAGGTTCTATGGCATGCATCAGGATGATGAAGAGTGGTGATGGGCCTGTAATGTATGTTGTGCCAAGAAGGGACCCAAGAAACGTGGTTGCGCCCCTCTTCAGCTGTACCAAGTGGGTGCACCAATGGAAAGAGTCGCGGTGGACATCGCTGGACCTTTGCCAATTACTGAAAGCGGAAACTGGTATACAGTATATGTGTCGCCATGGACTGCTTCACAAAGTGGCCAGAAGCCTATGCTATCCCCGATCAAGAGGCTGCGACTGTTGCTCAGGTGTTGGTTGACCAGTTTTTCTGTCGTTTTGAGATACCACAATAGCTACATTCAGCCCAGGGTAGAATTCTTCAAGTCTGCTGTGTTCCGTGAGTGCTGCAAGTTACTGGGGATCAAGAAGACCAGGACGACCCCACTAAGGCCACAGTCAGATGGGATGGTGGAGAAATTCAAGTGGACCCTAGGACAAGAACTGGCCAAGTATTGCATAAAGGGACAAACGGAATGGGACCAGAAATTACCTGCGTTGCTGATGGCATATCGGTCTGATTCCCATGAGCTTACCGGCTGCACCCCTGCAAAACTGATGCTGGGCCACTAGTTACGTTTACCCGTTGACTTGTTAATGGGAAGACCACCTGGTGAAGCACTACTTACAGACACCTCTAGCTTACTATGCAAAGCATCTTCAGGAAAGGCTAGCTGAGGTACATCATCAAGTGCGAGGAGCCCTCAAGTTTTCAGGAGAGGTAATGAAGTAGAAGTATGATGCCAAGGCCAGTGAGGTGAGTTTCAAGGATGGTGACCAAGTTTGGTTATATAATCCTCAACGAAAGAAGAGACAGTCGCCAAAGCTGCAGAGCCCATGGGACGGGCCTTACACTGTGTTGGACCGCCTATCAGACATGACGTATCGGATGCGGGGAGGCAGGAAGTCTCGCCCAAAGGTGGTACGCATGAATCGTCTGTGGCAGTACCATGGGTCAGGACAGTACAGCTGGGACGTCTCCGTGGAATCGAGCTCACTTGCAGCTGAGGATGTTGAGGAGGACCAAGGAGCTGAGGTCCAAGAGGATGGTGACAGATTCCCAAAAGAAGAAATGCATCAGGAAGAGGGCCAAGACATTTCAGGACGAGTGGACTGCGTGGAAGAGCAGGGACGTCGTCGGAAGCACCATAGGAGAAAACCTGATAAGTTGAAGGATTATTTTGTGCATAGTTAAATGTTTCATTAGGATTAAGGTTTATGTTTGTAAACATTGTGTAGCTTTGTCGGGACGACAAAGGATTAGGGAGGGGGTAGTATTGAGAAGCTGGATTGCTAGCTAGATTGTTCTGGAGAATTCCCGATATTTGTCGTAGTTTCATAAGAGTCAGAGTTGCCAGTTAGCCTGCTATATGTGAGCGTAGTTATTTTGTAAGTTCTAAACTAAATTTTATGCTCTTTTTCTCTGTGATGTTTTAGTTATGTGATTGTTTGTTAAATTATGTAATTTAATTTAAGTTTGTTTGCTTAATAATTTAGAGTATTATGCAGTGTAAAAAAAAAAAAAAAAAAAAAACTCTGGCATGTTTTTGATATCTCTGAGTGGTAACTGTTGCGCCTCTTGGTACGTGGAACACTCTGGAATATAGAAAGCTTATATAAGGATGGAGAAGAGACTAGAGCAGGTTCAGTCGGTTTTCAGTTCAGTTTGAGTGTAGTTCAGTGACAGTGCAGTGAAGTTTGTATATTTTCGGTACTTGTGAAAATAGTGAAGTGTTGTTGGCAAACAGTGAAGTGTTATTGCAGTTTGTGTATCTTCGGTGCTTGTGAGAATAGTGAAGTTAGAAAGCATTAAGTGTGATTATTTGAAAAACAAGATGAAGGTAAGATGCCAGTGTTTATTTTAGCCACAGCTGATGTGTGCTGTACACCGAAAGGCTGACCATAGGAAGAACAACTCACTGGCCAACGTCCTTCCTATACTGAACTACTGCTGTTGGAACCTGTGGCAGTGTGGGACAGGGATGTAACAATATTTCTAACTCGTAACTTAGTACAGTAATCTCCATAAATCAGGACTTACCTAAGATCACTGAATGGGGACCAAATAACATTGTCTCATTTAATGCTATGAAAACCAAATATATACAATTTACTAATAGGTAGATATTGCCTGATTCTTATATTACCTTCTTTGGTACTAATATTCATTTCTCTAAAAGTTTTGAAATTCTCGAAGTTTCACTTAACAATGTCCTCAGCTGGACCACTCATGTAGTAGTATTAGTTGTTGTTCCCTAGGCAGTTGGGCCGAACAGCCCTGAGTCCCTAAGGAAGGCCACGACCGAGATCGGGCTTTCTCATAGAGCTCTCAAGGAGTGTATGTTGTGTTGTTGGTGCAGGTGATTGTGTGCAATGCAGTCTTCTATAATATGCTTAATAATATGGGGTCTGTATTGCATCCTGGACAGGCATCAGTGATGGAGTCATCCAGCCTCTTCTGATAACTCAAGAGGGCTGGATAATGCCCAGTTCTCAGCCTGGCCAGGTGGACCCTGCCCTCACGAGGGAGATGGGATTCAGAAGGGTGGATATCATGAGGCCGTGCATGCAGCTGTATGTTGTCTTCAAGTGACTGAATGGAGCGGCGAGTGATTTGAGTATGGAAATGCTTCTGCAAGCTGGTCTGAGGCGGGCAAGGAGGGAGAGATGACAGTATTTGTTCTTACCTTACCTAATTGTTCTTACCTAATTGTATCTTGACAGAAATGAGTCAAGCTCGTACTGTCCCGTGTCTTAAACCATATTTATCGTACATATCCTTAAATTTGTGCATTGTTTTGGCACACACTATTTCATTCGGTAGTGCATTCCATTGATCAATTGCTCTGTTTGGGAAACTGAATTTCCTTATGTCTTTATCACCTCTCTTCTTATGCAGTTTTTTTGCAGTGTCCTCTTGCTGATGCTTCCCCATACGTTAAGTAATCATTTATGTCTATTTTCTCCTTCCCTGATATGCATTTATATAGCATTATCATGTCACCTCTTTTCCTTCTCTCCTGTAGTGTTGGTAGATTCAGTTTATTTAGTCTTTCTTCGTAGCTTAGGTCCCTTAAGCTTGGTATCCATCTTGTAGCGGCCCTTTGAACTTTTTCAATCTTGTCTATGTGTTTTTTGAGATGAGGACTCCAGACTACTGATGCATACTCCAGGGTTGGTCTAATGAATGATGTTATTATCCTTCTTAGCATGTCTTCATTTATGTATGTGAATGCTATTCTCATATTTGCAAGCACTGTATACATGTTCCGTACCTTCTCGCTGATGTGGTCAGCCGGAGATAGTCTGTTATTAATAATCACACCTAGGTCCTTCTTTCTTTCTGATGTGTGTAGGGTTTTATTTCCTAACGTATAATCCCAATCAGGTCTTTTTCCACTTTTA
This sequence comes from Coenobita brevimanus, assembly GCF_032717465.1. Taxonomy (NCBI): domain Eukaryota; kingdom Metazoa; phylum Arthropoda; class Malacostraca; order Decapoda; family Coenobitidae; genus Coenobita; species Coenobita brevimanus. The sequence goes on from NC_137025.1 coordinate 20,770,608, forward strand.
CCAAACTTGATTACATGACACTTGTCCACATTGAATTCCATTTGCCATGTATTACTCCATTCATGAAGTTTATTTAATTCTTCTTGTAGCTCTTTACAAGAGTCTGTGTTAGTAATTCTCCTTTGTATTTTTGCATCATCTGCAAACATATTCAGATAGCTTTCATTTCCAGTGTTACTATTTATATCATTTATATACACTAAAAACATGATTTGTGCCAGCACTGAACCCTGTGGTACTCCACTAGTCACTTCTTTCCATGATGAGTAGTTTCCCCTTAGTACTGTTCTCATTTCTCTTTTTATGAGAAAATCTTGCATCCAACAAAACAGTTTGCTTCGAATTCCTCCTTGATGGTACAGTTTCCATAAAAGTCTTTGGTGTGGTACTGTGTCAAATGCTTTCTTGAATTTAAATAGATACTGTCCACCCATCCTTTTCTTTTCTGTATTGTGTCTGTTACTCTGTCTTAGTAGCTCAACAGATTAGTAACACATGATTTTCCTTTTCTGAAACCAAACTGTCTTTCTGTTATCATACTGTGTTCTTCTAAATGATTTACCCAAGCTTTTCTTAAAAGCTTTTCTAATACCTTGCTTACAACACTGGTCAGTGATACTGGTCGGTAGTTGAGTGGATTTTGTCTATTCCCTTTCTTGAATAAAGGGACAATATTTGCTTTCTTCCAAATATCAGGTAGTTTACCTTGACTCAAGGATTTCTTGAAAATTAAAAATAATGGTTTACTTAACTCCTTTGCACATTCTCGTAGTACCCAACATGAAATTTCATCAGGACCACTTGCTTTTCCTCTGTCTAATTTACTTAACTCCTCCTGTATTACTTTTTCTGATATTTGTATATCTGGTAGTATGTGTGGACATGCATGTTCCACATAGTCCCTCGCAAAATTTAACTAATTGAAAATTCTTATTTAGCGCTTCACAAATATCTTTCTCTTGTGTATAGGTGATTCCCTCGTCCGTAATGGATTGTGTTATATCTTTTACTTTGGTTTTGCTTCTGATGTAGCTGTAAAATAGCTTTGGTTGATCACTACTTTTATTTATTATATCCTTCTCAAACTGTTTTTGGGTTTCCCTCCTTATTCTTGTATAATCGTTTCTTGCCTGTTTGTAATTATTATATTCCCTTTCGCTATTGTGTCTTCTGTATCTATTCCACAACAAATCTCTTCTTTCTTTTGATTTTTTACATTCTGTATTGAACCATTTCTGTATTTTCTTATCTGCTTCTTTGTGCTGTGGGATGTACTTCTGGACTCCTATTTCATAAAATTCACAGAATTTTTTACATACAGCATTTAAATCTTGTCCTCGAAGCTCATTTTCCCAATCAATTTCTAAGAAATACTTCTTTAGGTGTTGATAATTTCCCTTTTTATAGTTTAGGCTCTTTTTGTAACATTCATTGCTGTTAACTATGTCATATGCTATCCTGAAGTAGTAATTTAGTACTGCATGATCGGTTTTGCCGAGTGGAGGGTGATATAGTAAACTGTCAATATCATTTTCTTGCCTAGTAAATATTAGATCTAGCATTGAAGGTACATCGAGTCCTCTTTTTCTTGTGGTTTCCCTCACATGTTGCGTTAGGAAAAACTCTTGCACGAGATCCAGGAGCTTTTGGTCCCAACAGCTTTCTTGGTTAATTATATCTAGAGTATTCCAATTTATATTTGTATTAAAATCTCCAGTTAGTATAATTCTTTCCGATTTCTCTTCCATTTTATGTAGTAATGATCTTAAACTCTGAATTGTACTCTCTGCCAGGTCCTCATATTCGTCTCTTTCCCATGTGTTGGATCTGGGTGGAATGTACAAATTGGCTACAATTACTTTCCCTTCAGATGTGTTGATCTCTACTGCAATCAGTTCTACTTGTGAGGGTATATCTAGTTTTATTTCATTGACTTTTAGATTTTTCTTAGTTAATATTATAATTCCTCCTCTTTTTTTTAAGTTTCTGTCTCTTCTCCATATATTGTATTCCTCTAAGTTTAGTATGTCATTGGATATCCTTGGTGTTAATTTTGTTTCAGTTTGGCATATTATATGTGGTTCATTTTCTGTGATAATCATTCATCTCTAGTAATTTAGATACCATTCCATCCACATTTGAGTACATCAACTTTATCATCTTGTTTATATACTTGTCATGACATGGTTCTACTATACCTCATACCAATTAATCTGGCCAGGCATATATGGCAACACTGTTCCTGCCGAGATTCTGATTGGCTGGAAGTGTTTGTTCGATTTCGTTTTTACTGAAACCGATACTCTCTTTATTATTAGATATGATACTAAGTTTGTCGACAATACAATCGTCAAAAGCAATAAGAAATCCGTTATATACTTATCAATAATGAAATTTTCGTAGGAAGATAGAAATATTGAGTCAACAAAGTATTATAACAGTCCAAGTCAAGGTCAGCATTCGAACAATTCCTTTAAATCTCCGACACTACGTAGAATAACAGAAAATTAAGGAAACCTGCTTAATCTAAGCGTTGGTGTAACACACATTTGAATTTTTAAGATCAGTCTGCATCTTTAAATCGTGCCACAACTCTGAAGAATTAAAAATTCTTATGAGAAGACGAGCTCTGTGGGGAGGGAGGTTTGAAAAAATCGCGAAAACTCAAAGTAGGCTAAAGGAAAACTATTTCATTATATTTCCTCTATTATCACAGTACAGACTGTTCTTAAAATATAAACGTGTTATACCAACACTTAGATTAAGCAGGTTTCCTTAATTTTCTGTTATTTTACGTAGTGTCGGAGATTTAAAGGAATTGTTCGAATGCTGACCTTGACTTGGACTGCTATAATACTTTGTTGACTCAATATTTCTATCTTCCTACGAAAATTTCATTGTTGATAAGTATTATAACGGATTTCTTATTGCTTTTGACGATTGTATTATCGACAAACTCAGTATCATATCTAATAATAGAGTATCGGTTTAAGCAACAACGAAATCGAACAAACACCTCCAGCCAATCAGAATCACGGCAGGAACAGTGTTGCCATACATGCCTTGCCAGATTAATTAGTATGAGGTATACCTTCCTCCTTTTTATTCCCTCCTGTTTGTGTACCACTTTCGTACCTGCAATCCAATTACTTTGTAAAAAAAAATGTGTTCTTCTCCTCTTCTGATCTTCCCTCATTTTTTGTTTTTGCTTCCTCCCTCTTCTCTTTCAGTAATTCCAGTTCCTCTTGTGTTAGGCATCTTTTTATCCACACATTTTTGAACTCCTCTTTTTCCATAAGATTCTTTGCATTTTTTAGTATCTCCTCCACAGTGTTTACACTCTGGAAAGTTACCTTTAGAGGTCTTGTCTTGCTTTTCTCGTATTTCCCTAACCTTTTGTGTTCTTGTATTTCCCTAACCTTTTTGTGATATCGTGTGCTGGGTGTTGTTTTGATGTTCCTTGGTGTGTGTGGATGTGCTGCCATGTAGTGTAGTGGATGGCGTGGGTTTGTGGAGGCTACGGCAAGAATTTTGGGTGCCTTTCATTTCTAGACGATCCTTGACTTTGAGGACTTTGGTTTCTTGCTGTAGGTGGTCTGTGAGTGTAGTAGCTGTGCAGCCTGTGTATATTTTTTGTGCTTTGTCCTGTATGGTATGTAGAGTGGCGTAATGTGTTTTAGTGAGGTTAGGAGCCCAAGCAGGGTTTGCATAATTCATCACTGAACGTATACTGTATATTGTTTGTATATTGTGGTGGTGATTTCTTTGTTGTGTCCAGATGTTGTATGTGCAAGTGACCTTATGGCGTTGAGTCTTGATGTTACTTTATTTTAATGTTTGTGATGTGTTGTTTAAATGACATTGATATATTGTATGTTACACCAAGGATTTTGTGTGTGTGTGTGTGTGTGTGTGTGTGTGTGTGTGTGTGGTAGAGGAATGTTGTTTATGGTGAGGTGTGGAATGTGACTGTGTTCTGCTGTCCATTTTGTGAGAAGGGTCACTGTAGATTTGGCTGGGGCTATTTTGAGCCTGTTTGTAGTGAACCATTCGTGTAGTGTGTTGAGGCAAGGTTGGAGGATGTGTACGGTTGTGTTTGCGTTTTGGTATGTACAAGTAAGTGTTATGTCGTCCGCATAGGAAGCTGTGTGTATTTATGGTGTGTGGGGTGTGGGTATGTCGTGCATGAATAGGTTAAAGAGAGTAGGGAACAAAACAGATCCTTGGGGGACGCCATTTGTGAAGGTTCTGATGTTCATTGACTGACCAGCAAATGTTACATGTGCACATCTGCCTGCTAAATAGTTTGCCAGCCATCCTTTTGTGTTATTGTGCATGTCTGTGTTGAATGTTTTGTTTGTGAGGTAGTGGCGGGGGATGGCATCAAAAGCAGTACTAATGTCTAGTGTGACTAGGAGTGCTCTATGTGGTGGCCTAGCTGAATTAATGCCATCAAAAATTCTCTGTGTAAGGTCTGTAAGAAGAGTGTTTGTGGAATGTAGTGGTTAAAACCATGTTGTGGTGGGGTAGAGGGGTGTGAGGTGTAACTAGTTGTAATACCAGTCGTTCAGTGACTTTGAAGGGGGTGCAGACGAGTTTGATGCTGTTTAATGTTTTGTAGAATTTGCTGGTGTTTGTTCTGTGATCAAGTGTTTGGAGATTATTATTCCAGTTTAGTGTTTGCTGTTCTGATATTTTATTGTTTTTTTGAGTGTTGAGTTCTTTTATTTTGTTGTACGGTGTCTTGTGTATGGAGTGTTGGGGAGTGTCGTAGTGTGTCCCACTGACTGATGAGGCCTTAATTTCAGGTGTGAAGTTGGGGTTGTGTCTCTTTCTGTTGCCTCTAGGGATGTGTCATTTGTCTGCATTTTGAATAATTGTATTGAAAGGTTGCACAACGGTGCTGATGTCTGTGATGGATGTAACGATTAATGTTTCAGTGATGTTCTGTTTCAGTTGTGCAGGCCTCCCAGTTGGCTCTCTTATAATTAGTGTATGTGTGTCTGTGCCCAGCTGGGGTGATTCTGGTTTTGGTGATGATGATGATTGGGAGGTGGTCAGAGCCAAGGGTTTTGACCACTCTCCAGGACGTTGTGGGGGCGGGGGTTGGGGAGCAAAACGTGGTGTCTGGGGATGATGGGAAGAAGAGGGCTTGGAGTGGAATATGGGTATGTAGATGGATATTACTGAGTATGAACAGATTATGTGTTTGGGATTGCAGTACCAGCCCTCTGTCTGTGTCAGGGTTGTTGACATGCCAGGCCGACGCCTTGACGTTGAAATCACCACCCAGGATAATGTTGGGTATGTAGTGTATTTGTGGAGAGTAATTGTGTGGTACTGTGGGGGACGACTGGGGGGATTGTATGTATTGGCGATTGTTATGTGTGATTTGTTACCAGTACATACTGTCACGGGGTTTTGTAGATTTATGTATTAAAAAAAAATGCTTTAAAAGTTGCTTAAAATAGAGACAAAGAATTAACTGTGAAATAAAGCAGTAACTTTTACTTTATGCCGGCTTACTTCGCCGATTCTCTAAGGATGAGAATTTATAAACTTTCTCAACAGTACACAGCAAAGACTAATTACTCACGTGTACTGTTTGTTAGTACTGTTAGCCTCTAGAGAAAGTGACTCCACCCCTGACAATCAATAACTGATGATATTAATGATAAACAGGTTCTTGCCGGTGCGTTAACTCCTGGCTGGCACAATGGATTTAAGCTTAATACAAAATGACTGGCCTAAGTACCAGTTATGAATAATACAAAGCATCTGTGCAAACTAGGAGTGGCAACAAAAAAAAAAGCTAAATGTGGAGAAATAAAACACGAGTTTAACTACATTGAGCTCGAAGAGAAGAACTATGAATTTATTGATTACACTGAATTAATTTTACGTTACATGAGTCTCAAAATGGATTCAAAATAACAAGGAGAATACACTCACTAGCTCATTCAAAACTAATCTCTTAACCTAGGGAAATGAAAGGAAATACTGGTCAGTGGAGGGGGCTAGGTAGAAACACTGGGCGCCGGTACGTAGGACGGATGCTGCAATATGTTAAACCTCTTCGCCGATTCACCGTCTAGGTGGAGATTTCAGGAACTTGCTGAACATGAACCTTCTTTCACGATGAACAAAGCCTGACTAAGTTCGAATTATGAAAGAGGGAGAGGGCCGGCCGTGTTTGCTCCAATGGTCAACGGAAAGAAAGTGAGTGATATACACTCTCAATAAAGTATTCAGCGAAGGCGCTAATGTCGCGCGCAAGGATGCTCACTTATGAAACAGTGAAAAATGTTCTGAAAACCGTCCCAATTGAGTGAACGTTGGGACAGTTGAACTGAGTAATACTCAGTGAGAATTCCACTAGAATTTGCGGTTTTCACACTGAAACAAAAATGTCACGAACTTATAAACACTCTCACGCCAATTCGTGACATTACGCCCCATCAAATTAAAAAAAAAATAAAAAATAAAAAAATTGATATACATACATATAAGTCCTAACTCAGTCACACAAGATTCACACTGTGGTGTGTGTACTATCCTGGTACAGGAGAAAATCACAGTCGCCCATGAGCGTAAAAACTACGTATTTACGTTAATAGAGGCAGGCTTGAGGAAAAAACTCCGAGACGACGGTGAAAAATCCTGTACTCAGGTCAAACTGAGCAAAAGTTCACTACATTTACATTAACAACTAATTGTTATCTAGCGTGATGTATGTAATACACGGTGTAGGTGTGACAGTTGTGGTGTAACTGTACCTACGTGTAAAATTATGTAATACAATAGTAAATAATGATGACGAGGCAGAAGAGAAGAGGCGGCAGCATGCATCAGGGACGATCAGCTGATCTGCACGACAATGCTGCACCCACCAGCTGCACCTGTGAAAGGAATCAAGGTGGAGCATCTGAAGTGTCATTTCTCTCTCTCTCTGCATAGCAATCAGTACTTATATTTATTATTAACCAGGAAACGTAGTCTTTGGATTGCTCAAATCTCTCAAGACCCCTGTAGTTTACTGGTTAACCTAGCATTTTTAACCAGGAAACGTGCCATTTCCTGGATTGCTCAAAACTCTCAAAATTGGCAGTTTACTGGTTAACCTACATTATTAACCAGGAAACGTGCCAGTTCTTGAATTGCTCAAGTCTCTCAGAATGGGCAGTTTACTGGTTAACCTAACATTATTAACCAGGAAACGTGCCAGTTCTTGGATTGCTCAAATCTCTGAGAACGGGCAGTTTACTGGTTAACCTAACTCTACACTTACGATTACAATTAGGAAGCTGAGAATCCCTATGCAATCTCGGGCAGGTCACATTTTAACACCCACCGTAGGTGTGAACACTCATGTGGATAATGTGCATTCTCCGGGAATCCTACCGAGAAGGTCCACAGCTCGAGACACCACAAGGTAATCCATACGCAGCCTCGGATTGTCCTTACGTGGGTCTCAAACTTCCCCTTAACCTATGGTATACATGTATGTACAGGTCCTGGACGTAACGTGTCCTGTGAGACCAACGGGCGAGACGTCAGGTCTGCACCCACTTCACCACTGCCCTGTCTCTCAACTGACTCTAAGATTATGGGTGTGGATTCAAATGGCACAGGAAGGATATGTCCCTGATTAGTGGTACATTGACACATTGCAGGAACGCACAAAACTATCTATTTCCGGTCCCATTCCTGGCCAGAAAAAGTCAACAGGGATACGGCCCTGGGTTTTCCTTTTGCCCATGTGACCTCCTGAGGCTGAACAATGACCCCATTCTAACACTGCTTGGCGGTACTTAGCAGGAACGACGAACTGCAATCGAACCTCGCCCTGGGGTGTTCGTGGATCACGGTACAGCCGTCCTTGTTTACGAAGGAACTTGGCTTGACCTACCCGTAAATATTTAATCACTTTACCCTTTTGTTTCTTTCGCACGGCAGCAAGTGTCGGGTCAGAATGTTGTTCTTGAACAACAACTTGGCTACACATCAGATCTTGCAGCGATGCAATGGTCACTGGGGTGACACAGTTTGAAGCCTCAGCCATGGCTCATGTTTCTGTAGCCGAAGTCTGCGTGGCATCATCTTCGGTGCAACTAGACTTGGCACCTTGAATGTTGCCTATAATAAGGACAAACAAAGGTTCTGGCATGACAACTGCGAGTGTCGTACCGGTGTAAAATGGAGATGCCACCTGGATGTGTGCCTCAGGGAACAATCTCACTGATCCATAAATAAGGTTAGTTTGGATCTGTAGACCTGTGTACTCCTCGGGCCGAACTAGACTGTCTGACGGAGCAACCTGAGGAACCATTGTCTCTCAGGACCTTCACAGGAATGTCTCCCACAAACCCTGGCTGAACAAGGAAGGCACTGTTACCTGTGGGAGGGCCTGTGGAGGAAGCAGCCAGCCACTGATGAGACTGCTGAATAAATGATGTGGCAAACATGGTGCCCTGAGAATTTGATGCCTGAGGGGCTGTACTCACTGTCTGGGGAGATGGAGCATTAACCATCTGTGGAGGAGGGTTCACTGTTGCTGGGGGACTAGTGAACTGTGGAGAAGTACCCATACTGCTAGGGACGACAGCACCGTGCTGCTGCTGAGGAATGAAGGCTGCGTTCGCCTCCTGTTTCTGATACACTGGGGCTGGTGCTGAAAAGGTTTGTCCCGATCTTTGATTGTGTGGTTGATACTGCTGCTGGTTAGGGTACTTGTTGTACCACTTCCACTCAGGTTTCTGAGTGTTTTGCCCCTGGTCCTTCTTCTGCAGTTGTTTGGACCTTGGCCATTATTCTGAGAACGGCCTTGTTGCTGGGGTTCAGTCTGAGACGGTTTCCCAGATTTGTCAGCTTTCCTGTTTCAGGTGTGCTGCTTACGAGTTTGATACCCATATGCAATGAAGAATGCATCAGCCTTGTTTACCATTTGGCTGGCGTCCCTTACCTGGCAGATTTTAAGCTGAACCATAAGTTCAGCAGGGCACGACTTTTCTAGCTGTGTGCACAGCATAAGGTCGACTTTCCCCTCATGTGTGGAAGGAGTTTGATCTTTCTTAACCCGTCATGTCCCGAGGTTTTCCGCACCTCCAACATCCCCCAATCCCGAGGTATTTTCGAAAAAAAAAAAAATGGCTAAAACCTCCGCTTTTGGTGAGAAACATCGAAAATTCATAGAGAAATTGCTCACCTGAGGTTTAAAATACTCAATCCAGGTAGGAGTTCCTCCTTACCTGACTGGGTTTTCTAACATGCTGGCACCAAAGAAAACGAGTTCTATGGGAGGGTAACTATTTCACACAACTCATAAACAGTATTTATTTATTTACTTGGTACGAATTTATATGTAGTATGAGAGTATATTGGTTTTCAAGTAGTAATATAGGCATTATAAGCATTGTTTCACTCACTAACTAATCACCATACCTGACCTTTTTTTGCCACATTACCTGATCATTATTTCTGTTTCTTCTTCTAATGCTATGTAAACTTTGTCCTCCACATTGTCATCGATTGGGGAATCACTCTGGCCCTGAATATCTTTACTGGCCAGGTCACCGGTAACAGGTGAATTGCCGAGACAATGGCGTGAGGGGGGGAGGGGGGAGGTTATGCAGTGTAAGGCATTGTCTCTGCTTGGCATCTTGTAGAGGAATAGAGGAAGGTGTCCTGTGTATAAGTACAAAAAATCATGTGCAAAAATTGAAAATTGTGCAAATTAGGGACCTTGCAATTGCACGACGTACCAGTACGTCGCCGGAACTGGCAAATGCAAATCGTTGCAACGTACCCATACGTCAACGGGATGGGGTGGGTTAATCCACTCATCTAAGTAAGCAGTAAGCCGATCAAGAAACTGAACAGCAGTCTCTTTTTCTTGTAAATGCACCCTCATAAACTGACTCTTGGCATCATCAACTGTGAGACCGTACGCTTTGACGAGTGCGGCCTTCATCATCTTATACGTGAGATTGTCTCCACGAATTTCTATGGAGAATATCGAGGGCAGGGCCCTCAAACAGGCTAAGAAACTGGAGCCGCTTAGCTGCCTCATCCAGCTGGTGCAATTGAGCCATATCTTTGAAACAAGCTATGAATGGCTCGATTCACTTGCCTTCCTTGTTTGGAGGAAGCTTGATGTGTGGGGTCGCCAGAACATGTGCAGGGAGAGCGCTCATGGAGCTTGGGCCAGCTGCACCAGATGTGTCTGAAGCCAAGGAGTCTCGCTTGAGCTTCAACATCTCAAGTTCATGCTTCTCACGTGCCTCGCGCTTGGCACGTTCGTGTTCTCGTTCTCTCTCTCGTTGTTCTCTCTCGTATTCGCATTGTTCTCGCTCGTATTCGCGTTGTTCTCGCTCGTATTCACGTTGTTCTCGCTCGTATTCGCGTTGTTCTCGCTCGTATTCGTGTTGTTCTCGCTCGTATTCACGTTGTTCTCACTTGTGTTCGCGTTCTCTTTCGCGTTCCTCACGCTGAATTCGACACTCTTCACAAGCATTGTTCTCACGTTGCTGCTTGTAACTAAACCGAGAGAGTACATACTCTTTGACTTTTTCGGGGTCGCTAAGCCCCATATCTTTAGCTTCCGGTACATAGACGTTGGTAGACATGATGCTAACTCAGTCTGAGTGAACTAAAGACTAAGTACTGACTGCTATTTTGGAGAGAAATGCCAATAATCAAGAGTAAAGAATATAGGCACAGGTTAGTGGTGACCAGTTTTATATAGTTAAACTGGTAAAGAAAGAAAATTAAACAAACAAGTGACTGTGAAACCTATTACGTAAAAGTAATAGAAATGAATCAATAATCACCAGTAAGATGGTGCCTATAGACTTTAATGATAAATACCTAAGTATGAGTGAGTGAGTATTACCTCATTAATAACTTTAAAGCTAGGAGTTAATATCCTGGAATGAGGTCGCCAGATGTCACGGGGTTTTGTAGATTTAAAAATTAAATAAAGGTTATATGTTTTGCTTCAAAAATAGAGACAAAGAATTGACTGTGAAATCAAGCAGTAAGTTTTACTTTAATCCGGCTTATTTTGCCGATTCTCTAAGGATGAGAATTTATATACTTTCTCAACAGTACACAGCAAAGACTAATTACTCACGCGTGCTGTTGTTAGTACTGTTAGCCTCTAGAGAAAGTGACTCCACCCCTGACAATCAATAACTGATGCTATTAATGATAAACAGCTTCTTGACGGTGTGTTAACGTCTGGCTGGCACAACGGATTTAAGCTTTATACAAAAGGACTGGCCTAAGTACCAGTTATGAATAATACAAAGTATCTGTGCAAACTAAGAGTGGCAACAAAAAAAAAAGCTAAATGTGGAGAAATAAAACATGGGTTTAACTACATTGAACTCAAAGAGAAGAACTATAAATTTATTGATTACACTGAATTAATTTTATGCTACATGAGTCTCAAAATGAATTCAAAATAACAAGGAGAATACACTCACTCACTCATTCAAAACTAGTCTCTAAACCTAGGAAAACGAAAGGAAATACTGGTCAGTGGAGGGGGCTAGGTGGAAAGACTGGGCACTGGTACGTAGGATGGACGCTGCAAAATGCTAAACCTCTTCGCCGATTCACCGTCTAGGTGGAGATTTCAGGAACTTGCTGTACACGAACCTTCTCTCACGACGAACAAAGCCTGACTAAGTTCGACTTATGAAAGAGGGCGAGGGCCAGCTGTGTTTGCTCCAACGGTCAACGGAAAGAAAGTGAGTGATATACGCTCACAATAAATCACTCAACAAAGGCGCTAATGTCACGCGCAAGGATGCTCACTTATGAAACAGTGAAAAATGTTCTGAAAACCGTCCCAATTGAGTGAACACTAGGACGGTTGAACTGAGTGATACTCAGTGAGAATTCCACTAGAATTTGCGGTTTTCACACTGAAACAAAAATGTCATGAACTTATAAACACGCTTACGCCAATTCATGACACATACTTTAATTGATTGTATTTCTTTTGTGGTGTCATGTGGGGGGAGAAGTGACTGTGTGTGCACTAGTATCTGAAAAGTTGATGAATTGGTGTACCAGGGTGATGAGTCCATCACCACCGCTGTCAGCCCAGTCTTGTCTGATGGTGATGGAGTTATGAAATGTAGGTGTTTTTTGTATTCTGTGTAGTATTGTTTCTTGTAAGTTGACAATGTGTTTGTTTTGTTGTTTAACGAATTGTCTGAGTTTTTGTTTTTTGGTGTTTATGCAATGTATGCTGCCATCTCGTCCGACAGGGGCAGCCATCAGGGATGAACTGTGGCCACCTGCTCTGGGGGAGGTCCGGCTACTGCAGCAGGCGTCAGAGGAGGCCCGCTGAATCTGGGGGCTGCGGTCTCGTCTGCAGGAGGAGGCCGTCGGGACTGGACTGCGGCATCTCATCCTGGAGTCCATCAGCACCTGGGGAGGACGGGGCTGCAGGGACATGACACATGGCCTCGGGGACGTCACGCCCGATCTGGTCTCTGGTGGGGTTCCTATAGGGGAGCAGATCCCACCCTCTCGAAGAGAGAGACAAGGAAAGGGGTGCCTCGCTCTGCTGCAGGAGGGGTGGAAGGAGCAAGAGGTGTTTCCCTCTGTAGGAGCTTGGGGACTAGTGGAGGGAGAGTGGCTGAGGGCCGACCCTCCTACTTGGCAGGCCAGTGAGGCCCCACCAAAACTCCGGTCCGGGGTGTGCAGGGGAGGTCTGGGGGACATTCCCTCTGTCAGGCAGCCCTGTTGGGCACTGCCTGAGCTCCTACGGGAGGTAGGGGTGCAGAAGGAGTCAGGGGAGACTCTCCTGGACACCACCAGCCTTGGCGGCTGGGAGTAGGCTCCCTTTGGGCTCTCCCGGCAACAGCCACGGCTCTGGCAGTCTGCACTCCTACCATAGGGCCTGGGACGCTTGCCCCGGTGACGTTGGGAGGAAGAGGTCAGGCGTACTCTCTCGGCTTAAGCCACAGCTCCAGCAAAGTGTGCCCTCCTTCCAGCAGGGTAGGCGGATAGCAACCCTTGAGGCTCCTCCTGAGTCCTCTGTCAAAAAGGAGGCTGAACCAGGGGACTCGGTGTCTGAGGGTCTGCTTGAGATCTTGTAACTGCATGTCCCACCCCGATTCTGATGAGTGTGTCCTCCGCTGAAGTGTAGTGTACTTTTACTGTACCCTGCCCGGTGGTCTGGCTGCAGGGAAGAGGGGCGTAGGGTCACAGGAGAGATACGCTGTTTATGCCTGGACGGCTCGGCAGGTGAAAAGAGCCTCCCCATCATCTCCTTGTGGGGTGGGGGTCATCTCCCTATACTCTCCTCCTTGGGTGGTGGTGTCTGGCTCACTCCACCGAGCCGGTATTTCACCACCGTCAAGGGGGTGGAAGTCACATCCCCTTGACTGGAGCTGGTAAAAGTCGACAGTGGGGGTGCGGTGTATGGGCGTGATGTGGCGTAGGAGGGTTGTCCAATGGAGTGTTCGCTAGTCAGGCTGCTGACGCTGGGAGTAGACCACTGTGAGGGTGGATGGTCAGGGTGTGTGCCGCAGAAGGTGGAGAAACTGTGCAGTGCCCTGGACGTGGCGCTTGCGTCCTAGGGCTGGAGTCCACAAAATGTGTTTTATCCTCATCTTGGGTGGTGGAGATGGAGGGGTGCGATGGATGGTGTCTGGTTGTGGACTGGAGAGAGGTGAGGCTGAGGCTGCCTTGTGTTTAGGAGGCCATCTCTGGTTAAGTGGCTTAGTGGGGTGGGCTATGGGGAAGTCTCATGGGGCATGGTGGATTTTGAGAGTGTGGGGAGCAGTGTTGGGGGGTGGGGTGGAGGGTGGAGAGGGTGTGTGGGTGTATCTGGGTGGGGGACAGGGTAGGCAGCTTGATCTAGCCCGGGTGGCAGTTAGTACTGGCGTGGGAGGTGAGGGGTGTGTAGTGGGCATGCTGGTGGGGGATGTTATGAATCGCGGGGGTGGCGATGGTGATGGGCATGAGGAGGTGGGTCGGCCAGGTGGTGGGGGAACGGCAGTGTTGGTTGTGGGAGGTGATGTGGCTGGGGGCTGCGTGTGGGTGGAAAGGGCGGCTGCTGGGTGGGCTGGTGGAGTAGTGGCTGTGAGTGGTGGTGAGTGGGTGGAGGTGGGGAGTGGGGAGTCGGGGTGAATAATGAGAGCGTGGAATGAGGTGGAGTGAGGAATGGGTGAAGGTGATGTGTGTGGGGGCATAGGTTGGGCCTGTTGTGTTGATGTGGTGGTGATCGAGGATGAGGAGCTGGTCTGGGGTGTGGCGTAGGGTGCGGGTGTGGAATGGGGAGTGTGTGAAGGTGTGGGTGTAAGGTGGCCTGCCGTTGCGGTGGTGGGGGTGAGGACAGGTGTAGGTGGCATGGAGCGCTGGTTCGGGAGTGAGTGGGGGGGTCTGTGGTGAGGATGTAGAGTTGGGGAAGTGTGTGGTAGTGGGAATGGTTGTGGAGGTGGAAGTGAGCAAGGGTGATGAGTGTATTGGTGTGGGAAAGCAGGTGTATGGGTAGGTTGTGTGGCTGGCGGAGGTGGGTGGTGGTCCAATGTACTTGGTGGGGAAATGAGTGTGGCTGTTCTGGTGCCATCATCATATTCCCATGACGAGTTGTAATTTCACACTATTGTTACATATTACATATAAAGTTGTTTATTCATAATTAACAATGTGCAATATAATGTGAATGATAAACAAACAAACACCATTTCACTGTAAAGTGTGGCTTGGGATAGGATGCGCAATCAGACATCTTCTTGTAATCAAAACCTTGGGTAAAGGGAAGGCGATAGAGAAATATGAATTGTATATATGTTTAAGTTTTGGGGAAAATATTTACCTTGGTATACTTTAATGTAATCAATACTACTTTATTGAGGTGTATAATGTACATGGTACAGTTCTGATACTTCTATTCATGCATAAATCCCAGTTGTCTGTGGAGGTTTAGCACCTCTGATTTTGCTGACCCAGCGCCACACCCAGAGGGGATGCCAGCTATCTAGGGCAGAATGCACGTATCATTAGAACGGAAGGGACGTATAACTCTGAGCTCTCTCTCTGTCGCAGTTGTATCTTTCTGTGGCCAATAAACAGAGATTTAATCTGCTCAGTTTCAGTTCACCTGCACACGCTACCTTCTAAATTCTTCAGCAGGATTCTACACTGATTTCCCACCATCTCCAGTGTAAGAGAAGGCGTTTTGGTGGAGTGTGTCAGCCGGAAGTGACTTCTACCAGGCGCAATGTTAACTTTGCTTGGAACTGTGAGGTCACGACTCAGCTGATATATATAAATTGGTGATCAGCTGTGGGGTTCCAAGCTGATATATTAGTGACTATGGTCGTACCATTCTTAACTGGCGGTTTGGGTGGGGCACCAACCTCTGTACAGTGTTGCCACGTTTTCCATACTCGCGATGCAGCTCTCTCTCTCTCTCTCTCTCTCTCTCTCTCTCTCTCCTGGGGAGATGTGCATCACCCTAGGGAATTTTGTTTCTTTTATGTCTTATAAACTTGTGCTTTCATTTCTTTATTTTGTTTTTTATATTACATATGGCGCCAGATGACCTCGGTGTTACGGCGCCTTTTCATTCAATCATTCTCGCCCTCCTTCCTTCCCTCCCTTCATCTTTCCCTCCCTTCATCTTTCCCTCAGCTTGACAATGCACTCAACACTGGCCCTTGCCAGCCTTCTCTCTCTCTCTCTCTCTCTCTCTCTCTCTCTCTCTCTCTCTCCTGGGGGAGACGTGCGTCACCCTTGGGAATTTTGTTTCTTTTATGAGTGACTTATAAACTTGTGCTTTCATTTCTTTATTTTGTTTTTATTATATCTAATTATGTTTAAAAATATTGTTGTTTTACATATGGCGCCAGATGACCTCGTTGTTGTGGCGCCATGATTTGTTTTCATTCAATCACTCTCTCCCTCCTTCGTTCCCTCCCTTCCTCCATCTCTCACTAAGCTGCACTCAACATTGCCCCTGGTCTGCCTTCCCCCCCCCCTCTCTCTCTCTCTCTCTCTCTCTCTCGTCTGTGGTATTTTAGGATACATTTTGGTTATTTTCTTTTACGTTATAATGTACATATTGTAAATTTGACTTTATTTCCACACCACCCAGGAGGTTAAAGTCTTGGCGCGTTTTTTTTAAGAGGTGTCCCCAAACAGGCCTATTCCTCTATCCCTCACAGATGACCAGGTCGGACTGGGTGTGTGTGAGTGTTGCCGCTCACGAGGGTTTAATGTATCGATTTTTTTTTACTAAGAAACTGGCATATTTTTGCTTATATTCCTGCACATTATCTTATAATCATAATTGTGACATTATTACCAACCCCAGAAATACGGTAACAGCCAATAAAAGTGGGTACTTTTTTTTTAGCATCACTGTAAAATAATTATGCCGCGTTTCTGTATGGCCGTATAAATATTTTATGCATAATAAGTTTACTGTTCTTTCATATATTATAATACACACCTTACCATTTTATTCTTAAGTGTTTATCTTATTGTGATGCCTATTACATATATCAGAGCCGTTCACATAGCGGGTATGGAACACGTGGCACCACTGTACAGAGGTTCGTGCCCCACCCAAACCGCCACTTAAGAATGGTACCACCATAGTTGAGGAATCCATACTGCCGAAACATATTTTTTGGTTGCAGTGGCGGGATTCCTGCCTGCTGTTACATATTTTTGGTGTCAGCGGTGGGATACGACAAGGTGCTAAAGGGATTGTAGTGAAAACCCTTGCAACCGCTTGTGATCTTGCAGGTGAACAGAAAATCTTACTTTCCTATTGCAATGGGACTAATTGCAGAGTGGGTAAGTAGAGCAGATATCAGAGTAATCCCGTTCTCTCCATCTCTGCCTGGCAAGATATCTCTACCTTCAAGCGCGAACTGGCAATTATCTTGCTCTCGTACCGAGGCCAGTGCGGTGAAGGGTGGGATCATCTAGACGCATCTAGCAACTCTGGACGTGGAGGCAGGATGAGCGTGTGGTGTGGTGGAGCTGTGCGGTGTGGTGGAGCGGCTTGCAGTTACCCAAGGACAACCATGGGGGATAGAATCGTCGTGTGGTTGGACGAGAAACCTTGCAGTGTGTGTGGACTTGCAGTACAAATCTACCGGGAACTTCAGCATCATATGACACCTAGGTAATGTACACATGCACAGTGAACCCTCAAACACATTTTTTAAGCAGCACATGTTAGTTAGATAATGTATAAAAAAATAAAGGTTTCTCAGTTTCCTCTCAATAAATACACTTTCTGTACGTCTTGTGTGTGTCCCATTCTCTATTGCTAAAAGTCAACTAATCTATTTGTGTCAGTTTAATTTTTCCTGTGACTGGAAGGGAATAAATTCTGACAAGGTTAAATGGATACAGTGAAGAAATGGGGACGAATTAAGGGGATATTCAGATAAACCAACCACGACGGAAGAGTCTAGTGAATAAGACTCAGAATTTTGTGAGTGGATTGAGACTTTGGTTACGAGTATTCAGACTCTACAGTGAAGGACATCTTGGGGCTGAAGATAGTCAGGACACTTCTGAGGAACTGGATAGTGGAGACTTAAACACTTTACATTTGCATTTTGGTCGTTCTTATTTGACAGTTCCTGAAAGTTCAGTTAGGTCCAAAATGGCCACTAGTCTTGCTAATAAGGGTACTCCTAGTGAAGAGACTGTGGATATTGAACAGGCTACAACAGCACCCTTGGCTTCTCAACCAGATACTCAAGGTCCAATAATCTCTGATATTAATGAAACCACTCACATACCCACTTACACCTCAGGCATGTTCAGTTCACCTTTGGACAATAAGGACAAGACCATTTATTTGCTAATGTTCCTTATGCTAATACATTGGGCATGAATACTAACAGTACTAGCGTGCAAACCCAGGATCTTTGTGCTAATCCATGGGGCATGAATACCAACAGTAGTGGCATGCGAACTCAGGTGAATTTTCCTTCTGCATGGCAAGTACCTAACATGGCGACCACTAATCTGGCTACTGCTAACGTTCCTTCAACTTTACCTCCTGTAGCGACGGCTAGACAGTCCCAAGGACAGTTTGTTCAAGCACCTTCGAACCCAGATTGTATAAAGGTGCTACCTACAGCCCAACTGAGTTTACAGTTTACTGGGGAAGATGACTACAACTTCCAAACCGGGCCTACCGTTCATGAATATGAAAAGTTTAAGGAAACCCTAATTAACACTTTTGCAATCAACTGCTACATGTTGGATGCTTGGATGTTTAAGTTCATAGATATAGCACAGCAGCATCCTAACTGTACTGATAGTCAGGGCTTGGCGAAGGCAGGCATATGCTATGCACAAGCTAGCAAAGCCTTGCAAACTTCGGGCTGGAGAGATACAGCTACTATTTCTCCACAGCAAAAGACCAAGGCTGTAATGCCAAAAGTGCAAAGATGGTGTGTTATCCATGGGCGGTGTCCTTATTCTACGGACTATTTCCCAATTGATCTTGCCAATTGGAAAAACTGGGTAACTAAGCTAGTTCAGAGAAAGTTCAGGACCTCACAGCTTGCAATGTGACGACGCTACTTAAGAAGGATGCTGCATGACAATGAGGACCATCGGAAGCGAAAAGCTTCAACGACCTCAAGAAAGCCATGACAGAGTCTCCCGTATTAGCTTTTCCTAATTACACTCAACCTTTTTACCTGTACGCGGACGCCCCAGACAAGCATCACGTGGTAACGCATTTGGAGATGTTAGCAGTCGTGTGGGCGTCAGGACATTTCCGGGATATCATCTTCAGGTACCAGATAATTGTTCTAACGGATCATGCACCCAACACAACTTGTTTAAGGGAAAGAACTTGCATGGTAAGGTTGCGCATTGGTCAGCAAGGTAATGGAGTTTGATCCAGAGGTCAGATATTTACCAGGCCGACAAAATGTCGTTGCCTACGCGCTGAGTAGTAATATTGCTGCTGCCATATCTGAGGATATCCCTCTTTCTGGGTATTCCCCAGACACGGTAAATGCGGAACAATGTAAGGATACGATGTGGTATCAAGTCATCTATGCCTTGGAGTCTGGCAACGAGTCATGTCTACCTGAACTTCCGGTACCGATGACTCACTTCCATCTTCACGGGGCCTTTTTATATAAACAGCCCCCTGGGAAGGACACTGTGAATCAGTTGGTTGTTCCTACTGAACTACAGCAAGCCGTGTTACAGTTGGTTCATTACATACCTCAAGCGGGCCATCCTGGATGCGACAGATGCATACGTGAGGCAAGAAAGAAATACTATTGGCCGACCATGAGGAAGGACATAGAAGCCCACTTTAGTCAATGTGTCAAGTGCGCGGAAATGCGAGGAACGACGGGACCTCCGACTCCCATTTTGGAGTATCCCCTACCGGAAAAACCGTGTGATACAGTCTCCATTGATCCCGATAAAATCTTCCACAGGTGTACCCAATAATGTTTAATAATATTCAGCTTAAACCTGCATCATCCTTGAACATGCTTGGGGTTTCATTTACTCTGGACTTGTCTTGGAAGGTTCATATTACATCTCTTGTAAAATTTGCTTCAAAGAGATTAGGTGTGCTAAGCTGACTCCGTTCCTTCTTTACCCCCGCACAATTGTTGACTCTATACATGGGTTTTATCTGCCTCTGTGTGGAGTACGACTCTCAAGTGTGGGGAGTTTCCCCACATACAGCTCTTCTCAATAGGGTGGAGTCAAAGGCTTTTCGTCTCATTAACTCTCCTCCTCTTACTGACTCCCTTCAACTTCTGTCTCTTCGCCGCACTGTTCCATCTTTATTTCTTTTCTATCGCTACTTCAATGGTCACTGCTTGTCTGAACTGTCTGCATGCATTCCTCCACCTCTACGACGGGCGCGTAGCACCTGTCTAGCAGCAAACTCTCATCCCTTTTCTGTCCAACTCTCTAATGCAAGAGTTAACCGTTACTCCCACTCCTTCATTTATGCAACAGATCAACTCTGGAACTGTCTCCCTCTGTCTGTATTTCCTGCTTCCTATAATCTCCAGTCTTTCAAACGCAGTGTGTCCAGGCATCTCGAAATGATCGGATCGGATCTTGAATTTGGCTTTGTCTTGTATTTTGTTTTTCTCTTGGAGGGAACAGTTTATTGTGGGCTCGTGGCCTTTGGTTCCTTCTTCCTCGCATGAAAAAAAATATTTAATAATATTTATGTATTATTTTTATTTTATATGCATATATACAGTGTGGTGCAGAAGCCTGGACCCATAGGTAGTTTAATATGGGAAATTCTATCTAATGTATTTTATGTGTTTCTTTATGTGGACACTTAACTCGATGGTTTACACTAACAGACCAAAAACACTACAGGTGCTAAGGGATACCCTCACAACAGAAATGGACGCCATAGCAACGACTATTACTCTACTGACGAAGGTCTTGTGTAAACCAAGTACAGGAGTGTTTAGAAGGAGATGGACGTCAGTTCCAACACTTATTGTAAACAATGAATTGGAACATTGATTTAAAAATAATGTAGTCATTAATGTATGGTTAAAATTCATTTTATACTAAACCTTGTTTCTATTAGGAACCGCCTATGGATCCAGACTTTTGCATCACACTGTGTAGAGGGTGGGATATGTGGCGGTGCAGTCATCGTGGCCATCGTGCCTGGATTCTACGGTAGAACGTCTGGCTACAGACAGAATAAGACACATGGGTAGGCAGAGACACAACCAAAGAGACAAACACATAAACAGACAGGAATGCAAATACTCAGCAAGTCAGTAATTATATTTCATGATAAGGATTACAGAGGCGAGGATCTTACATATGACTTAAATGTGTGTACAGAATTAGCGTAATGCTGGCTTGTTATTGTGAATATTGGGTATCCCTGTTGTAATAGCAATGACGTTATTATTACAGTATACCTCTTGTAATGCAACAATTATTTCCTCTTCCAGTAGATTACGAGTACTAGATGGTTGCAGGGATAGACAGACAGACGAAGTATCTAAACAGACTGATAGATGGGCAGATAGATAGGTAAACAGATAGAGACACAGCAACCAAAAGACAGCTGGGCAGATGACTGAGACAGACTGTAGATCAGATAATGTAGACAGATAGATAGACAGACTGACAGACAAACGGACACGGGTTGCTGGACAGATTGTTAGGTACACATGGCTGGAGGTACAGAGAGGGATAGATATAGAGATAAAAACCTGTAAATACACAAAGACTGGTGAAATATACATAGACCGCTGGAGCAACAGACACAGACAGACAGGTGGAGGAGTGGAAGACACGAGTGGCGGCTACAGGCTGACGCGCGCATCATTGTGCATAAAACCGGTACTGTGAGACACTAGCTATTTGGTCAAACCCGCCTGGTGGGGTGTAGCCCAGTGTACTGCATGGAGGTATTGGCTACTTCACTGTCTATTCACACCGCCTCACTGTCTATTCACACCGCCTCACTGTCTATTCACACCACCTCACTGTCTATTCACACCGCCTCACTGTCTATTCACACCGCCTCACTGTCTATTCACACCGCCTCACTGTCTATTCACACCACCTCACTGTCTATTCACACCGCCTCACTGTCTATTCACACCGCCTCACTGTCTATTCACACCATCTCACTGTCTATTCACACCATCTCACTGTCTGTTCACACCACCTCACTGTCTATTCACACCGCCTCACTGTTTATTCACACCACCTCACTGTCTATTCACACCGCCTCACTGTCTATTCACACCACCTCACTGTCTATTCACACCACCTCACTGTCTATTCACACCGCCTCACTGTCTATTCACACCGCCTCACTGTCTATTCACACCGCCTCACTGTCTATTCACACCATCTCACTGTCTGTTCACACCACCTCACTGTCTATTCACACCGCCTCACTGTCTATTCACACCGCCTCACTGTTTATTCACACCACCTCACTGTCTATTCACACCGCCTCACTGTTTATTCACACCGCCTCACTGTTTATTCACACCGCCTCACTGTCTGTGCACACCACCTCACTGTCTATTCACACCGCCTCACTGTTTATTCACACCGCCTCACTGTCTATTCACACCGCCTCACTGTCTATTCACACCGCCTCACTGTTTATTCACACCACCTCACTGTCTATTCACACCGCCTCACTGTTTATTCACACCACCTCACTGTCTATTCACACCACCTCACTGTCTATTCACACCGCCTCACTGTCTATTCACACCACCTCACTGTTTATTCACACCGCCTCACTGTCTATTCACACCACCTCACTGTTTATTCACACCGCCTCACTGTCTATTCACACCGCCTCACTGTCTGTGCACACCACCTCAATGTCTATTCACACCACCTCATTGTCTGTGCACACCACCTCACTGTCTGTGCACACCACCTCACTGTCTGTGCACACCACCTCACTGTCTGTGCACACCACCTCACTGTCTGTTCACACCACCTCACTGTCTGTGCACACCACCTCACTGTCTGTGCACACCACCTCACTGTCTATTCACACCACCTCACTGTCTATTCACACCACCTCACTGTCTATTCACACCACCTCACTGTCTATTCACACCATGTCACTGTCTGTTCACACCACCTCGCTGTCTATTCACACCATGTCACTGTCTATTCACACCATGTCACTGTCTATTCACACCATGTCACTGTCTATTCACACCATGTCACTGTCTATTCACACCATCTCACTGTCTATTCACACCATCTCACTGTCTATTCACACCATCTCACTGTCTATTCACACCATCTCACTGTCTATTCACACCATCTCACTGTCTATTCACACCATCTCACTGTATATTCACACCATCTCACTGTCTATGCACCCACCTCACTGTCTATTCACACCATGTCACTATCCCTGCACACCGCACCCTCCCCCACGCCTCCCTCACGTGCTGGTAACCATGCCATTGTACAGTAACTCCAGGGAATGGTTGGCATCAGTTTCAGTGAAGCATTTCCAGCAACACAAGGTACCAGGAGAATGGCTAGTTGTTGCTGTTGTTGTTGTTGTTGGTCTATAAAAAACTAATGGTGTACATAATATATTACTAATAATATGAACCCCTTCAGCCAGTGGACGTCTTTAATCGTTAATGGCTTCCACCAGATTGATTGCATTCATTCAGCCTGTGGGACCTTTACACTGTATAGTACATGTTAGAATTATTCGTCAAATATCTCTAGTCAGTTGACTTGATTATATATATATATATATATATATATATATATATATATATATATATATATATATATATATATATATATATATATATATATATATATATATATATATATATATATATATATATATATATATATATATATATATATATATATATATATATATATTACAGCTGTGTGTCGGGTGTTTGGTGCCATGGCAGTGGGCGTATCAGTAAACACAGCCGTGGGTTATATACCGTGGAAGTTTCTCGTCGGCCTTATTCTTTTGTCACAATGCCACCTGTGAGTATACACGGGGTTTCATGAAATCATGTCATCATTTTGAGGGCTAATTTCTCTGGTAATTCTAAGGTACAAATTCTCTTTAATAAAATGTCCAATTCTGCTTAGTTTTGTAGTTACAGTATGTTACAAATGTTTGGGCTTTAGTGTTAAATTTGGGTGTCAGAGCCTTAGTTTTTTCACCCCTGTCATGAACTAGGTATTTATAATGCTTCATATTGAATAACTGGACCAGAGAGACACTGAAGAAGTGACTACATGACTGAAAGACAGCAGCATAGCCACTGGAATCTGGTGTTGTGCACTCCAGTACTCGGGGAAGGATTCTCTTATGCCAAGTTCAAAATTCGGTTATCTGGCCACGCAGGTCCTCAGATCAGACCCCTCTTGATGTGTACGTGAGGAGGTAAATACACACAGTGGTGTACACAACAGCGGCTCCAACCTGGAGTAACTGTGGCCGTGTGTCGGTGAATGTTGATGCAGACGTGACATCAGGGGCTGCGATTTTGGTCATAACTTCTAAAACATATTATAAATGTTCATACTGGATATACGACAAAGCAAACAAATAAGGATAACATTTCGGGTTTATCACTTTAAACATTTTATTCCATCGTCTGTACTGTCACCATTCATTCTGCTAATCATTCGTTCAGTGTCTCTTTGGTCTGTTAGGTCAGTAGGAGGCATTAAATTCATAGGTAATGACCGAAGTGAATACCCACGACTGCAACACACCAATTTCGTCACAAAAACTTGAGCATTTTGAGCATACTGATGGTAATGTAACCACGGAACTAAGTGCAACTGGATATTTTATCAGAGAGAATTAATGACAGAAGGACCCAAGGAAGTGTACCTCTAAAGGACGACACACTTTGCTGAAACATGCTGTAGACTCAGTTCTTACACCTATCAACCCGACAAAATCTTCCACAGGTATACCCACTAATGTTTAATAATATTCAGATTAATCCTGCATCATCCTTGAACATGCTGGGGGTTTCATTTACTCGGGACTTATCTTGGAAAGATCATATTACATCTCTTGTAAAATCTGCTTCCAAGAGATTGGGTGTGCTAAGCCGACTCCGCTCTTTCTTTACCCCTGCACAATTGTTGACTCTATACAGGGGTTTTATCCGCCCCTGTGTGGAGTACAACTCTCATGTGTGGGGAGGCTCCCCACATACAGCTCTTCTCAATAGGGTGGAGTCAAAGGCTTTTCGTCTCATTAACTCTCCTCCTCTTACTGACTCCCTTCAACCTCTGTCTCTTCGCCGCACTGTTGCATCTTTATCTCTTTTCTATCGCTACTTCAATGGTCACTGCTCCTCTGAACTGTCTGCTTGCATTCCTCCACCTCTACGACGGGCGCGTAGCACCCGTCTGGCAGCAAACTCTCATCCCTTTTCTGTCCAACTCTCTAATGCAAGAGTTAACCGTTACTCCCAGTCTTTCATTCATGCAACAGGTCAGCTCTGGAACTGTCTCCCTCTGTTTGTATTTCCTCCTGCCTATGATCTCCAGTCTTTCAAACGCAGTGTGTCCAGGCATCTCAAAATGATCGGATCTTGAATTTGGCTCTCTATTGTATTTTGTTTTTCTCTTGGAGGGAACTGTTACTGCGGGCTCATGGTCTTTGGTTCCTTCTTCCTCGCATAAAAAAAAAAAAAAAAAAAAAAATATGCTGGCCCACCGCTGGCTATGGAATACAGCTCATAAAGCAGTATCTGTGCAAAGCTCACCTTCAAGTAATGTAGATGTAGCGTCACAGTTGGTGTGTTGGTGAGCTCACTAAAAACATCCCTCAGATCCCACACACCTGCCACCACACCAACTCATCCCGAAGAGGTCAAAGACCCTCCTTTGCTAAGCACTTCATCACCAGCTGACAACAAAAGTACCATAATGAGATTACCTTGTTTACTGAGGGATATGTCATTTACCGTGGCTCTTTATACCTATTGATGATCATTGCATAATAATAATAATAATAATAATAATAATAATAATAATAATAATAATAATAATATTCATTCATTCATTCATCATTCATTCATCATCCAATCCTACGTTGCCTCATAAGGAGCGTAGGAGCCCGGGGCTAAGCAAGTTGGTCCTGACATTTAAGATGAGTGACCAGCCTCACTTATCCCTGAGTGGCATTACATGAGCAATAAACCCCAACCATCTCTTGGATATAAACCTTAACCGGCTCAATCCGATTGGAGCGCCGTAATTGCCCACTAAACCACCAGGCGCCAACATAATAACAATAATAAAAATATTATTATTTTTTTTTTCATCACCCCATTCTGGATTCTACTCATCCGATTCCTTTGTGGTTACTGCTGTTGTTTGGATTACCTGAAGCGGCAGGATGTTCCTTAATTAATAACAAACGCCTGTCGATAAGCCCGTGAACAGATGAGGAGGAGGAGGAGGAGGAAGGATGGGTGGATGGAGGGCGGGTGCATCAGAGAGAGTATGGGAAGAGCCCGCCCTCTTGTTGTCTGGGAGAAAGTTGGGTAAATGAGGAGAATTCGTGATGAGGCGCAGGGATTGGGGCACGTGGGGGGAGGGGGGGCAGGGGAGGGGATTGGGTAGAGTAGTGGTTGGGAGTGGTGCTGTAAGGGCGGGGGGGGGGGGGAGTCCTAGCTTTAATGTCGCCGATGAGAGATTAAAGACCCGAAATCTGTGTCGCCGAAACTAGCTGATCGAAAGGACAGACAGAAACAGACAACAAAAAATAGAAAGTGCAGTCTATAGAACGAGGCTAAGAGGGGAGGGAGGCGGGGTGGGAGGGGGGAGCTGGTGACGGAGGCGGTAGAGGTAGAGTAGCACAGTGGGAGGGGGTGCAGGGGAAGGCCAGGTTTTAGTTTTAGCGTCGCCGAAACACTGGGGCCCGAAAACTGTCACCGAAAATGATTAACCGAAACGTGAGATGGAAATGAGTTTTGATTTTACAGTGGTGTGAACAGCTCAAAAGGAAGACATTTGATTATACCCATCATCATCATCATCATCATCATTATCATCATCATCATTATCATCATCATCATTATCACTCAGCCTCTATTTCACACCTGCAGGTAGGGAGAGGCAGGGTCCAGAAGGCAAGGTAAAGGAAGAATAAGATTGTGGGGAGAACTAATTAACAGCTAGCCCACTGAAATGAGCCACACACTCATTCATTCACCATTCAAGTACCTGGAATCGTGGCTCCATCTGATAGGTACAGCTTTCCACACGTAGCTTCAGAGACAGAGCCAATCCGACGACTCTCAAAAAAAAAAAAAAAAAAAAAAAAAAAAAAGGTCATACACTTCTCCGTCCAGAACTCATGCATCCAGGTGGAACCCTTATCAGTTCTCTACACTCGTCATCTTCCACATCTCTTTCTCACACACTCATGTACGATATCTGCCTACCTTCCTACCACGCCTCCTCCCATCTTCAAACTCACTCACCTATACCCTTTTTCCAGTCCTGTTTATATACATTCTCTCCCTAAGAGCATACCATCTATACTGAAATTGTTATAAATGGAGGGGGAGGGGAGGTATGCAGCAGGGGAGAGGGGGAGGGGAGGTATGCAGCAGGGGAGAGGGGGAGGGGAGGTATGCAGCAGGGGAGAGGGGGAAGGCAGTAGGAGCACTGTGGAATAGGAATTAAGAAGGGAGCTGAGAGTGGCGGGTCCATTTTGCGTCGTCGTAAGAGAAGGGCCGAAATGTCACCGAAAGTGTGTGACTGAAGGGTGAAATGGAATACAGGGTGGAGGGAAGGGCAAGGGAGAGGAGAGGAGGAGAGAGGGTGTGGAGACGAGGGATGTCTTACCTTAGTGGCATCGAAGAGAGAAGGCCCCGAAATCCAAACAGGCTGAACGAAACACAAAACAGACAAAAAACAATAAATAAGAATAGACAAAGCTTGTACTGCAGAATAATGCTGGGAAGGAGGGGAGGGGGCAGGGGAAGAAGGGGTGGGTGAAGGGCAGTAGAGTCAGGGCAGTACTTGGGTGGGAGGAGAAAGGGGACAGTCCTCTCTTGTGTGGTGGAAAAGAGTGTGGTCCCGAATTCTGTCACCATGGACCAGGCGAGGCGCCATGTGACAGGGGTGCCGGAAATCTCGCTACACCATTACAGAAGAGAAGTACGTTAGGGCTGACATCCTACGCTG
Source organism: Coenobita brevimanus (assembly GCF_032717465.1). Classification (NCBI taxonomy): domain Eukaryota; kingdom Metazoa; phylum Arthropoda; class Malacostraca; order Decapoda; family Coenobitidae; genus Coenobita; species Coenobita brevimanus. Next base: position 20,798,328 of record NC_137025.1, read on the forward strand.
GGCTGCTTGGAAAAGAACTGGGTTTTATACATGAGATGTTGCGTACAATACAGTGCTTTGGTCGTGCATGGGATATAAGCTGGGTGATTATGGCGTGTCTTTTGCCTTACTTTCTCCTACTAGGGTCATCGAAGAGATTGATTCGAAATAAAAAACGAGCTACCCTATGTTGAAATGTATGTAAACCTAAAAATAGTTTACGAAGAGGGTTTTAGGTAATTGGGTAGTTTAAGTGGCATTTCCTCTTCCTAAACACTAACTAACCTGGTACCACAGAATGAATAAAAATTAGATGGGAAATACAACAAGATATAAACTAAGACAGATAAATAGCGTATTCTAGGCTGCAGGGAAATGAAATGAGTAGTTAGACTGACACTCGTTTCCTCCCTCCTGTAATCACTGATGAGAATGATGGATAATTAACAAAGAGATGAGAATGATGGATAATTAACAAAGTAAATGTTGAGCTGGTGAAAACATTACAAGCGGACGAAAATAGCCTATGTGTTGATATTTAGAAGTGATGTGTGTACCTTGGCCGACATTTCCCTGACCTTACTCTTAAATTTATGTTAATGAAGAGAACCGTTGGCAAGTACAGTAAATAAAGTATACGCTGTACTGAGGAATTAATGGAGATTTTTTTTTATCTTGCTCGTGCGTCAGAAATGAACTGGACGGTTTGATGAGTTGCTTCCTCTCTCTTGCTTTCATTAGCTGACGTCATCGCAAAGAGGCATTGTTATATTCAAGAAACGATTCAAATGGAAGGAACACCAGCATACTTAGATGAAGTGAACTGAGTGATTTGGCAGCCATTTCCTGTTCCTTGTTTTCACCTACTCATGTCAACGCAGAGCATAGTTGTTGGAGAAAAAATAATACTTATATATATATATATATATATATATATATATATATATATATATATATATATATATATATATATATATATTTATATATATATATACTGTACAGAGAGAGAGAGAGATTGCCTACTAAGAGGAAATGCAGTGCACTGTTCTAGACCCGCTCCCGTGTCCTCGTTGTCACCCATTCCAGTCACTGCAAACAATGGCTGGAAATGTTGGCGGAAGAACTGAGAGTTTGAGGAAAAAACTGCCTAATATGAAGATGGTGGGAAAGGCAGCCATTGACCTCAGCAGGTCATGTTACTGCAGAGAACGATTGGAAATGGTGAAGGAACAACAGACACAACTACAGAGATGTCCTGCTTGGTGTGTGTTAGGCGGGGGTCATGGTCTCTCCCTTGCTTTCACCTTACTAAAAAAAAAAAAAAAAAAAAAAAAAATACTAGAAAATCGAATGAAATAATATTTTTTAAGATGGTGAAGTAGCGAGATCATGTAGAGTAATGACTATAGTGCAATTACCCTAACTTGGCAAAGACCCATGGCCTTTTTCAGTTCAGTTCCAAGAATACTCACGGTGGAGGGTTGAGTCAGTAATCGAGGAGACTCAACGATAACTAATGCTCATCGGATTTCATGCCATCACGACTAAGTATTGATGTTGTGTGAATGGCTCAGTTCCGTCAGATGAAAACAAGTGACTACAACAACCTATAATAATGGCGGTGTTAACAAATGACCCACGTAATGTAATCTAAATAATTTCGTATTCGTTAATGGAAGCTATTTTGCCATCGTACAGTAAGGCTAGAGGCGGAATGGAGAAATAATGTGAAAATAGCCTTCGTGTTGGTGTACTGTGAAAGGAATGGAGTGAGTCAGGAGCCATTGCATCTTGCCTGTTCTCACCTTATGTCAACCCACACACGGCTTGGCGAGGAGGAAGAAGTGGCCACAAAAGGAACGAAAAATGAGTTCCTTTGAGGTTTTTAGCTGAAGAGTACTGTTCTTCCCCTTGTTCTTCCTGTTCATTGCCATCGTTACCCTGCCCTTACTGTTTCTTGCTCTTACCGTTTCCTTGCTCTTACCATTTCCTCGTCCTTACTATTCCTTGCACTTACCATTTCATTGTTCTTACTAACCTTGCTGTAACTAGCCATTGTCATCGAGCAGAACGGTTGGAATATCGACAATGTATACAATGTGTTGAAAAAATGAAAACAACATTGAACAACTCTGGGGTGTGGAGAAAGAGTGTGTATGAATGACATTTCCTCTTCCTTTCCTCTCACCTCCTCGTGTCAGGCAAGAAGGATGGCTGCTCGAAAGGGAAATGTATTAAAGTTCAGTAAATGAAGCGCGTGTAATGTGAAGACAGGCCACACTGACAGCGATAGGAAATGAACTGGGTGATGTGAGCGGCATTACTTTCTGTTATTCTGTCCTACTTTGTCATAGAAAATAGTGGCTGGAAATATTCAGTAAATACAGTGAGATAAACTGCTACTACTACAACTACTACTACTACTACTACTACTACTTGGGTGCTGAGGGAAAAAAAAAGAAGATATTTACTTTAACTTCACCCGCTTGCGTCGTCAAGAGGAATGGCGGGAAAATCTAAAGGAAAATACGTGACATTCAGTTCAGTGAAAAAAAAAATTGAATAACAATGGAAGCTGCAGCAGATTTTTAAAAGTTGCTTATAAGAGTTGTTGGCAAAAAACATTATACTATAGTTCTTGCAACTTCAGTACTCGTGGTAAATTGGCTCTATCTTCCCTGGCGATTTTTATAGCAAAGAAGTATTATAATGCGTTCTAAACTTAACAAAAGCACAGTACACCAATCCAGCTCAAGGCAGTACACTCAACTGCCCCTAATTAACCTAATCTAAGTGTATTTCAGCAGCAGTTAGTGCGTCATGTAAACCTGGTCGTCTCTCACCCACACTGATTGACGGCGGCACCTGAAGCGAGGAGTATGGCCGACTTGTGGAATGACGCCAAAACATTGTGTTGTGGTGGTGATGGCAAGTAGATTGGGTTGTTGGAGAGCCACTTTGTTTACCATACTCTCACCTACCCCGTGGCTGAGAGAGAGAGAGAGAGAGAGAGAGAGAGAGAGAGAGAGAGAGAGAGAGAGAGAGAGTATTTTGGGGTGTTGGAAAAAGAAATGCTGAGTGTGAGTGGCACTTCCTCTTCCTTTACTTTCACCTCCAGTCCCGTTGCTCTAACACACTTCGTACCACCTCTTAACTTTTTTTCTTTGGTATCTTGCACTTTCCTCTGGCATGATATTTATTCATTTTTAATTATATGGACATAATTTGGGCCAGTAGGGTACACGAGGATATCTAGGCTATAAGACAAACTAAATACCAGGGACAGAGATGTTCCGAAATCTCTTGGGCCAGAGGAATAAGAAGGGATGGCTGAAGGAATGGACCCCGGGAAGAATACTAAACTGAGTCACTGCCGCCGCTACCGTCACCCACTCGTGTCACAGGGCCGCTTCTTGTTTGTTTTGGTGGTGTCGTATCACTGCTCAGCGATTTATTTAACCTGATACATTTAGATATCGTCATGTAGCTGATGCAGAGTACGTCGGCACTGGAAGTAGATAACATACGAGGTAAGAATGACTCCGGCTCCTGTGACTCCCTCAGCTGAACAGACTCGTCCCTCACTGACTGACACAGAAGGGTTTGTGCCAGCATTAACATTCCGGCCCCCTCAGCCACTCTCACTTGAAGTAAATCGTCTGTCTATCTAACTATAGCCAGACATCTTAATTCCGGAAGGGGTGATCACAAACAAAAACGCTTCCATGTCGTCCTGTCCCCTGCCATTTCGACATCCCCCTAACTTACACCCCCCTTTCTCATATATATACCTGTCCTCTCGCCTGGCGTTAAAATACAAGCGTTGGCCAGACCACAGGAGTATTTAGGCGTAGTAAACAGTGCCGAAGGAAATACTTTAAGATTTAAGTTTTAATGAATTAAAAAAAAAAATGAAAAGAGCCGATGCATTTAGCTTACTGTACTTTGATCTTGCTTAGGCATGAATAGCGTAGTTTGAGCTTTCGAGTATGTAATCAATTTAGTATTATGGACGAGAATGGTTGGAAAGCTGCAGCGAAATACTGACGGAAGGAACAAACTGAGCTGGAGTGACATTTTCTCTTCCCATACTTTCACCTGCTTTGTGTCATGCAAGAAGAATGGTTGAAAAAAATCGATAGGATATATGGTAAGTCGCAGCGAAAAGAACTGCGAAAAAGTTCAGTTTAGAATACCTTAGTATGATGGTGCCAGGAAATTGCCGTTTACACCCTTTGTGTACCATTTACGAACAAGAATATTGGGCGAAATCAATGAGAAATGCGCTGCCATGTTGAGAAAATATTCGGTTCCAGTCATTTCCTTTTCCTTATTCTCACCTGCTCTCACATCCCCCTCCCTCCCCTGCCCTCCCCCACCCCACCCCTGCCTCACACCTCGCCTCAGCTGGGGTCGGGAAGTTGTGATTTCGGTTTCAGGAAGTTCGGCATCCTCAGCCGACTGGCCTAAATACGGGTATTTTTAAGATAAAAGGATATACTCTTTCGGATACTTTATTTTTTAAACCGGTTTTCTCGCTCTATGAAATAATATTGTGTTGTTAGAATGACTACGGTGGCGGTTTGATTCCGCCTAATCATTTTCAGTATTCAAGTGATCATTATTTACTGCTCCGTTCAAATTTCCCGCTACTTGACGTCAAAACTGACCTACATTTGGATCTTCTTCAAGGACGAATCAGACGCCGAATCGGTCCCAACGTTATACATGACTGACGCCGCTATTTCCAGCATTAGGTATGTATGTCAAAACCCTGAATGACAGTTAATGATATTATTAATTAAAAAATGGCTACATTAGGCGAAAAGGATTATATCGATGAATAAAATAACTGCTGTGCTTACTTAGAGAGGTGGCAAAATTATTATAAAATAGTGAATTCGGTAACAGATGGCACCTTGGCCTCTAGCGGTACTTGTGGGCGGCGCGGGAAAGTGTGTGAGTGTGTGTGCGTGAATCTGTGTGTCGTTTCTTCTACCTGCTTCTAAACGCTCATGCCGGTCATCTAGCCTTTTTAATAAATCCTCACCCCTCTGTATCTTTTGTTGTGAGCTAGATACGGCTGTGGAGGGTGATAAATAAGTTCTGTTCCGCTGGGGGGTCTAATTCAGCAGGGAGTTACCAGTCAGTAGGAGGTCAGTAGCACCAATCGACAGAGTTGCCAAGTTAGCATTCTCCTCGCTAAATTTAGTAAATTTAATCTAGCAACAACCTTGAACGTTTGGTTACAACAAATCTAACGGCATTATAGTTTTTTTTTTTTCCTTATGAATCTTAGTTATGATCTGGAGACTGTTTAACGTTTTCTCATTACTGTTTTGATACTTGTATATAGCAAACTAAGGCATTTGACAGCAAGTTCAGCGACACTATGAATTTGGACTTGGCAACTCTACAGTCGAGCTAGTCAGCAGTCAGTATCACCTCAGGAGTGTAGAGGTGCACACGTGTGTACACTGAGGTTTCAGTGAGTGAAAAAACTATATGTAATCGCCAGTTTATCGTGCCATACCCGATTAATACTTAGAAAACTGGTGCAGGCACGGAAACATCAAAAGAAAGTGTAAAAATTAGAAATATAGTGGCTCTGAAGCGAGAGTTGCACCAATTGTGATTTACTACTTTACACATAGAAAACTGATGCAGACTTAGAAACCACGAAAACTATCAAATACCAAATACTGTATTTTTAATAAGGATTTATTTGGATCCCTTCAGTTGTGATTTACCTACTGTGGACCCTAAAGCTGGTGCTAATAGTGAAACGCCAAGATAACTGAGAAGGAGTTAGGGACACAATAATGATACATTCATAGAAAAACCATCAAGCAAACTGAAAAGTGTAAACTCAATTGGTTGCAAAGATATCTGGGCCAGGAAACTAGTGACAACGTAGAAAAGAAAAAAAAAAGTGCGAAAATAAGACGTACAATAGAGTCTTAAGGGGTTTCCACGGCAGGAATCACCAAGCCGCTAAATAGGAAACACAATAGTTGCAAGGGTGTGGAGGGAATTTCATGATGTATGTGTCGTGTGACGATTCCCAATGAAGAGACCTCGGACACTGTGACTCCCAGCCGTCCTGTGTGTGTGTGTGTGTGTGTGTGATGCTGCCCGCGGCTTATGTTCAGCCTCCAGCTACTCCACCAACGGTCAGTAGAACATAGTTTATCTTTTATTTTCTTTTTTTTTTTTCTTTTTTTCATGCATGTGTGTTGCCATGCAGTATTGAGGATTATGACCAGGAAATTGTTCTCTCTCTCTCTCTCTCTCTCTCTCTGCAAGCAGATTTTTTTTTTTTTTTTTTTTTTTTTTTACACCAGGCTTGTGCCAAGAGAAACCAAGTTTCCTCCACCACAGCGTTTATTATTCTAAGCAGCTATAAACATCCGTGGGAAACCAGTGTTAATTCTGTTAGAGAAGTCAGATTTGTTTACACTGGAAGCTGCACCTCACGGGGCCGCCATGACAGGATTTGACAGACGCTGGGTTGGGTTCAAATGATGCCATTTACTGGGCGGGAATGGGTGTCAGAATGAGTGTCACACGCAGTGTTGTGCAGCCATGACGGAGTGTGCACTGCTGTAAAGTGAAGATCAACGGCCGGAGGCGACGCCCGCTGCCAAGTTTCCGGCCAAAATAGATGTCGGACTAGTATGTGTGACACTGAGGCCATGGGAAAAACAGCCGCCTTAATGCTGCAAGGGAGTCTGATGTGGTAACTACCACCAGATCCTGTACATTTCGTGCTGCACGGTGATAATGTCTAAATGATGTGCTTAGACTTCCTCTCTAGAAAGGCTACGTGCTAAGGAAGCAAGGATAAAGATGTGAGGCAGGAACTGACAAATTGCTGAACTTATTCTTAATTTCACATGTTTTCCCTACTGCTCTTCCGGACACACGTTTCATTTCCCTCATTCTTATTCTCGGTTCGTTAAGCTAGCACTTCATTTTTGCTGTTTCTTTGACGCATAACCGTTTCCCACTGTTCTTGTGTTCATTGCTTTATTGCAGATTCGTTCGTTCTCTCGTGGGTTATTGTGGATGTTAGGATTCCCCATGGCCCGGGGTGGCACACATACCATCGTGGCCGTGTTGTAAGGTACAGTTTGTTTCTTGCATGAAGGACAAAGCAAGGGGGTGCAGGGCCATTCCCTGTATTGTGCATGGTAAAACAAATTCAGTGACCAGATGCACTAATTGTACATTGTCCTGTGTACATGTAAGAAGCATCTGTGTGGCACGAGGGATTACAAAAAAAAAAAAAAAAAAAAAAAAAAAACTAGTCCAGTGATCACGTAGCGAAAGCGTCACTACCACACAACTGTTATTATTTTTACGGTACTTTTTGTTGCCTGTATTTCCTTGATTGTTATGGGTGGGTAGTTGCAAATCTGGCATTATTATTATTATTATTATTATTAGTTACAACCCAGGGCTCATCAGGACGTGAGCTCTTGCCCTTCTGCAGTCCACCTTGTTCCTCTACGGGCTAGGGAGGGAGGTGATGGACCGGGTAGTGGAGTTGGCCAGGCCTATTGGTGCTGCCATGTAAGGGCATCCCACATGAACACTGACTGAAAATATAAAACCATATAATATCAAGCTAGTTGGTGTGACACAAATGATGGTAATTTTCAGCCTCCCTCCGCCCTCCTCCTTGACCAATTATTTCTCGTAATCGAGTCATGAAACCCTGAGTGTGAATTCCGTAGACTTGTCCATTTGATTGCCCACTGCTGAACAAAACCAGGCTGTACACTGGAGATGAAGGTTGTTGCAGCGTCACTCGGGACGCCTGCGTCCATCGCTGTAAGTCTAGTGTGAATGCCTTTTTCTGATCATAATGTTTAGTTAGTTGATCCCATGCACATACTTGCATAGTCATACCAGCTAAACAAATGACTAATTAACATCCGTAATGTTAACATTGAGATTATTTTGGAAAAGCAACACTCAAAGTATTGATATGAATAATGGCTCTTATTATCAAGGGGCAAAACAGTGTTTGGCCTCTGTACCGTATGTCATTACTGATTGTATTATTGTTACGAGATGTGGCACCTGGCCAGCCTACCTGCCATACCCACAGGTGTTGGAGTGACCCTCAGAGTGAGTACATGCCTGTCCGTTCTGTACAAGAAGTACTCACTCAGAGCTGAAGAAATGGAACAAAATATAATTCTAGTGGTGGAGTTGCTATAGTATTATTTACCTTTTCGTTCATAGAAATTCCTCTGTGCACATTACAATCGTCCTGCGGTGATAAGAATAAAATGAGAAAGCCGTCACTGTAGTAATGGGATTCGATTGTGTGCTGAGCTGGGTGAGTGACAGACACAGCACAATGGAAGTTGTTCAGTCTCTTCACTACAGTCTGTTCAAGTTGTCCGCCATGCCTCAGCCTGGCACATAAATCACAAGTATTAACATTGATTACAGTCATGCTACGGGAGGCGGCAACACGGCAGTAGCGGTAGTAGGCTAGTCCAGTCTCTTGTACACTTGACTACAGGGAAGGGAGGCTTAGTTTGTACACTAGACTACAGGGAAGAGAGGCTTAGTGATGAAGAAATGGCTGTAGCTGCTCCCGTGTCCCACCCCATGAATGACAGAAATGGGGCTGGGCTGATGATGTGATCAAGGCGCAGAAGGTACAGGCCATTGTTCCTTCTGGTCAGGGATAGACATAATATAGGCTTGCATAGAAATACGTAGGCCTGAGGTACCGGTAACGAAGGGAGTCTGGGCCGGTGGGTGAGACAAACAACACATTAATACCGCGTTAAATAGGTCAGTATAGTATCGGTACCAGGTAGACACAAGGGTACCGGGTTAACTGCGACACAATGGTGTTTTATGTTAAATTGGTACAAAATGTTACCTTATTAGTATCAGGTAAAACAGGACAAAATGACACTGACACCGCCAGTAAACTACAACAAAATGATGCTGGTACCGAGATACCTAGATAAGTAGGACAGATGATCTTGGTTAGAACAAACAGGTTTTGCTGCGAGGGAAAACAAGGACAAAAATGTTCCAGGTAGGGGTCAGGTGGGATTTTCTCGCGTCCAGGCTATCACTGAAGGCTGAGTGATATTTAAAATAATAATCAGAACTACTATTCATATTCGTCATCAGTGGTACGTGGTGGTGGGCGACCTAGCTGCCAGTGAAGCTGTGAAGTTTAACATTAACTGACACTGAGAAATCATGAATTATATGAATCTGTCCTCAATACAGGCAAGTGGTGGTGTGCCGCATGACCGGTGCAGATGTTAGATAACCTACAACCTACAAGGCCTGCTTTATAGTTCTGGCAGTCAAAGAAAAAATATTACATTTGTGCTGAACATCTCTTATAACTGCTTCTAGACTAAGTGGCTTTTGCTCTTACTTCATTAAAACCAGTAATACTGACCACATCCAACATAGCAGCATGATCACACACACACACACACACACACACACACACACACACACACACACACACACACACACACATGCATTTAAAGCTGCACTCTTCAAAATGAAAATGTGTACATTATCAAAGGCGGTCTATGTCTACATCCCGCTGTGTTTACACTTGGTGTCGTGTTTACCTTTGTCCTGCCTGGCCCGGTTGGTTTTATTATTGTACAACTTTCCACAGTTTCTAGGTTTCACTGTTTTTACAGCATTTCCAGAAGCCAGCGTGTGTGTGTGTGTGTGTGTGTGTGTGTGTGTGTGTGTGTGTGTGTGTGTGTGTGCGCGCGCGTGTGTGCGTGTGTGTGCGCGCGCGCTGGCAAATTTTTGCTGGGGAAATGGTTTTAATCTTTTACGTGTATCAACCCAACTCGAAGCTGACTTATAGAGAAAATTCTCTCTCTCTCTCTCTCTCTCTCTCTCTCTCTCTCTCTCTCTCTCTCTCTCTCTCTCTCACACACACACACACACACACAAATACCTCAGGTAATGCGGGAATGTAATAGTCTGGCAGCAGTGGCAATTAAACAAGGAAGGTGCCATAGTAGTGAAAGGATTAATCACAGTTGGCAGGTTTCCGTCTGGCTTAGTCGACTCCTGAGGTGACAGGCGAGTGGCAGCTCATAACACAGAATGCATCATAGTGCCACAGCGATGAAAACTGTTGCTGTATATATTTATTCTCGTGTTTGATATACTTAAGGAAATTATGGCATTTTCTTCTTAATTCTTTACGTCCTCAAACATCACCAAAAACTCAGATGTCAGGATATTATCCAGAAAGAACACCGGGAGAGTATGGGATCCACGGCCACCAGCTGGTCTAAGGGCTAAATATTTGCCTGTGTCCTGTTACCTTGGCCATCAGCTGATTAGTCTTCAATCAGTGACATCATTCTTGCCTCACCCTAAACTCTTCCACCAACTCAAATCTAATTGAGTTCATTTTATTCAGCGACTTTGACCTTTGACTGAGTGTTCTGGAAATGGCATCCCATTATCCTTGTTTTAACCTGAATGCTTCCACAAAGTTTACTGTTGTCAGCATTGGATAAAAACTTTAAGATGACGTAGTCATATGGCCTTTACCTTAGCCCTGTTCTGAAAATTAATTGATTAACTTCCTGGGTGAAGGTGGGTGAAGCCCCTCATCCAGGTTATGGCCACGTCTAAATCAGGTCAAAATTGTTGTATTTGTTAACACACACACACACACACACACACACACACACACACACACACACACACACACACGGTTCGAAACTTTGACTTTACCATGTGACCTTGTACCTTAGACCTCAAAACTGAATCCCTTCATTCTTGTCTGATCCTTAACACCTCCACCACCATGTGTTCAGATCCGATCCTACTTGACTTTTGACCTTTTCCTGTGACCTTGACCTTTGACTAATTGTTATAAGAACAGAGTCCTTGTATTCTTACTTTACGCAGAACTCTTCCACAAAGTTTGATTTACATCGGACCAAAAGCTAAGTTGGCCTTGCCATGTGACTTTGACCTTTGACCTATTCTTGGCACAAGCAATGGGTGCACCCCTAGCTTGACCTTCAGTCCTTCGGATCAAGGCTGTTTGAATTAGCTTATTGTGTTAACATCCACACACACGGGTCCAACTTTGACCTTGACCTGTAAGCTTGACCTTTGACTGACTGCTTTCAGATTTAAGTCACATTTTCCTGTGTACGTCTCAGTCCTTCCCACAGGTTTGTTCTAATTGGATAACAACATTACATTGCATTTGCTGGATCAATTTCAGGCCCAGCCTTGTGGACTTGATGTAGTGTTATTATGGGAAAAAAAGAAACTTTACTGACTGGGTAACTCTCAATCCTCCCATCAGTTTGGTTAACACTGGATAAAAACTTTTATTTTGCAGAGTGACAGACAGATACGCGCGCGTGCGCTCAAAACATAACACCTGCTGTCGCTTGGAAAGCGCGGGTGTAATATATACTAGTTGAAAGGTTGACTGCCAGCCTAACCGTATGGTGTCATGACCCAGGTTGTTCAGCGTATGTAGCCTATCTATGTATTTTTGTGTGTATAGGCCTATACATGTGCAGGCAGGCCTACGCACCGATGGAATGGGCAGAGTGTAGGCTACGGTACTCGTTATGACATGGGTCTTGAAGGACAACCGATCCCCAGGCCTGACCAACACCGCTTTAGACAAAAAAAGGTGACTCCTCTTCAGAGAGGTAAATGCACCAGCAGGTGTATAGGGTGGATGTGGAAGGTTTGTGTCTGCATTCCAATTTGTTGGCTACATGTTACTGGGGCTTCCTGGACAGGCTGTGAAGACGTGAAAACAAATAGGACATACTACTTCATTCTTTGCTATCAGGGCCGTCCTTAACCTTGATGGGGCCCTAGGCAAGCACCTGCCAGCCCCCCCCCCCCACCACCACCACCACACATATCATGATCACAGTGATAGGTCAGAGGACTTTCAAAATAGCGCTTTCTATGTCCAATTGGAATTGGGTGACTTTATCACTAAATTTATCAGCTATACAATTCACTTCATTCCCTCATGAGGAGTGATTATTGGACTGGAATCATATATATAGTTACTAGTATAACGGGGGCGCTCACCATCCACTCACTTGATGTAGTGCTGCTCTCGGGTGTCTGCCTTTGCCTCTCCTCCATCCTTCTTTCCATCCATCCTCTTCTGTCTTTCCTTCATTCTTTCCTCTTTCTTCTGCCTGCGGGTGACTTTACACTCCCTCTTGTGTCTTTCTTTCCTTCATTCTTTCCTCTTCCTTCTGCCTGTGGGTGACTCTACACTGAGTGGCAAGCCAAATGGTTTCCTGTACACCAGTAAACCATTTACTACGCTGGGTGGTAACCATATAACCAAATTTTGGCTCCTGGTGATTTAGTGGGTAATAACGGTGCTCCAATCGGATTGAGCCGGTGAAGGTTTATATCCAAGGGATGGTTGGGGTTTATTGCTCACGTAATGCCACTCAGGGATGAGTGAGGCTGGTCGCTGTCATCTTAAATGCCAGGACCAACTTGCTTAGCCCCGGGCTCCTACGCTCCTCATGGGGCAACGCAGGATTGGATGATGGATGGATGGATGAGCTAGTATAACCTGCCATGCCAAGAGGTTTACCTAAACATTTTGTGTATGGTAAGAAAAAAATGGCAGGCAATATAGCATAAATAAAGACGAAGAAGAAAAAGAAGAAAGGAAGAGCAAGACTTGCTGGTTCTTATGTAAATTTAGGTTTGTTTTGAGAAACGAGAAGCAGCCACAGTTCTCAGAGTGAACTGAAGTCGTTGCCATGGAGACGGAGAGATTAGGTGTGGGAACCTGGCTCATAGAGTGGAGCCAGGAACCCACCAAGCCTATGATGTCTTCTTTGTAGCGGGGCCTTAACCTACTCTTTCAAGATTTTGTAATGGAGATTTAACCCCAGCTAACCCACAAGGTTTTATTTATTTAACTTAGGCTTGGTGTAGTAGTAAAGGGGTTAATGCAGGCCGTACCATTTGCAACGCTGGCCGGTTGAAAAGCCATTCCTTGGTGAATATAACAACGTGACCTCAATAGTGAACTAGAAAAGTCACCGTAGCGAAGGATATGAAGGCGTATTCTTGTTGGCCTACGAGTCTTCAGCTCACTTCTTCCTTAGTAGAATATTGTGCACATTACGCCTAGTTAATATCGACACATCATCACTAACATACAAAACATAACTGAGATGGAAATCTAAACCAATGAGACGACGGCCCAGTAAAATGGAAGTGTTTTTCGTATTGGAGACGCAGATAATGAGAAAACTGACGTTATTTGGAAGTCATAATTAACGATTACGTTGGTCGATCGTAAGGTGAAAGGCGATAAATAAGACTGACGGCAACTATAGTTCTCGTATGATTATTTTGTTCATTCGGGATTAAGTAATGGTTGTTACAAGCAGCCTAGTTTCTGGTTTTCTGGGTAGGAATGGTTATGGAGTAAAGCTGGCCTGCACCGAGGAAGCGGCAGACTCTGTATAGTCAACAGCATTGAAGCTGGGTAGCTAAGTCAGGTAACCTGCTTGCAACTTGCAGTATTGTTGCCGGTATTGTACGGTAATTAAGGCAAGACATGAATGAAGATGCAAGGCTTACATGAAGGAGGATACCGTGTTAAACTTTAGTTAATTGTCACTAAAATACACCGTAATGCCTCCTAACTTTACCCTGCACAATACTGCAGGTTGGCTAAAATATTACCACACGTTACACTGCATCACAAGCTATTACAGGTTAATTCTGCTGCATAAATATGCGAAAAAGCAGATAACTGCTAAGTTGTCCCTTAAAAAATACACACACACACACACACACACACACACACACACACACACACACACACACACACACACCGAAGTCAAGATCTCTTTTAGACATGTCTGGATAAGTTGCCTTTAAAAAGACTGGAGTTGAGAAGCAAGGTGAAAGACTGATAAGGTGTGTTGCACATGCCAGGGAATGACTTAGCTACGGCTATATTGACACATCACCGTAATTCCCTGGGCTACCACCTGGCCCAATTATATCCTACAAGACATTACATTAGCCTCAAATTATGGCTCAGCTTCTTTACTTTAAATGTACGGTAATTAAATATTAATTACATTACTTGAAACTAAAAGTATTTAAATACGAAATACGTTACTTATTGTTCTAGTGTATTAAATGATAAATACATTACATACAATGCATTTTAAAAATTCAGATAGATTTTGAAATACAAATTGTATGTTTTTCAAATTCTGTCATGCCATGATACTATCAGTATGCCGAGGCCACGATTTCCACCATTTTAGCGAGCAGCTGCAGCCGAACAAAAGAGTGAAACACGGGATATGGGTCAATGTAAAATAATGTTTGCAAAAATTTGGGGGTAGCGAGAGCGTGCTTTTAATTGGAGACGGGGATGATAAGGTAGAGAATGCAAGAACAGGTGGAATGGCTGGACAGTGGAGTGTTACCACTGAAGTGGATGGGTACAGCAGTGCCCTGGTGGACGGGTTAAACAACAGCTATGACCATATCACACAAACTGAGTCACAGGGATAGGCTACATGGCGACGGATGAGTAAGGAGGAGGAGAGATGAACGTGAAGACAATGATTGTGTGTGTGTGTGTGTGTGTGTGTGTGTGTGTGTGTGTGTGTGTGTGTGTGTGTGTGTGTGTGTGTGTGTGTGTGATCAATTGAGATTGTGCATGACAGTAGAGTGTGTTGTTAGGTCTGAGGGGTGGATTGCGGGGATCAGTACTTAGAAGTGTCAAAGGCAGGTGTAGAGACGATAGGGGAACAGAAGCTGAGGGGGACAGGAGGAGGCAGTTTGTGCAAAGAGAGTCTAAAGGCTGCAAGAGGAAGAATGCGGGGATGAGTACAAGAGAGATGTGGAGGAGGAGCGAACAGATACGATATGAAGCAGATACAGGAGGTGGAGGGTGTGTTGTGTTTACTGAAGGGACGCCGAGGAGGAAGTGGAGGGCTGAGGTGAAGGCTATGAGTGATGAGGGAAGGGGTTGGGCAGAGGGAAGGGGTTGGGCAGAGGGAAGGGGTTGGGCAGAGGGAAGTATGATGACGGAGGACAGAAAGGCATTGAGGCCTTTCGTTCGTGGGCACTGCTTCAGGGATTAAGGCATCTGGCTGTAAATAAATAAATATAGATAGATACATAAATACATAGATAGACCGACAGGTACTGTTCAATAGCTTTACGAAATAGCTTTAGCACGGTAACCTCCATTTCCAAAGTACTAATATTATATCAGAACTGTAATCTTAAATGAATATTGGTTACTCTAATGAATCCTATCAATCAGCATAAACATTTCCCCTCTATACCTTCATCAGCACAGTATGTCAAAGCATCAGTGTCCAATAAGTCACTGTTTTGAGGAAAGGGTGATGCCGAAAAAGACTATTGGGGCGGAACGAACAAAAACACACTCTTACAAAGGTGTTCAGACTCTCTCTCTCTCTCTCTCTCTCTCTCTACATTTAAATACGTACATAACTACACACAGGAACTATGTATAAATACAAGCATTGTCACTAATGTATTAGATACGTATTTAAATTCACTGTGCTTAAATACAGTCCATCTCTGACTAGGTTGCAATTAATGCCAGCTGATAATACAGTTCATCAGGATACAGACTCATACAAATTAAGTACGGTATTGCGGTAAATGCTACGAAACATTGGCTGAAATGAATATATCACCGTACGGTACATTAGGCTGCAAAATTGTTACTACCAGGTGACATGCCGTGTGTGTTGTAGGCCGTGTAGGTAGCACACCAACCAACCCAGCCAGCCTCGCCAGTTACCGTTATCTGGAGTGTCGGTGAGAACGGCGGACCACCGTGGCTGTCAACAGGTACACTACACAAATTATTTATACTTTTTACCGTATATTCATACCAACAAAAGGAAGGATTTTAACGTTGATGGTCATGTAGTGCGATTTGGATGTATTTGTCATTTTGGTCAAAGTAAACGTATTGGGGTTGCGTATCAAAGGGATTGATGGTCGAGTACGAGTATTTGTTATCATCCATTCATTATATATCACTTATACTGTACCGCAGCCATTTCAGCCATGAGGAGGAAGGATTTTAAAGGTAATACATCGCGAGTGTGTACAGTATGGTGCAGGTGGCCAGTAGTCTAAGTTACAGATTCTACGAACTCCATATGAAGGCCATTTAGCTTCAGGAATCAGGAGGAAGGAATTTATGGTTGATCCTACGGTATAATTTTATCTTGTGTCAGTAATTAGGAAGATGAATTTTTTAAGGTACTGCAGTACGCTTTTGACGTATGCTGTTTATCCATTGGTGGAGGTGTTGCCTACAAACTTTTTGAAACAGATTGTACTATTGCTTTTGTAACAGCATCTTCACTAAAAGCAGTCTCTCCAAACAAAATTGGCTTGCTGTTTAAAACAGAGGAAAACAGCTTAAAGAAGACGCCATCGAACAAGTGTTTAAGTTTGGTAAACTAACTGATGAAACTGTGGGATGCCTTTGAGAAGAGCAAAGCCAGAGTAGCGTAATGAGTTAAAATATTAATTGTCACTTCACGCCTCTTCATGACTAAATATGATCATTTAGCAGAACAAAAGGGTGAAAAAACTAAAGCTATATGGGCCCTTGATATGCCAGCGGCAGTTAATTGCCTTTTTGCTCGCCCTTGAGTTTATAATTATACAGGTAGCTATACGTGTTAGCTTTAGTGGAACTTGAATTTAGAATGTTTTTTGTAACAAGTGTTTTTGTGACGAGTTTTGAACTCAGTTAGAGTACAGCCATGTAAAAGTGAAACGGAATATCATTTGCAGGGTATCAGACCGAGAAGGATTAGGTTATTTGTATTTCCATAACCTGTTACAGGAATTTAAATTCTGTTATCTGTGGCTCTTGGTGATACATACACACTACTGAATCGTGAACAAACAGTACCTGTGTTAACTTTCCTTGTTAATCCTACCTCCTCCCAGGATTGCACAATACCACAGGTATTGCACAATCCTGGGGACATCAGCCACCCTTGTCACACTGTCGTACTGGTCCTGAAACGCCAACTAAAGTAGTCCTTCCATTAACCCGTCACATGCTTTTCTAGACTTGGGTCATTATCAGCGGCAATGTTTGTAATTAGACGCACGGTTTGTGGCACTTCTCATAATGTCTTCCTGTTTGACTTCCTACACATTCAGTATATCACACTTCTCACATGCTTCCTCCAGTCCCCCTCACTGCGGATATTTCAGCCACACACACCCTACCGCGCCGGAAACCACGCTAGTCATTTCCCGCCAGATAATCCTGCCGCTGCAAGATGTCTGCCCTGGAACTGTGGCGCCAGAGTGAGGTAGGAAACACATGCTTATCCTAGGTGTACTCCATGTCATGCCACACCCCACCCTCACCACCACCCACCACCCACACCCCACCCTCACCACCACCCACCACCCACACCCCACCCTCACCACCACCCACCACCCACACCCCACCCTCACCACCACCTACCACTCACACCCCACCCTCACCACCACCAACTCTTCCGCACCGCCCTCACGCCTCTTCCACCCCCACCAGCCTCGTACTCCTCCTGAGATGGTGACTCAGCAGGTAATTCATTCTTATGACAGCTCCGTTTTGCTTCTCTCTCTCTCTCTCTCTCTCTCTCTCTCTCTCTCTCTCTCTCTCTCTCTCTCTCTCTCCAGACAGTGTTACATATTACGTCTGGAGCCAGTAAATGCCGATATTTCGTTGTGTTTAATGAAGACACTACCTGAGGGGAAGGGAAACACACTGGTAGCTACATAAACCCCCGATCCTTAGCCTCAATAAAACAGATTACGTTTTGAAAGGATTATGGAAATGAAAAATCTGGACTGGTTTTGCTTTGTGTGTGGAAAGTGTACTGAACGTCGTGTAGTGGTTATTGAGGCAAGGAACGCCACGTAGCCTAGCTGAGGTGTGTAGCTCTTGGCCAGCAGCGAGTAGGCTGCCTTACTTGTGTGGGTCCCAACTATGCCATAGTAGCTGTGGTATCCATGTGTGGTATTACAGTATTTTTCTTTACGACGGTATTATCTATCTATCTATCTATAGCCCGACGCCCTAATCCCGCAAAGGGTGGCCGCAGACAAAACGCCTCCAAGTCACTCTGTCACCCACCATTTGACTACCCTCCCCCCAACTCACCCCCCCCTCCCTCATATACCTCTCAACTCCATCCCTCCACCTCATCCTCGGTCTACCCCTCCCTCTCCCTCCCTCCGCCTCACCTACATACACCCTCTTAGTCAGTCTTTCATTCTCCATTCTCTCCACATGTCCAAACCACCTCAGTGTATTTCTCCTAATCTTCTCAACCACATCCACATCCACACCACAACGTTCCTTCACTTCTTCATTCGTCAACCTGTCCCTCCACGTCACTGCGGTATTATTATTGTCATTATTATTATTGTTATTATTTTTAATGATATTATTATTATTATTATTATTATTATTATTATTATTATATTATTTTATTATTATTATCATTATTATTATTATTATTATCATTATTATTATTATTATTATTATTATTATTACTCACCTCACCCTGAAGTAGGAAAGGTCTGGCTGATGATGATGATAATCTACTGCTACTACTACTACAACTACTACTATTGTTATTACCGCTACTATTTTAGACAGTTTGGTTTTGTGAAAGGTTCATCAACTACTGATGCTTGCTTTTTATTAAGGGAGGATATGGCATCACATACAACACCAAAGAACTCACCCTTGGCTCGTTTTGTAGACTTGATAAAGCCTTTTATAAAATACATCATATCATGCTTGGGAAACAAAAACTATTACTGTCTGGTCTTCCCACTGATATTACTTTAATTGTTATGCATTACTCAAGGAATGCAAGGCCAATATTACCTGGCAGGACAGCAGCAAGTGTTGCTACATCGATCAAGGGGTTAGACAGGGAAGGGTGCTGTCACCTTTGCTCTTTAATTATATTAATGACATAGTAAATGAAGTCTCAGACTGTAAGTTGGGGAGTAACCTTGGCATATTAAGTTAAATATCTTAGCCTATACGGATTGATTTACTCATTTTTGCTTTTGCTGGGTCAGTGGCAGACCAGGAGACCTTGTATACCTTACTCTGTTCCTCGCTGAAAGCAAGACAGATACATTCGTTTAAATCAAAGGGCTTTTGTAAATGAACACCTAAAGCTGAATAATGATCAGATGGGAGTGGTACCGGTACACTGTAATAAGTATATATCTAGTTCGTCATGTTTGATATAACTAATGATTTTAATGATACAGGTTTTAAACTTACTAATTTGTATGCTTCTTTTAATAGCATTTTTGGATACTATAAACAAATAAATATTGGTTTTTATTTTTGTTTAATTCATACTGCTTTCCAAGTTATAGCCCTCCATTGTGGTATTGTACTACAAGTTTTAAAACAACTATATTTCAATGCTTCGAAGTGGCATTTGGTAAGGCCTTAAAAAGAATGAGTGGCGTTGCCATATACGCCAGTACTCATATCACAGCCAGTACCTGCAGTCTGCTGTTACTGGGACACCACATACTCGTAACTCCGACCACAGTGCTCCGACCCAAGCAAAGTATGTCAAATGACTATTGAAAGTGCACAACCCTCTTATTAAGAGCAGTTTTCTCCATTTATTCACTGGCATGCTGATCAACAGTGCTGTTGCGCTGTTCAGAAAGAAATATAGGGTAGATGTCCTTGGGGAAGGCATGGAGTAACCTCTCGTACATTATGGGTACCAAGACGTGAGGACAGGTCAGTTTTCTATGGATATTTGTGCATTGGTTATTGTGCTGTGGCATTGATTTAATTTTAATTATGTGTTTTGGTATAAATCAGTTAAGTAATTTTTTTTTATACTAACTGAATTTTTTATTTTGTATTTTTTTATGTAGTTTTATTACGGTATGTTTTTATATTCTGGTATGAACAGTTGGAAATGTATGTTTACTGAATCAATGGATTTGACACATTTTTACCTCTATTTTTTATTTTTTATTTTTTATTTTTTTATTCCTCGTAATTCCAGAAGGATTTGTCTTTGTAATGCTTATATATTTTTGTGAATTTCATTACAGATGTTTAATCAGTTGTTATTATTTGTTACATTATTTGGCCTCTGTTAACAGATCTTTTTGTGTCCAACGTTTGCTGCATTGAGAGTCATTGGTTGTTATTATCTGGTTCTTATTCTGTTGCACATCGTTAAATTTTTTTAATTATATATAGACAGCAGAATTCCATAACATTTTTTTTTTTATTGATGAGAAGAGAAATTGATCAATCTAATTAAATCAAAATGCAACTATGGAGGTCAACCATAAGTTCAAAGTTTAAGGCTGGAGTTGACTCGTTAATAGTGGCCACTGATGTCGCAGAACATGTGCCGCCAAGCAAATGACAACTAGACATGAGGTATGTAGTTTATAACATCTGTGGCTGTGTAATTGTACTGCAAAGCAGAGTGAAATGAAATTACTACAGACACTAACGTATTTATTATTATTATTATTATTATTATTATTATTATTAATGATAATGAGTATGATAGCCTGCTTTCCATTGAGTAGCATGTAAACATCCCCTCATATAGGATGATACAAACCAGCCATATAGGCTAAAGCAGCTTGTATAAGAACACCCTTTGTTAGGTTCAGCTAAACCATGGATGGCTTAACACACTATGACGTGACTTTTTTGAGGGTGTGCACGTACGTACAGTATCTCCATCACCCCTTTCTTACAACCCCTGCCCCTGTAATCCATCACCTCACAGCTTCTTCCCACAATATAGAAGGTAACTCAGAGCGAAGCAAAGGATAATGAAGAAAAACATCAAATACTGGTAGCTTTATACTATATACCACCATCACAAGTACCCTGATAGGTGTCTGTTGCTTGGTTATTATTATTATTATTATTATTATTATTATTGTTATTATTATTGTTACCAGTAAAACCAATGATAGCACAGCACACACGTGAGTGAAGACTTGACATATTTGGCGAGAAATCAACAGCTGGTGCAGCAGCTCGTCTCCCAGCCCCACGCCCACCTCCCCTACGCCTTTAATCATCACCACACACTTTTCTTCCTCGATATATAAAGCAAACTAGAGCGAGGGAGAAGCTCGTCTTTCTCCACACTCTCTCATTTTTGCCGGCAGAGGAAAGTTGCCAGATTTCCCGGTCACCAGTTGTCATTACGTCTCCGCCACAGTTCGGCGCGGTCCGCAAGCCTCCATATTTGTTCCTTGTTGTTACTCGGATTGTTCCTTCAGCAAAACTAAATTACGGGAGGAAGATTATCATGAGCTAATTTTGTTCTTGCTGAAAGGAGAAAGAGAAGAGGGTGTAAAATATTCCTTCTCTTGTGCCTCCCACAAAAACAGCTCGAGATACAAGAGGTAATTAACCGTAAGTTTGTTTGTGATTTTCTATCAGGAATGTATATTTACAAACATTCTTAACTAAATAATATAATACTGCTTGTTTACTCTTTAGTCTTCACTACAGCTGCCACGCATTTCACAGTCAAACAAATTAGTTTTTTTTTTTTTTTTCTCGATATAGTTACGGTTCCATGCACCGAAGTATCAATAATATCGCTAATAACTTTCAAAAATATACATATTGCTTGATTTCTTGTCGCTAAAAGTTAAAAACTGTTGCATAATAGAGGTGAACGCCACTAGGGCTCAGCAAAATCTTCAATAAAGACGTCATTTTTTTAATGGCCATATTAACCTCTTGATACGATGACGTTTTTTCCGTTCATGGTATCCGTAGGTGACTTTATTCAGCCTGGACGACACTTGTAACTGCAGTGGTAAGATAAACCTTCTTTAACCCTGTCTCGAACAGTGGGCCTCTAAGTTAAATTTATCACTTGAAGGTGCAAGAATTCGCTAAGAAAGACATCCACTGATTGAAGGAGTTAGTGACAGGCTACACAGGAGTAAATATCTTGATTTAGCATTAAAATGCGCCAACTAGGCAACCCTGACTGTAGTAGTTAGGCGTCGCGTGCACCCAGGAGGTTTCGCTGAGGCGACTTGACGCTCGTGTGACTTTAGTAATGGATTAAGCACGGCATTGGCGACGGAACAAATTGGCCTTTGAGTATTTATTGTGCTTGGTGATGTATGCCTTGTGAACTGAAATCGAAACAATGAGGCCACTGCTCTCATTTTAAGAGGGTTTCAGTCCAAGTACTGATTAGGTGTGAAGGAGATGGGGCCACTGAATATATGCATCAGTTGAGAGATGGTGATTTTAGGTCCTCCCACCAGCCTTGTCATGGCAGCGTCTTCCCGCTCATTCTGTTGTAGGTGACGCCAGACGATTGTATTCAGCTGAAAGTGGCACAGAAGAACCTGAGAATATTGATAGCGTCACCATCTCGGACGGCTTTAGCAGTCCCTTTTGTCTGACGCCAGTTCATTTTATTCATTTCTAACACAAGCGTAAGGGTGTTTGTAGGATGAATTTTTTATTCATTCAGGCCAAGGACGTTTTGTTACATTTTATTTTTGCTACTACCAGTGTCCTATTCAGTTTCGGAATGATGTTTAAGAACTTACTAAGGTTGTATCTAACACTTCCAGTTCGCAGTCTCTCCTTAACCTAAATGAAATCGTCTTGAGATAGCACATATAAAATATAATAAATGACATCCTCGGAGTGAAATGACTCCAAAGTACTGTCAGTTTTTATCAGGACATTAAACCTTCTGAAATGACAATACTCTTTCTAAGCAAGGAGGCCAATGCGTTTATGTGCTGGAAAGTTCGTGACTGGCAGTGCTGTCAGTTTTCATCAGTGGGTTATAGTTTAAATTCTGGGAGATGATGATGATGATACGAAGAAGTTATCGCTGCTATAATATTCCTCCACTGCAGTACACTCTTCTTATCAGCATTTTCATCGATAATTGGGCCACGTCGATGCGATGCTGCAGCTGTTTTGTATTTTATGCGTACTTGTCCTGCATCAGTAGCATCCCCCCAGGATACACTTTTCCATCTGGGGGGTTACATACACCCTCCGCCAATCACTGCAATACTTCTTCACCTTTATTTGGTGGAGGTCTTCTTCCTTTTATTGTTTGTCACCCCCCTCAAAAAAAAAAAAAAAAAAAAAAAAAAAAAAAAGCTCTGAGTTCTTTCAGCACCACCGCTTCATGATTGGCATCATATTTGAGTGTCTATCATTACACCTCACTGGTCAAGATGGAGAGGTAACAATTTTTGGCCTAGTTCAAGTGAAAGAATTAAAGAAGTCACTCATAAATTAAAGAAAATCGTCTAGTGATTGCAAGAAAAAGCTATTGAAACTACAAGACAAGATGGAGTTAGATAAAGTTTCCATTAACTCCTTCACTTCATGGCGTCTGTCATAACTTGAATGAAACCGTCTGCTGCCACCCACAACATGATCAGGAAACGAGTCATGGAAAGGATCAGAGTTGACAGAGAGATCCCGCTGGGAAGGAGGGTGGGGAGCAGAATACGTCCCCGGTATTCCTGCTTGTCGTAAGAGGCGACTAAAACATGCCTTGTATCTCCAAGCTTCTTCATCTTATGTCCTCTTCTGCTCTTCTGACCTGCCTCTCTTCTTGATATTTCCGTGTTTCTTCCGGCCGTTATTTTCCCACAACTCCTATTAGGACAGACATTTGTTTTCGTGGCATGAATAGTTTGAGGATCACCCATTGATGTTGACCCCTCCTCGCTTCCTGGATCAAACCCTTCAACCAAATGACCGATCAAGCCACTCCATCGCCAAGCCACTCCATCGCGAAGACCAAGACCACACACTGTATACACCAAGACCACATCTGCGCCTAGTCCACATATATTTATGTGAATATTAGTTAAAGCAACAAAAAATGGTTACACAAATGTGATCAAGAGCACAAAATAAACCTACGGTATGGTAAGGCCCTGACATTGTAGACCTAACAAACCAATGGCTGTCCTACACGAAGAACCTAAAGAGACAAATAACTGACCCCAACTACACATTAACAAAACACTTACACTGGTGGATATAATACCTCACCCAACAGACCACCCTCAACTGCAGATATGTAATGCCTCACTACATCACACACCTGCGCTCACCACCTGCCGGCTGTCAGGTGAGACACGTGTATAAGGAACATCGGTATATTTGTACAAAAAGTTAAGTACCTCACTCAGCACAACACCATCGATCGCCAATTCCCAGTAGCTACCTTTCTATATTGCACACCTGCACTCATCAACTGGTTACTGTCAGGCGAGGCACAGAGGATATCAATACAAGAAACAGAATTGTCAGAAGCAGGGACTATTTCAAATACGTCAACTGTCAGCCCCAATTAAATTATACAATATATACATATTTACCCTAAATAAAACCATAACTACACAGTAAAAATGTCACATCACTGATCAACCCGGTCTCCCTCAAGAAAGCCATCAATTTATCAGTCATAACAATGTCCCCATCACCCAGGATGGTGGAAAGGGTGAAGGGGACGTCTGCTGCGCCGCAGTAATTTATAAGTGAAGCACATTCACGAATAAATCGCCGACAGCGCAGGATGACATGACCGATAGATAACACCGCATCACAGATATCACAGTGCGGTGGAAAATTTTTCAATAGATGGCAACATATAAATGAGCAGCTATTCATCCCTAAACATGCCAGAACTCTCTCTTCCACGCGACTGGGGTGGTAGGCAATATCCCAGTCGCCAAGCAGTGGTTTGCAGGTTGGAATATTCAGTCTGGTCCACCACCTTGCCACAGAAGACATTTTTTTTTTTTTTTTTTTTTGAAAGACTCGACCGTAGATCACGAGGAACATCCCAAGTCTCCTCGAGTTGCACAGCCGACTTTGCAAGTAAGTCAGCCTGCTCATTGCCGTAGATACGACATAAACCAGGCACCCAGATCAGCGTGAACGACTTGTTGCATGAATGCAATTTATTAACGATGCGGCCCTGGATCTCATGAGGATCCGTAGTGTAAGAAGCAGTTGCCTGAAGAGCTGACATTGAATATGAAAATATGACAAATGAGTCATGCCTGGTATATAGAGCATAGTCTGTGGCTGGTTTTGTCAACAGCAAAAAGGTCAAAGGTAAACACAGATGCTTAAGTCGGCAGCCGAAACCTAAGGGCACAGTCAGTCTGCCACATGGCACAAACTATAGCTTATTCTGCTTCATCTGAGAGAAGAGCCTTAAGCTTTTAAAGAGTGCATTCAGTATTAACAACGCATTTTAAATTATTTTTATTTTATGGGTCACAGTAACCGTTTGACGATAAGACTGCCCAAATAAAATATTGTCTATAGATATTTCCATTGATTAATTTAAAAACGGTGCCTGACAAAGTTTATCGGATGGCCTAGATACGTGGGAAATTTTGAATTCTCTGAACAAATCAAAACACGTCCAGGTAAACTTTGACGAGTACCGTGATTCTCAGACGAGATAGAATAGACTACTGTACAGCAGCCACGCACTCCCTGGACTGGCCGCCATTGGTGTTCAACTGGTCTGACCCTAAATGACGCATGATCGGTGATTTTTACCGAATAAGATGGTGGACCTCCGCCTCCTGCGTCTTGACCTTTAGTACCGGGAGCCATTAGCCTTCAAACGACCTCGATATATTGTACAAATGATCTGAAGACTTGCAAATTAAATGTAGCGTGGAAAATTTGTAAAAAGCTTAATGTGGGAAAACCATCGTATACGTTACATACAAACTAAATAATTGAAATTAGTAGATCAAAATGTGAGAGGATCTTGGAGTAATGGATAGTGAATCTCTTAAATTGATGCAATACATAATTATAATAAAGAAATTAATAAATCATAATGTGAGAGGGATCTTGGATGGTCAGCACACACCTTAAACCGTGGCAGTAAATAAGGACCTGGGATTTATCTCGAGAAACGTGAGCAGCAGAACATCTAGAATAATACTACAAGTTTATCTAACATTAATATGGCCACAGTTTGTCTATGCCAGGTGGATGCAGTGTCCCTACCACAGGATGACTATACATTGCTTACAAAATGTAGAGACATGAATAACAAAAATGATGCATAATATCCGGAACCTTTCATTTGTAGATATGCTAAAAAGATAACATTTGCAGTCACTAAAAAAAAAAAAAAAAAAAAAAAAAAGGAAAGAGAGAGACAGCTGTGTTTGAGCAGACAAGACGCTATAAAAGGGAGGTAATGGCAAGGTGTTGTTGTGGGCAGACAGGACAAAACTCGAAGTAATGGTTGGAAGCGAGATAAATTCCGTTTTAGATTAGCAGCTTAATGGACTAAACAGCCTAGTGATGTAGTTGCTGCCTCTTTGACTGAGTTGCAAGTATACTGTAGGCTGTATAAGCGTATGACAAGAGTTGGATATAGCCCTCCTAACTAGTATTTCATTAGTCTGTTTAATAATAATAATAATAATTAATACTACTACTACTACTACTACTAATAATAATAATAATAATACTGGTATGATTATGATGGTGATGATTATTATTATTGTTATTATTATTATTATTATTATTATTTTTGTTGTTGTTGTTGCTGTTGTTGTTGTATTATTTTCACAACGACAGTCGTCTCCTTTCGTTCTTTCCTATAAAATTTCCAGGTCATTTTGTAAATCCTTCGTGGTGTTCCTTTTCATTTTTTTTCTTGTCACTTTCTGCTGGAGGGTTTGGTGGGCGGGGGCGGGGCGGGAGATCTTTCCTGTGGTACTGTATTCTTATAGGAGGTGCCTAGCAGGGACCCACCGGCCTACTGTTGTGAGTCTGTCTTCTTAGGTTCTTCAGTCAGCCGGTACCTCTGTCGTGACCCACACACATTTTATGTTGTCTGCAATAAAAATGCCGCAATGTATTCTTCCATTTTCTGCAGCAGATCCATCGCAAAACACAGGCTCCGTGTCAGTGTCAGCTGCCATATTTGTCTTATTTTCAGGTTCTAACTTTGTTCTTTTGATTTTTTTTTTTTTTCTCCGACAGTGGTGTTATTATTATTTCTAGGTTTCCTTTGGCCAGAGGTGGTGGTTTCCTGTGCCTCATGTGATGTCTAGGGCGTGAGTTAAATCATACTTTTCCACAGACTGTATCCGTCCCTTAACGGGTATCATTTCACTCGCACCAATCCCAGCCAGTCATCTTCACTTTGTTTACACTACGACGGCCAGGGGTCTGACCGGCCACGTTTATTTAAACTGCCATTTAAGAGATCAGAGGCCAATCATTGGCAAACTAATGATTTTGACAAATAAGCAGAATGCATTGTACCATCTCTCAAATATATTCGCCAGTTATAAGAAACTTTTCATACGTCTAACAAATAAAGAAAACAGTCTTAATTGCTTCCTAAGTTAACTCGTTATACTGAAATGATGAGATAATGTTTAAGTGATGGCAGTAGGAACATGGTGGCAAAGAAAAACCCAAATATAAATCATAAAGGCTATGTGGGAATCGTGTAACTGGGAATCATACTTGTGGGAACCAGTGGTTTATTTGGGAATCGACAAAGTTGGACTTTTAGGGAGGATACCTGAAGGGATATCCTATCTTGTCTTGCCCTAGATACTCCGGGCGTTAATACCGCCCCGGATATTGTTTGTACAGTATACCCTCCCTTGGATCAGATATATGTGACAGCGCTACTGTGCTCGTTACTTCAGTTCTTTGCCTTAACCTTGGTACGTTTAACCTTTCATCTCCAAAGCAAGAGAGGACTAGGTTGGCATGGTATTAGTTCTGGCAGTAGCTACTGATATTGGGCATGCTTAATACGGGAACCCCGACACCCAACATCTTTACCACTCCGCGACGGAAGTTTCAGTGGCTGAATACGTGTTCTTCATTGGGGATAATAATTATGGTTTAACTGTCCTCATGTTTTTACCATTGATCATTAAATGTTTGCTGTCTGCTGTCCGACGGTTAAATTTTGTTGTCTCTTCATTAAATACATGTCGCATTTACTTTGTCTTGTTTGGTGCTGTCCTCGGAATCAAGTTTTTGTTCTGTATTATGATATCATCAGCAGAGATTATTGTTGTGATTCCATATCCGGAATTTTCTTTGTCATTTTATTTATTAAAACATTAAAAAGCACTGGACTAAAAATTCACCTTTGAGGTGTTCCGAAATCAAGTTTTATTTTTCTCAGAAAGAGTTTGCTGAAAAGAAACTTGAGCTTTTCCACCGTGTAGGCAGCTTGCTATGCAGTGAGGCAGCCTGGCTAACACCCCGTGCAAGCTGACTCTAATAATGTATATAATTTCTTTATTTGCTGTATCGAATGCCTGCTTAAAATCTTCAAATAGCCGGCAGTAGTCAGCATCACTTGATAAGCATTCAGTTACAGCATCATTGGTGTCTTTACCCGTTATAAACCCAAACAGATCATTACTAAGATTATCCCCTGTCACGGGGTTTTTATAATATCACGGTGATTTTGATATAAATGGTTAAATGTTATTTAAATTGATATTAATATTCAATAAAATTGAAGAGCAGAGACAATGATTGTCTTGCTACATCAAGCAACGATTACTTTACGCTGACTTGCTAAGATTCTCAAGAACGAGAATTTATAAACTTTCTCAACAGTACACAGCAGAGACTAATTACAATTGCTGAATTACTGTACTGTTAGCCTCTGGAGAAAGTTACATCACCCCTGACAATAAATAACTAATACTAATAATAATAACATCAGGTTCTTGCTGATGCATTAACTCCTGACACAACGGATTTTAAGTTAATACAACAAGACTGGTCTAAGTACCAGTTATGAAAGCAAAAGTTTATGCAAGCTAGGAGCTATATGGAAAATAAGCTTAATTATGGAGAAATGAAACAAGAGTTTACTTACATTAAGCTCAAGAAAGGAACTGTTAAATTTATTAATCACAAAAAATAAATTTAACGTTACAATTCAAATCAATTAAATGAGACGCACTCGCTCACTCACACAGAAGCTAAATACTTACGCCTAGGAAAAAACACCTTAACTAAGCTCTTAAAACTACAAAATACACAAAAGAAATACCAGTCGATGAATACTATGTATCACCCGAGGTGGGGGGTGGGAGTACTGGGATTAACTGTACTAGTGGAGCTTGGGGTGCTAGCTGACCTCTCCACTTCTGAGCACAGAACCTTTCTTCGTCACAGCAAACACCAGACTGCATTCAAATAATGTATAGGCAGGACGCACAAGCTACCAGAAGAAGGCGTGGCTAACGGTTTAGGCGAGCAGAGGCGAACGATAAAGAAACAAATGTATCGCTCAGTAGCGCACTTAGTGATGTGCATTAAATCGGTCACTTCTGAAAGTGACGAATGTTTTGAAAAGTATACTCCGAAATGGAGGGAGAAACGGTTAGCTGAGCGATACACAGTGAGTTTTCCACTAATAGTTCGTGGCTTCTCACAAAACGGAAATGTCGCAAATTGATTCGTGACATTATGCCCCTACAAAATTAAATTTTTTCCTTATCGGAAAAAATTTGTGGATATATATATATATGTATACATCCTAAGTCATTCACACAAGATTCACACTGTGGTGTGTGTGTGCTATCCTGCTACAGGAGAAAGTCGCAGTCGTCAGTGAGGGAAAAAACCTCGTATTTACATTAATAGAAGCAAGCTTGAGGGAAAAACTCCGTGACGACAGTGAAAATCCTGTACTCAGGTCAAACTGAGCGAAAAGTCGCTACATTTACACTGACAACTAATTGTTGTGTAGTGTGATGTATGTAATACACGGTGTAGGTGTGACAGTTGTAGTGTAACTGTACCTATTTGTAAAATGACACAGTAAATAATATGGCGACGACGAAGACAGAGGAGAAGAGGCGGCAGCGTGCGGCAGACGATCAGCTGGCCCGCACAGCAAAACTGCTACACCCATTGCTGAACCTGCAAAACCAATTAAGGTGGAGCATCAAAAGTGTCAATGAGACAAAATTCTTATTACGTTACAATTACTCTCTCTGCCTAGCAATCAGTACATGCTACGAAAAGTACACACGAGGTCGCCATTAATTTTAGCACACGATTAGTGTCGGCAAGTTGAGAATCCCTGTGCAACCTCGGGTCTTCCATAGCCTCAAACCGCACACGGGTCCTCAACCTGTGCCTTAACCTACAGTACTTATATTAATATCGGGGAGCTGAGAATCCTTGTGCAAACTTGGGTCTTCCATAGCCTCAAGTCGCCTCTGCAGAGTTCTCACTTCCCCCTTAACCTACAATACTTATATTAGTACCGGGAAGCTGAGAATCCTTGTGCAAACTTGGGTCTTCCATAGCCTCAAGTCGCCTCTGCGGAGTTCTCTCTCGAACTTCCCCCTTAACCTACAATACTTATATTAGTATCGGGAAGCTGAGAATCCTTATGCAAACTTGGGTCTTCCATAGCCTCAAGTCGCCTCTCAACTTCCCCCTTAACTTACGGTACATAATATGTATGTACAGGCCCTGGACATAATGTGTCCTTTGGGGCCAATGGGCGAGACGTCAGGTCTGCACCCACTTCACCACTACCCTGTCTCTCAACTGACTCAGAGATTACAGGTGTAGTTACAAATGGCACAGGAAGGGCATGTCCCTGATTAGTGGTGATACTTTGGCACACACTGCAAGAACGGACAAAACTATCTATGTCCCGTCCCATCACTGGCCAGAAAAAGTCACCTCGGATACGGCCCTGGGTCTTCCTTTTGCCCATGTGACCTCCTGAGGCTGAACAATGACCCCATTGTAACACTGCTAGGCGGTACTTGGCGGGAACGACAAACTGCAGTCGAACCTTGCCCTCGGGTGTTCGTGACTCACGGTAGAGCCGTCCTTGTTTGCGAAGGAACTTGGCTCGACCTCCCCGTGAATACTTAATCACTCGACCCTTTTGTTTGTTCCGCACGGCAGCAAGTGTCGGGTCAGATTGTTGTTCTTGCACAACAAGTTGGCTACACATCAGATCTTGCGGCGATTCAATGATCACTGGGGTGACACCATCTGGAGCCTCAGCCATGGCTCGTGTTACCGCAGCAGCCGAAGTCTGAGTAGCGTCATTGGAGCAACTATCCTTGACTCCATTAATATTGCCTACTATAAAGTCAAATAGAGGCTCTGGCATGACAACCGCAAGTGTCGTACCAGTATAAAATGGAGATGCCACCTGGATACATGCCTCAGGGAACAATCTCACTGATCCATCAATAAGCTTTGCATGGATCTGTCGACCTGTATACTGCTCAGGCCGAACTAGACTCTGCTTGACAGAGCAACCTGAGGAACCATTGTCTCTCAGGACCTTCACAGGAATGCCTCCCACAAACCCTGGCTGAACAAGGAAGGTACTGTCACCTGTGGGAGGGCCTGTGGAGGAAGCAGCTAGCCACTCATGAGGCTGCTGAATTGATGTGGCAAACATTGTGCCTTGAGAAGATGGAACATTGGCCATCTGTGGAGGGGGGTTCACTGTCACTGTGGGACTAGTGAACTGTGGGGAAGTACCCATACTGGTAGGGACGTGGCCACCGTGCTGCTGCTGAGGAATGAAGGCTGCATTCGCTTCCTGCCTCTTTTGAGCTGGTGGTGAAAAACTTTGTCCCGTCGGTCGGTTGCGTGGCTGATACTGCTGCTGGTTAGGGTACTTGTTGTACCTCTTCCACTCAGGTTTCTGAGTGTTTTGCCCCTGGTCCTTCCACTGCGGTTTTGGACCTTGGCCATTACTCTGAGAACGGCCTTGGTGCTGGGATTCAGTCTGAGACGGCTTCCCAGACTTGGCAGTATCTTTTCTGCTCCAGGTGTTTTGCTTACGAGCTTGATACCCGTATGCAGTAAAGAATGCGTCAGCCTTCTCTGCCATTTGGCTGGCATCTTTCACCTGGCAGATCTTAAGCTGTGCTATGAGCTCAGCAGGCCACGACCTCTCTAGCTGTGTACGCAGCATAAGGTCAATTATCCCCTCACGCGTGGAAGGAGTTTCATCTTTCTCCATCCACTCATTTAAGTAAGCTGTGAGACGATCAAGGAACTGAACAGCTGTCTCCCTGTCTTGGAGACGAGCTCGCATGAACTGAACTTTGGCGTCGTCTACTGTGAGACCATACGCCTTAATGAGTGCAGCTTTCATCATCTCATATGTGAGATTGTCTCCACGAATTCTGTGGAGAATATCGAGGGCAGGGCCCTCAAATAGGCTAAGAAACTGAAGCCGCTTAGCTGCCTCATCCAGTTGATATAAGTCTGCCATGTCCTCAAAACGAGCTATGTACGGCTCGATTCGCTCGCTTTCCTTGTATGAAGGAAGCTTGATGCGTGGGGTCGCCAGGACATGTGCAGGAAGAACGCTCGTGGAGCTTGGACCAACTGCACCAGACGTGTCTGAAGCCAAGGAATCTCGCTTGAGCTTCAGCACTTCAAGTTCATGTTCTCGTTCTTTGTCTCGTTGTTCACGCTCGTATTCGCGCTGTTCTCGCTCTTGTACTAGTTCGAGTTCGCGCTGTTTTTGCTCATGTTCGCGCTGTTGTCGCTCTTTTTCTAACTCGAGCTGGCGTTGTTTTTGTTCGTGTTCACGCTGTTCTCGCTCATATTCGCGCTGTTCTCGCTCATATTCGCGCTGTTCTCGCTCACGTTCACGAGCGTCTTTCTCACGTTCTTGCTCGTAATTGAACCGTGAGAGAACGTAACTCTGTATTTTCTCTGGGTCAGTGAGACCCATATCTTTGGCTTCCTGTACATAAGCACTGGCTGCCATGGCGCTAATTTATTAAGCAAACGAATGCTAATAATACAAATAAAGAATACAGACACAAGCTAGTGGTGACCAGTCTTATCTAGTTAACTGGCAAAGAATAATCAAAAATGTAAATGACTGGGAAGACTCAATAATAAACACAATGGGTAAGCCGACTTCCCAGGAGCGAATAAAATCGTCTGGCGTTACCAAGAATAAACTAGAGTTAAGTACTCTATTGATTAATAAAGCAAAAACTCACTTGCTAAATTAACGGTAACCACCAGTAAACTTGTGCCTATAAACTTTAATAATAAATACCTAAATATGAATGAGTGAGCACTATCTCGTGAATAGCTTTAGAGCTAGGAGTTAATATCCTGGAATGAGGTCGCCAATTGTCACGGGGTTTTTATAATATCACGGTAATTTTGATATAAATGGTTAAATGTTATTTAAATTGATATTAATATTCAATAAAATTGAAGAGCAGAGACAATGATTGTCTTGCTACATCAAGCAACGATTACTTTACGCTGACTTGCTAAGATTCTCAAGAACGAGAATTTATAAACTTTCTCAACAGTACACAGCAGAGACTAATTACAATTGCTGAATTACTGTACTGTTAGCCTCTGGAGAAAGTTACATCACCCCTGACAATAAATAACTAATACTAATAATAATAACATCAGGTTCTTGCTGATGCATTAACTCCTGACACAACGGATTTTAAGTTAATACAACAAGACTGGTCTAAGTACCAGTTATGAAAGCAAAAGTTTATGCAAGCTAGGAGCTATATGGAAAATAAGCTTAATTATGGAGAAATGAAACAAGAGTTTACTTACATTAAGCTCAAGAAAGGAACTGTTAAATTTATTAATCACAAAAAATAAATTTAACGTTACAATTCAAATCAATTAAATGAGACGCACTCGCTCACTCACACAGAAGCTAAATACTTACGCCTAGGAAAAAACACCTTAACTAAGCTCTTAAAACTACAAAATACACAAAAGAAATACCAGTCGATGAATACTATGTATCACCCGAGGTGGGGGGTGGGAGTACTGGGATTAACTGTACTAGTGGAGCTTGGGGTGCTAGCTGACCTCTCCACTTCTGAGCACAGAACCTTTCTTCGTCACAGCAAACACCAGACTGCATTCAAATAATGTATAGGCAGGACGCACAAGCTACCAGAAGAAGGCGTGGCTAACGGTTTAGGCGAGCAGAGGCGAACGATAAAGAAACAAATGTATCGCTCAGTAGCGCACTTAGTGATGTGCATTAAATCGGTCACTTCTGAAAGTGACGAATGTTTTGAAAAGTATACTCCGAAATGGAGGGAGAAACGGTTAGCTGAGCGATACACAGTGAGTTTTCCACTAATAGTTCGTGGCTTCTCACAAAACGGAAATGTCGCGAATTGATTCGTGACATCCCCTAAAAAGTAAATAAGTCTTTAATAAGATACTTTCCAGCACTGTGCAGAAACACGATAGCAGAGACCCAGGTCTGCTGTCTGCATTAGCCTCAGGGAAAGGCGTGATAATGAACCGTTTGCATTAGCTAGGTAGTTTACCAAACCTAAATCTCATAATTATGAAGGAAGTCCAGGAGTGGGCTGTTTTCGATGCTAGCAAGACAGTTTAGTATTCGTAAGTTACTCCGTCTTCGCCAGCAGCTGTGGTTGTCCCATTTTTCACAGCTCTGAGCATCTCATCTCGTTTGATTTCCAAATGATTGATCTCGGGCAGTTAATGCTGTCAGAATAAGTTGCCGTCTCCCTCCTCGCAATCCCTAACTGCCTTTCTGATATCTTGGGGTTGGCTACCAGTACTGGAGGCTGAAGCCCGTTTATAGATTAGGTCGTCAGCCATCTTTTTCGGGTTAAGACAAGCCACTCTGCTTGGTATTTTCTTCCTAACTGTATTAGCTTCTCTCCAGACTTCCTTGACACGCTTAGTGTTCCCGATTTTGTTAGCAAATTCACTGGAATATTCACCTTTTTTTTTTTCCCCCTTTTCTCGCTTGCCCGCAAAGTTTAGCTGTTTCCATTAATACTTCCCTTGTATCATTGTTTCTTCCTGGGTCTTCCCATTTTCTATACCCTTTCTCATTTTTAACCAGCTCTGTAGTTTCTTACCATATCCGTATATATATTTTTTTCTCTTTGGTTCCGTTTCTGTTTACTTGCATTCATTTCATTCCTCAGAAGAACTTTAGTTGTTCCGAGCATTTCTTCATAGGAAGAGTCTCTACATGTTGGTTGATAAATTGAATATCATGATCCTATACCAGCTTTAAACGCGTCTATTTTTGCAGTAGGAAGCAGTATTCCTTTCTAGTTAAATCTAAGCTCTCTTTTTCCTAATGGTACAGTACATAAATAGCCAGAGGAAACTGGTCATTCAGCATTTTGATAACTACCTGATACTAATCCGGAATTCCCTGGTCATTTGATAAACATAGTCCAACCTCCTTCCCTTAATGTGCGTAACCTTTCTCGTCCCCAGCAACTCTGCTTCAGGGTGATCGTCTAAAAATTGTAAGAACCTCGCAACATTTGCATTAATTTTACCATCATGTTCTAGTGTTTTCTTTTTTTTATTCAAGAAAGAAAGAACCAAAGGTCAGGGTCCCGCAAACCGTTCCTCCCAAGAAAAAAACAAAAACAATACAAAAGAGAGCCAAATTCAAGATCCGTTCATTTCGAGATACCTGGACACACTGCGTTTGAAAGACTGGAGATCATAGGAAGTAGGAAATATAGACAGAGGAAGACAGTTCCAGTGTAGACCTGTTGCATAAATGAAGGACTGGGAGTAACGGTTAACACTTCCATTAGAGAGTTGGACAGAAAAGGGATGAGAGTGTGCTGCTAGACGGGTGCTACACACCCGTCGTAGAGGTGGAGGGATGCAAGCAGATAGTTCAGAGGAGCAGCGACCATTGAAGTAGCGATAGAAAAGAGATAAAGATGCACCAGTGCGGCGAAGAGACAGAGGTTGAAGGGAGTCAGTAAGAGAAGGAGAGTTGATGAGACAAAAAACCTTTGACTCCACCCTATTGAGAAAAGCTGTATGTGGGGAGCCTCCCCACACGTGAGAGTTGTACTCTACACAGGGACGAATAAAACCCGTGTATAAAGTCAACAACTGTGCAGAGGTAAAGAAGGCACGGAGTTGGCTTAGCTCACCTAATCTCTTGGAAGCAGATTTTACAAAAAATGCAATATGAACTTTCCAAGATAAGTCCCGAGCGAATGAAATCCCAAGCGTGTTCAAGGATGATGCAGGATTGAGCTGGATATTATTAAACTTTAGTGGGCACTCCTGTGGAAGACTGTTGGGTTGATAGGTGTAAAAACTGAGTTTTTGATGCATTAAAAACAACAAGATTATTTTTACCCCAGTCAGAGATACGAGCCAAGTCAGACATTAGGTTTGCCATAGCCTCATCCCTTGTTTGTTGAAGTAACTGCTGAGATAGACGTTGCGGGAACCAAATGGAAAGGTGAAGGGTGGAATCATCAGCATACAAGTGGATAGGGTTAGATGTACAGCTCAGAAAGTGATTGATGAACAAAAGGAAGAGAGTCGGTGATAGGACAGAGCCCTGAGGAACACCACTGTTGATAGATCTAGGAGAAGAATGATGGCCGTCTACATCAGCGGCTATAGAACGACCAGAAAGGAAGCTATAGATGAAGGCACAGACAGAAGGATAGAAACCATAAGAGGGCAGTTTGGAAATTAAAGATTTATGCCAGACTCGATCGAAAGCCTTTGAGATGTCAAGTGCAATGGCAAAGCTTTCGTTAAAGTCCCGAAAGGAGGATGACCAGGAGTCTGAAAAGTAGATGAGAAGATCGCCATTGGAGCGTCCCTGACGGAACCCATACTGACGATCAGAAAGAAGGTTGTGATAGGAAAGATGCTTCAAAATTTTTCTGTTAAGAATTGACTCGAAAACTTTTGAGACACAGGATGTTAAAGCAACTGGAAGATAGTTAGACGGTTGGGAGTGGTCACCCTTCTTTGGGACTGGCTGAATGAGAGCAAACTTCCAGCAAGAAGGAAAGGTAGGCTACAAGTTGACAGACAAAGGCGAAATAGTTTACCTGAGCAGGGTGTAAGCACTGAAGCCCAGTTCTTGAGGACAACAGGAGGGACTCCATCAGGCCCATATGCCTTGATAATATTGAGGCCTGTGATGGCAGAAAATACATCAGCTGAAGAAATCTTAATATCAGCCATGAGGAAGTCAGAGGGGGGAAGTGATGGAAGAACAGCACCGGAATCGTCTAAGGTGGAATTGGAGGAGAAAGTCTAAGCAAAAAGATCTGCTTTATCAGTAGAAGAAATAGCTACAGAGCCATCACAATAGAAAAGAGGAAGGAGGGATGATGAGGTAATGTTGTTAGAAAGGTTTTTGGCAAGGTGCCAGAAGGAGCGGGAAGAATTCGAGTTGGAGAGTTGAGAGCATTTAGTATGGATGAAATTGTTTTTAGCAGAGCGAAGAACAGACTTAACACGATTCTGGGCAGAAACATGAGCAAGATGTGATTCAAGGGTGGGTTGGTAATGATACCTTTTATAGGCCTTTTCCTTGTTGTAGACAGCATTAGACCAAGCGTGATTAAACCATGGCTTTCTTGCATTAGTCAAAGGATATAAGAAAAGAATGTATGCTTCTGTGCCCGAGAGAATAACCTCAGTGATGCGCAGTGCACACTTAGATGGCTCTTGGCCATGGAAGCAATAATCATTCCAGGGAAAATCAAAGAAGTACTGCCTGAGGGCCTCCCAATCTGTAGCTCCAAATTGCCACAGTCGATGTTTCTTTGGAGGGTCCACAGGCCGTACTGGAGCAATAGGACAGGTCAAGGTAATTAGGTTGTGATCGGAGGAGCCCAACGGAGAGGAAAGATTAACAGTGTAAGCAAAAGGATTAATGGTAAGGAAGAGGTCAAGTATGTTGGAGCTCTCTCCAAGGCGGTCTGGGATATGGGTAGGGTGCTGTACAAGCTGCTCTAGGTCTTTAAGGATAGAAAAGATGTAGGCTTGTTCACCAGGTGGATCAGTGAAAGGAGAGGAGAGCCAAAGGTGGTGGTGAACATTGAAATCTCCTAAAATGGAGATTTCAGAGAAAGGAGAAACGGATAGAATGTGTTCCATCGTAGAAGTAACGTAGTCGAAGAATTTTTGATAGTCAGTAGAATTAGGAGATAAGTAAACAGCACAGATATATTTAGTTAGAGAATGACAAGAAAGCCGAAGCCAGAAAGTAGAGAATTCGGAAGAATCAAGTTCAGGAACACGAGAGCAAGATAAATCGTTGCGTACATATACACAACAGCCACCTTTGGCCTTGAAATGCGTATAGAGAAGGTAGAAGGAAACAGAAAAGGAATGTATGTCTCGTGTTGGAGTCCCCTGCTGGTAGTATTACTGCAAAGAAATACAATCTAGCAGTGCACTTACGTCAGAGCAGTTCTTACAGACGTAAAGATTAGCAATGTTTATCACCCCCTCCATTAAATATACTCTAAATGACACTTAATACCCTGTCCCTGGAGTGGCTCCTCTGTTAGCTCTGACCGGATGGAGTTTTTTACGTAAGTGAAGACTTCTCTACACCCTCATCAGACAACAGGTAGTACTTACACCCTTAGAGCTTAAGTGCGTCTCCATTCCAATCCCCAGTTTCCTGTAAAAGAAACACATCAGTATCCTTTTGTAATCAGACAGCAATGGACATCGACGTCCCTACTTTTTATACCGTTTACTTTCCAGGACAATATTTTTAGTATAATATGGTCTGATTAATTACTGAGTTATCCAACCCTCATATTTTAAAGCAACAAAACCTAACTAGAAGCTTATATTTCAATAAACTTAACATCTGTGGTTTGCACGTTGCTGGAAACTGTTGACAGTGACAAGTTTGGTGAACACTTAATAGTAAATATCTCATCAGAGATTCACACCATAGTTTAAGGAATAATCTTTCTTGCCTTACAAATACCTTGGAACGCTTCCGTGATATATTCAAAATATACGACGACACCAAATCCACTGACATTGCCTATCTTCATTTTCAAAAAGTGTTTGATAAAGTTCCCCCCACAAAAGATTACTTCAGGAACTCAAGGTTCCTGGGTTCAGAGACAATATACTTGGATGGATGGATAATTAGCCTGCAAAACGTAAACAAAAATTCATAATAAATGGAAAAGAATCACACTGGAAAGATGTTACAGTGGAATGCTGCAAGGTTCAGCATTTGGTCCTGTTCTGTTTTTATTATAATTATGTAAATGATAATGACGGTAGTTTAGTTTGTAAAATATCCCAGTTGGGTGATGGTACTAAAATTGGTAACAGAGAAGACCCGTCTTTATAGAGGCGGATAATTCAGAGTAGTAGTACTAGTAGTTGTTCCCTAGGCAGTCTGGCCGAACAGCCCCGAGTCCCTTAGGAAGGCCATGGCCGAGACCGGGCTTTCCCACAGAGCTCTCAAAGAGTGTATGTTGTGTTGTTGGCGTAGGTGATTGTGTGCAATGCAGTCTTCCATAATGTGCTTAATAGTATGGGGTGCTGTGTTGCATCCTGGACAGGCATCAGCGACGGAGTCATCCAGCCTCTTCTGGTAGCTTAAGAGGGCTGGATAGTGCCCACATCTCAGCCTGGCCTGGTGGACCCTGTCCTCACGAGGAAGATAGGATTCAGAAGGGTGGATGTCAGGAGGCCGTGCATGCAGCTGTGTGTCGTCTTTAAGTGACTGAATGGAGCGGCGAGTGATCTGAGTGCGGATGTGCTTCTGGAAGCTGGTCTGAGGTGGGCGAGGGGGGAGATATGACAGTATTTGTGTATGGTATCGTGTGTTGGGTGTTGTTTTGATGTTCCTTGGTGTGGGTGGATGTGCTGCCATGTACTGTAGTGGATGTTGTGGGTTTGTGGAGGCTGCAGCAAGAAACTGGGTGCCTCTCATGTCTAGGTGATCCTTAACTTTGAGGACTTTGGTTTCTTGATGTAGGTGGTCTGTGGGTGTAGTAGCTGTGCAGCCTGTGATTATTTTTAGGGCCTTGTTCTGTATGGTCTGTAGAGTGTTGTAGTGTGTTTTGGTGAGGTTAGAAGCCCAGGCAGGGCTTGCATAATTCATCACTGAACGTATGTATTGTTTGTATACTGTGGTGGTGGTTTCTTTGTTGTGTCCGAATGTTGTATGGGCAAGTGACCTCAAGGCATTGAGTCTTGGTGTTATTTTATTTTTAATGTTTGTGATGTGTTGTTTAAATGACGTTGATGTATTGTATGTTACACCAAGAATTTTGGGTGTGTGTGTGTGTGTGTGTGGCAGGGGAGTGTTGTTTATGGTGAGGTGTGGGATGTGACTGTGTTCTGCTGTCCAGTTTGTGAGAAGAGTCACTGTAGATTTGGCTGGGGCTATTTTGAGCCTGTTTGTGGTGAACCTTTCGTGTAGTGTGTTGATGTAAGGTTGAATGATGTGTGCAGCTGTGTTTGCGTTTTGGTGTGTACATGTAAGTGGTATATCATCTGCATAGGAAGCTATGTGTATCTGTGGTGTGTGGGTACGTCGTGCATGTATAGGTTAAAGAGTGTAGGGGACAAAACAGATCCTTGGGGGACGCCGTTTGTGAAGTTTCTGATGTTAGAAGACTGTTAGGCAAATGTTACGTGTGCTCATCTTCCTGCTAAGTAGTTTGCCAGCCATCTTTTAGTGTTATTGTGCATGTTTGTGTTAAGTATTTTGTTTGTGAGGTTGTGGCGGTGGATGGGATCAAAAGCTTTGCTAATGTCTAGTGTGATTAGGATTGTTCTGTGTGGTGGCCTAGCTGAATTCATGACATCGAAAACTGTGTAAGGTTTGTAAGAAGGGTATTTGTGGAGTGTAGTGGCTTAAAGCCATGTTGTGACTGGACTAGGGGAATGTGAGGTGTGACTAGTTGTAGTATCAGTCGTTCAGTGACTTTAGAGGGGGTGCAGTGGAGTGTGATGGGGCGATGTGAGGAGGGTAACGTGGGGTCTTTGCTGGGTTTAGGGATAGTGATGATATTGCCATGCTTCCAGATGTTGGGTATTACGTTGTGTGAGTAGCTGTAGTTTGATATGTTGGTGAGTGCTTGTATGCCTTATGGTCCTAGGTGTTTAAGATGAATGTTGCTTATGTTGTCTGTTCCACAGGCAGATGAGTGTTTGAGGTTGTTAATGATGTGCTTCGTCTGGCCGTAAGTTAAAGGTGCGTAGTCTGGGTCTGTGGGGAACTGTCTCTTACGTCTGATGATACGTCGGTCTTCGGGATGAGGGTTTAGATGGCTGACTTGTGAAAAGTGATTGATGAGAGTGTTTGCTTGTTGTTTGTTTGAGGGTATGGTGTCTGTTGTTGTGATGGCAGCGTGTGATTGTGTGGTGTTGCTATTGGAAAGTGTGATGCTGTTCAGTGTTTTGTAGAGTTTGCTGATGTTTGTTTTGTGGTCAGGTGTTTGGA
This sequence comes from Coenobita brevimanus, assembly GCF_032717465.1. Lineage (NCBI taxonomy): Eukaryota > Metazoa > Arthropoda > Malacostraca > Decapoda > Coenobitidae > Coenobita > Coenobita brevimanus. The sequence continues at coordinate 20,839,742 of NC_137025.1, forward strand.
GGTAATTTTTCCAGTTTAGTGTTTGCTGTTCTGATATTTTATTGTTTATTTAAGTATTGAGTTCTTGTATTTGTTGTACGGTGTCTTGTGTATGGGGTGTTGGGGAGTGTCGCAGTGTGTCCCGTTGTCTGATGAGGCCTTGAATTTCTGGTGTGAAGTTGGGGTTGTGTCTCTTTCTGTTGCCTCTAGGGACGTGTCTTTTGTCTGCGTTTTGTATAATTGTATTGAAAGTGTGCACAGCGGTGTTGATGTTTGTGATGGGTGGACTGTTTATTGTTTCGAGATGTTGTTCTGTTTCAGTTACAAAGGCCTCCTAGTTGGCTCTCTTATAATTAGTGTATGTGTGTTTGTGGCCAGCTGGGGTGATTCTGGTTTTGGTAGTGATGATGACTGGGAGGTGATCAGACCCTAGGGTTTTGACCACTCTCCAGGATGTTGTGGGGGCGAGGTTTGGGGAGCAGAAGATGATGTCTGGAGATGATGGGAGGAAGAGGGCTTGGTGTGGGATATGGGTATGTTGGTCAGAGTGACGTAGATCGGCTGTTTAATTAGGCCCAAATATGGCAGATGGATTTCAGCCTTATTAAGTGCTAGATGGTAAATATTTGAAGCAACAACGAAAAAAACAGTTACACCATGAACAATATTCAGCTAGTTAAAGTCCGTAATGAGAAGGACTTAGGAATTGTGGGAAAAGATTATATTAAACCAAGAAAACAGTGTACGGAGGCTGTTAAGAAAGTCAACAAATTTGATTTCATTGGTAGAGCACCCGAACACAAATCGGTAACTATCATCCTCACCTCGCATCATTCACTAGTATGCCCACACTTTGAGTATTATGTCAGTTTTGGTCACCTTATTACCAAAAAGATATAAAGAAACTTGAGAAAGTACAGCAAAGCCATGCGAGTAACGATTAGGAACTCTGGATATATATATATATATATATATATATATATATATATATATATATATATATATGTAGCCTGTAGATAGATAGATAGATAGATCTAGATCTAGATATATACGGTGTATAATATTAGATCTAGATCTAGATATATACGGTGTATAATATATACATTCAGTGGTCACAGCTTGAAGAACACAACTGCAGAGTCAAACAGTATTTGTACTGCTGATGGAATGTTACTTTCCGTTTCAGGTATATACAGTAGGATATGGTTCCTATTCCCTCATGTCCGTGACACTTTTCCTTTGCTGCATGTAATCATTCTCGCTGTTTCCTGAGCTTCGACTGGAGGGTTTGGTGGGTGGGAGGGGGGGGGAAGAGCTTTCTTGCCCATCTATCCTTGTCTTTTAACTCATAGAATAGTTTTGTTAATTATAACGTTCCCTAAAACAAACAGCCACGATAGGACCAGCAGGTCTATCTATAAACTAGATAGATAGATTTCCAGGGATTACGATTGTACATCAAAAACTCGTTTCATGGGGAAAACGGAAATGCCTGTCGGTGAGATCACAGGTCAAGGGGAGGAAATAGACAATTATACAGTAGGTTAAAGAGCTGAGATCTCGCCAGATCCGATCAAGTCGGAGCACATGTGAGCGCCAAGTCAGTGGGCAATACAGTGATTTCACAGATATAATGCGCAGCGGTCAGGACAAATACATTCCCTTCTGTGGAGTTTGGAACGCATAATTTGATTCTGAAATGATTAAACAACAGTAAAATTTACCCTACGTCAAAGATAATGAATATACTGTATACGGTAAAACTAGAAAGGGCTGAGAGAGCGCTTACCTCCGCCAGTGCCATTGCCATTAAAAAGGATCCAGATCCGGATCCGTGGTGATATAGCGTACAATACATGGGTCTGGATTCGCCCCCAAATTTAATCAGTTATTCCTTGACCCATGGCCCACCGTTCCACAAAATTTTATTGAAATTCATTTGAGAACTTTTAGAGATATCGTGTGGACAGACAAACATAGGTGAATACATAGCCTCCTCCAACTTCGTTGGTGGAGATAATAAAAAAAGGATACGAAGAGTTGCGTAATCAGTTCCCAGATGTGAATAGGGATGTAGTCTAAAGAAGGAAGTTAGGATAGCAAAAGGTTGTTATGAAATTAAATTTGCCAGGGAGCTGAAAGTAGACCCCAAGAGTTATCATCAGGTGTGCCGAACCAAAAACAAAGGCAGGCCAGGTGTTCTCAGGACAGTCGGGTAAAACCTTAAGCAAGGATAAAAGAATATACTCTGCACTAAGTCATTAGTTTTTATCAGTATTTACCGAGGAAAACTTAATTCTGTAGGCAACTACCATTTACAGAGATAACGCAGACGATGTTCTTAATAAAATAACTATGTGTAGAGAGAATGTACTAAAGGAAATTAATAAGCGAGAACCTCAGAAATCTGCAGGACTGGACATTATGTACGCCAAAATTGGAAAGAGACGAAAGGTGAATTATGCCAGCCACTTATGACTGTTTGATTATTCTGTAAATTCTTGAGTAGTTTGAGATGCGTGAAAGAGTAAATGTGGTACCCATTTTTAAGAAAGGGGGTAAACAAGATATGTCGAATTATCCTCCGATAAGCTTAACATCAGTAGGCTAGTAGGAAAAATGTTGAGTCAATAATAACAGGTAAAATACAAGACTACCAGGAAAGACTTTATTAACCATCCTTCATTACAAACATGATACTATTTCTCTGAGGTGTATGAAGCAGTAGGTAGGAGTAAAGCATGCGATATTATTTATGTGGACATAAGCAACGCCTTTGATAAGATTCCTCATGAGACGTTAATTAGGAAGGTTTAAACGCACGGTATAAAAGTTGATATTTTAAATTCGATTGAATCCTGACTTAAGAGACATAAACAGAGGCTCATTTTAAACAGCACTAAGTCAGACGGGGGTGTAGTCACTAGTCGAGTACCACAGGGTTCACTTCTTGGTCCCCTATTGTTTGCTATATATTCACTATTAATGATCTTGACAGGGATCTCTAGCAGCATTAGTAAATTTGCAGATGACAAAAAAAAAAATGATGCACCACTGATTCAACAGACTGCTGTTCTAACCTTCAAAGGGACCTGGACACACTGTCTGTGTATATGATCAGAGGATTGGCATATGAAATTTAACGTACACAAATGTAAAGGGCTAAATGTGGGCAGATTTATTGGAGATTTTATATATGGTTTAAATAATACAGAACAGAAAAAAAAATAAAGACTCTCAAAGGGATCTTGGAGCCATGGTTAGCAGAAACCTAAAACCGAGGCAACACTGTATTAGTTCACGAAATAAAGCAAATGTGGTCCAAGGAGTCATTTGTAGAAGTATAACACAACATCTATAGCTATACCGTAACTTTACTTAGCATTAATAAAGTCCGCACTTAGATTATGCCTTGCAGTTTGTATGTCCTTACTATAGAACGAATGTAAGTTCCTTTGACATTTGCAGAGGAGTATTACAACAATGATGTTCGATATTCTGAACCTTCCATATGAAGACAAATTGAAAAGATTACATTTTCATTCACTAGAAGGACGTGGAGTAAGAAGAGATTTAATGAAGGTGGTAAAGTGAACGAAAGGAATAGATAAGGGAGATATTAGCAGGTCTTACAAGTGAGTAGACAGGACACAGCTCTTGCTAATGGTTTCAGATTTATTATATTCCGATTTAGTAAGGCAATAAGTAGGAACTGGTTTTGTAACAGAGCAGCAGATGAGTGGAGTAAGCCACCCCTTCCGTTGAGTTTCAAGACCAGGCTAACTGAATGGGACTGGTAGGAGGTGGATAGAAACATTTTCCCCAGTGTTTTTTATTTTCAACTTCACCACGATAGTCTCAGATTTCCTTTTGGTCTTTCCTATTAGATTTTACGTTTTTTCTTATTTATTGCGCGGTGTTCCTTCTGATTTTTTCCCGCCAGTTTCGGCTGAGGGTTTGGATGGGTGGGGGAGAACCTTCATTCCTATGTTTGCCTTACTCTAGTACTTTAGCCACACTCTTCAAGTAGCTGCTAAGTAGGCTGTGGACCATCTGGCCTACCTCAGTTGTTCTCCTTCCTTATGTACCAGTACTTGCATCACCACCACTGCATCTTGTTCATTATCGGTAGTCATGGTTAGGCAGTTGCGTACATTGGTACATGAGTGGTGAAGGGAGGGGTTTTTCATTCATTCATTGCCAGACGCCATGTATCCCAAACGGGGTGGCCAAGGGCTTAGAGTTAATTGTTTTACAGGGAAGGGCACTAATCCTCCACCAACCCCACTTGACACTTAGGGGTGCCTAAATGGCTCACTTGGTAAGCTGCTGTACTCACGCAGTTGCAAGCGCTGGTTCGAATCCCCGCAATATTTAGGGGAGGACAGAGGGTTGGTACTGACTCTTAAACTCTGATTCTGGGAGACCGGGATCAATTGTCGTAAGGGAGGGGTACGGCGCAAATAAACACCCACCGCCATCTCGCCACACATGGTTTGGATTCATATTTCTGGCCACGGAGCGCCGGGAGCGGTCACTCTCACATCTCATCTAGCCTCCACACAGGTCAGAGGTCAGCTGGTCAAGTCAGGGCAGGTCAGGTCATGAGAGGTGAGGTATGATAAGGGAAAGGAAGCGGGCACCAGGGAATGGCAGGGGCTATCCTGGTGGATCGGCGTCCCTTAGGGATGAGGTGAGGTATTAGTAAGGTGTAGATAAGAAGCGAATATGTGCTGAGGTGCCACGACCACTGTTTGTGTGTGTGTGTGTGTGTGTGTGTGTGTGTGTGTGTGTGTGTGTGTGAACAGGGCGACAATTGTCAAAACCGGACAGCGGCAAAAATAATTTTTTTGCAACTTCGGCAACAACCTCATAACACCAAGTTTAAAATTCGATTTTCTCCTGAAAAAAGAAGTATTGTTTGTGTGTTGGTGATGATTTGTAGACCAACGTATTTTGTGTGCAGAATACTTCCTTTGATCCCTATTATGTCCCCCTTTGTATTATCTTTTATTATGCTTACGTTAATTTTAACTTGTTTGTAATAATATACTTTGTAATAATATAAGAATAGCGTACCATATATCGTACAATAATTCCTATGTGGAAGCGCCATAATTTTGAAGTGCACAGTAATTTTGGCTGGCCCACAGTGCAGCTCTCTCTCTCTCTCTCTCTCTCTCTCTCTCTCTCTCTCTGCTACACACAGGTATCAGTAAGCCATCTGGGATCAGGTAAAAATGCGTACGTAGGCCGCGTTCGTATCCCTTCCCAGGACTTCCCCAGCCACTTGATTTGTGACCTACATCTTCCAGTCCTCTGTCAACCCCTTCACTCCGATGACGTATTGTAAATTTTGTTCTTACTGGCTCCAAACAGTTTTACTTCATGTTTGTAGCGTCGTGGTACTATGGAGGCCAAATAGAGGGTATTTAACCCCTCCGTTAGTAAAGGTTTGTCCGTTTATAAGTTACATGTTTAGCCAATCTGTTAACTAACCGATTACTTTTTTACTATATTCATGCTGTCAAGATGATTACATTCAGCTGAGGATAAACTTTGCATAAACGCTTAAATACACAGTAGCTTCTTTCCACACTTGAATGAAATCGTTTGGTACCGGGAAAAAAAAAAAAAATCTGCTAACTGAAGAGATTCGGGTATAGGCTACAAGGTAAATGGGTAGAATGTCATCTGCATAATCTGTTGTAGTACTGTATTTTATTGCTTTGTTAGGCTGTGTAAGAAAAAAAGATGCTCAGAAGACCGGGTGTTGACACACTTAGGTTATCTACACATTTTTCTGGAACGTTACCGCCCTCAGTAACTCTACATACGAATGTAAATATAGTATTGTTGCATAAAGATATTAATCCCCATTTTTTCAGAACAGTATTTTAGTTTATAAATGTCACTTAAGTAATCTGAGCAAAGAAGGTATAGCCACCATTCCTTTATTTAAATGTTCTTTCTGGGACAAATGGTAGCAGGAGTGTTCCACTGTACGTAGCCTACACTACTTCACACTTAAGGCATGTCCGTCCTTTCCTCCCTGACGCATGACCATCTATGGCCTAGTGTGAGGATATTAGATGGCATACATATGGGCAGGGCAAAGAGGTGAAATGGAAAAGACGATGTTACGTGCCTGTCCGTCATGGTGTGCTCACTGGTGCCGTTGTATAACACAGCAGTGTCAGCATTTTCCCAGAGAATAAAATATAGCTATAGTATAACAGAATATGGCCCTGGATGGGGAGGATGTTTGTCCTTTTGCACTGAAATAACATAATATAATTATACCGTTTTATATATATATATATATATATATATATATATATATATATATATATATATATATATATATATATATATATATTTACACACACACACCGGTATATACTGCAGTACTTTCTGTGTGTGTGTATGTGTGTGAGAGAGAGAGAGAGAGAGAGAGAGAGAGAGAGAGAAAGAGAGACTCTCTCTCTCTCTCTCTCTCTGTATTTACCTAGTTGTGATATACAGGAAATGAGCTACGCTCGTGGGGTCTCGTCTCTGTTTCGCAGTAAGTAAGATTTTGCTTTGAACTCGTTAAGTTTTTAGACTGCACGATCTCTTTGTCCAGGCTATTCCACGGGTCTGTGCATCTATATGGAACAACTATATTTTTTGACAGCCTTCAAACAGCTTGGCAATTCAGTTTCATTCCGTGTCCTCTTCTTACGCTCCCATCCCATACAAACAAATCTCTGTCAGTTTTTTTTTTTTCTACCCCCATCATGGCCCTGAACAACGCAATCATGTCGCCCCTCTCTCTCCTTTCTTGTAGGGAAGGCAGGTCTAGTATTTCCAGCCTTTCCCTGTGCGACAGATCTGCCAGGCTAGGGACCATCTTGGTTTCTGTTCGTTGTATTCTCTCGATCTTGTTTATATCCTTCTTTTTGTGTAGGGATCACACTACTGTTGCATATTCTAACCTCGGGCAGATTATGGCCGCTGTCAATTTTTTCATCATCTCCTCATCCATGTAATGAAAATCCATTCTTATGTTAGTCAAGAGATTATACATCTGTTTATCTTGTTAATATGTTTTTCAGGTGACAAATGATGTGTGTGTGTGTGTGTGTGTGTGTGTGTGTGTGTGTGTGTGTGTGTGTGTGAGAGAGAGAGAGAGAGAGAGAGAGAGAGAGAGAGAATGGAAGGTTTGTGTAAGGGTAATGGAGGTGAAGCCAGTGCCGGACAGGACACAGGGACGCACTGACGTGAGGCAGGCTGGTTGTGCTGGTGTACCGTCTCGCAGGATTCTTGTTTGTCTCTCGGCTTTCCTGTCGGGTATAACCTGTCGCAGATGTGATGTATAGGTGTATATAGGTACTTTATTATGTTAACACTGCTCCATTCTAAGTAATTTGTATTGTACTACAACCGAAGGTATAAGGATGTGTTAATGGGGAACAGTGTTCAATGTTGATGGTGTTCCATATTTAAGATATCGGTTACAGTTCAGTGATATCTGTTTTCCCTCCGACAGTCTTAACAAGTCCAGTAGAAGGAACAGAACTCAATATTTAGAAATCTAACAAAGGGGGAGAACCCTGTGGTTCGCACCTATGAGCTGATAGGAGGTGAGGAAGATGTGCCATGTACCCTTCCAGAAACACCCCACCCGCACCAACCCTGGATGTTAATGGTGTATATATATATATATATATATATATATATATATATATATATATATATATATATATATATATATATATATATATATATATAATGTGTATATGTATGCATGTGTGTATATATGTGTGTATGTGTATGTATGTATATGTGTGCGTATGTGTGTATTACTTCTGGTGTTTCAGTACGATGTTATTTAAGACTAGATAAGGTCTTCATTGAAAGGGTTTGCAACATTGACCATAAAACTGCACCGCTGGGAAAGGTCACCCGGAAGCTGAGTATTGTGTCAGGTGGTAGAAAGAAGAACAGGAAAAAGTCGTGCTCGCTGAGGAGGGGTTAACGTCATGAGAAAGTGAGGAGGCTGCAGGAAGGAGGCTGAGTGGTGAAGCCTGCCCAGGCCTGAGGGAATGCTGGCCACGTACCGCTAAATACCAGGACACTAATACCACCACCTGAGAAATGACCAGGTAAACAGGTGGACGGAGGGGTTTACTAGGATACACTTCCTACCAGAGCAAAGACACACACACACACACACACACACACACACACACACACACACACACACACACACACACACACACACACACACACACACACACACACACACACACACACACACACACACACACACACACATATATATATATATATAGAGAGAGAGAGAGAGAGAGAGAGAGAGAGAGAGAGATAAATAGATAGATATAGATGTAGATAGTTAGATACATAGATAGTGATGTACATATTGTTTCAAGCATAAGGACACAAACCCGTATTGTAAGTGACATGGAAGGTTTCATAGCACTTCTTCCTTGGCGACGTCTTCATCATCACACGTCAGCGCACACATGTATGTTACTTAGAAGGCTTAATAACGCCAGTCTGCATCATGAAGACATAGAATAAAATGAAAGTAACGTGCAGAACAAACGGCTGAAGGAGTGGTGTTGGGCGATCTGCATATCCACTTAGAATATGGCCAGCGAAAGTACCGGTAGGTGAGGCAGTATGGACGTCAGCATGGTAAGTTGCATCATAGCCCACGAGTCTTACTTATGGGCTAGGAATATTATCTCCTTGGTTACTAGTAAAACCCACCATCCAGTCTGATTACACTTGGCCATCAACCAAACTGAAAGGGTTAGGGATCTCAGTCTGCCGCCTCAGGACTGTAGTAGAAGATAGAAAGGTACGGAGCAAATACCTACCCGTTGATTTCCTGCGTGTGTACCTCTTGTCTGACGCTGTACTCTCTCTCTCTCTCTCTCTCTCTCTCTCTCTCTCTCTCTCTAAAAATATGGTATTTATATTCTTTGTGTGTGTGTGTGTGTGTGTGTGTGTGAGAGAGAGAGAGAGAGAGAGAGAGAGAGAGAGAGAGAGAGAGAGAGAGAGAGAGAGAGACCACCTGAGGTAAAACAAAACAGGACTGGGATAACGGTGATGCGGTGAGACACACACACACACACACACACACACACACACACACACACACACACACACACACACACACACACACACACACACACACACACAAGTCGTTTATGCAATACTATACCTTTATTTTATAGGCTTACCGATACTTACAAAGGTATTCTCAGCGTCGCTCCTCACAGTATGTATAAATATCCCTATGTATGGGACTAATGGCGGTAGTTTGGCGCCTAAGCTTATTGTGTTAATCTGCTTAGCCTTTGGGTCTAGGTCATATAGTATGTCTGGCACAATGAGACTCGTTTATATCGTGGTATTTCATGACGTCCGCCAGAGGAATTGATTCAGGTACGGAAAAAAAAAAAAATGGGTGTGAGTTCCTTCACTTACCGATTTAGCTTACGGCATGATAGTCAGGGCCTGGGCCTTACGTGTTCCTCCCTAACCTACATGCACAAACAGCCACTCACTCATTCTGTAGGTTTTTTGTCATTGCCTCCAGCGATCTCAGTCAGTTTAGGAGAAATTCCCGGTAGTGAAAGCCGTATCAAACCCAACAGTCCGACAGGCATCATAGAGAGAATAACCTGACGGTGGTATGTAGGATACTACACAGCACGTCGTGGGAGTGAAGGAGTTGAGGAAGTTGTGTAATGTAGCTGTAAATATTTGGAGGTTATATAGGGAAGTTGTGTAACCGAAATAACTAATGCTTCACGCCAGCATAATCATATACATCCTGTTTGCTGTGGAAACAGTAATGACACTCACAGCCAAAGGAAATGCCCAGGCGTTGGATGGATCGGAACACCAGAACAGACAAATTATAAAATGGCGAGTGGTAACAATTAACACTGGCGCGCTGCCCTGATTCACCCCTACCTGAAAAACATCGTCTGGCGTTAGCAGGACTGTAATACAACACCTATGCCAGTCAGTCCAGGCTTGATGGTGATACTTGTCACTCACAGGCGGCAGTGGCACACTTACCTGCACAAAACATATATATATATATATATATATATATATATATATATATATATATATATATATATATATATATACTGTATATATATATATATATATATATATATATATATATATATATATATATATATATATATATATATATATATATATATATATATATATATATATATATATATATATATATATATATATATATATATATATATATATATATATATATATATGTGTGTGTGTGTGTGTGTGTGTGTGTGTGTGTGTGTGTGTGATTTTGTATTATATGATATAAAAATTTCAAATGTGGTATGTTGTGACTTTTGGTACGTTATAAGTGCACATCGTCAGATCGACCCTTTGACCTGACTTCACACTTGGCAACTGAAAAAGGTTAGACACCTTAGTCAGGTTAGACCTAAAGCGGTACAGGCAATGCATGATGTTTATACCAGTCACAGGTACATACAGACTACAGGGCTTAGTGGCTACAGTAGGTCTGCGATGGACCTCAGTGGCGAACATGTACGAGAGTAGTAGGTAGATGTGGGAGCTCTGGGCCATAATACTGATCCTTGCATCAGGGCCTCAGATGGGATTTGGGTAAACTAACGGAAGTTTTCTGGAGTGAACCACCTGGTAGCTGAATATCGTTAGTGTGAGGCAGACAGACAAAGCTACTTGTAGAGGTGTTCCACACCAAAGAATTTAATCGATCCAGGTGCACACAGGCGATGTGGTGTGGGTTGGGGGGCAACACTTTCTGTCGCTTTTAGTCTGTAAGTCTGTGCAGGTGGTAGGCGTGTATCCCCCATGGTAAATGCTTCAGTATATGGCCACCAGAATACCTTCCTACAACACACCAACACCAGCCATATTTTCTTCAGACTTCAGGGATAAAAGACATGTATGCTTACCTGTATACGTGGTAGAGCAGGTGTGTTTCGGTGACGGGAGTACTACCGCCCACACAGGCGATTGTAGTTCATTGCCTCGGTCCTTTCCTTAGCATTTCACTTTGTTTTGCAGCAAAGATGACAAGATTTAGGAAGGATTAAGGTTCGTATTCCAGGTGGCTTTGGACATTTCGAAACACCTCTTCCTTTGCGATTTATCTTGTATGTTGCACCTCATCATCCTCTTCTATGTAATTAATGCAAACTGTGTCGGTGTTTGAATGATATACGTAGCGTACAAGAGAGTGTTAAAGTGTTATATACAGGATGATTCGGTAAGGAAGTGGTGCTACGAGATCTCCTCTAGCACGTAGACGACAACTTTGGTAAGGAGTGTGGTGTGCTGTGGTGACGGGTACTGTAACATAACGGTGTGACGCGACCTTGGCACCCACACATCATAACCCTTGCGCCATCTCTCTCTCTCTCTCTCTCTCTCTCTCTCTCTCTCTCTCTCTCTCTCTCTATCTCGTATTTAACTCAGCTGCCAAAGGGGTAACCAGGGTAACTTAAGCATTGTGAAAGTATGCAGTATATCCAGCCGTTCCAGTCTTTACTCCGGTGTGGCATCTGTCGGTGCTTCAGAGGTCTTTTTTGTGTTCCTTTTCTTAACCTCACAGAGACGACATTTTCTCCTAATGTTTCTTCCCTGGCCTTTCAAAACAACTGTAAATACGCACAATTAGCTCACGTAATGGAGTAATTAGAGGCGGTCGTTAATCCAAGCCAGATACGAAAGAAATGTATAACACCGACAAATTTCGCCGCGAGTCCCGTTGTATGTAACTGTGGTGTCTTGGCGGTCTGGCTGGCGGGGTGCACTTTCGGATTCGGCGTCAGCAGGTGGTGGTGGTGGTGGTGGCGAGTTTGTTTGTGGGAGGTATTTAAGGGACTCCTCAACCATACCATGTGTTCATCTCTTTGGTTGGTGTGTTCAGGGGGGGGGGGTTGATGGAAGGTATTATCCGGTATGTTATGGCGATTTGTTAATCAAACCGTAACCTACCATATGTTCTCCATGGCGTCTGACTCATGTGTTGTAGATGAAGGGTAGCGTAAAATATTTAAAACGAATATTTTTTTTTTTTTACTGTAATGGGTAGGACGTGACTCATGGTACAGTACAAGTATCTGCTAAAATTCGTTCGTCTCTTTTCTTGTTCTTCATTGTTGGGTTCATAAAAGTGTGAATGTGACCTAATGGACAAATGTGGTCATAATACATCAGGTGATAAACCGTGGTACTATGTAGCTCAGTCCAGTACGTGTCATTGAAGCATGTATTACTTCAGCGATAAGTAAGGCAGGAAAGGGAAGGTGACTTTTGTATTTGATTGTCCCCAAGTTAGCGTAGGTACCGTAGTTTGTTATTCTAAACACTAGATTGTTGAGGCCAGATGTGAGAGACCCAGACCACGCCAAGGGCCACACAGTGTCACCCATACCGTGTGTTCAGCACTGGTGGCTGCTTTGTAGGGCGCTGCTGTGAAAGGCTGCTGCTATTGCACCACCTACCATAATGGTACCCTAGTGAATGTACTGTGACTCATAGCAGTTTTTTAAATAGTGCATAATTTAGGAAATTTTTTGTAGAAGTTACTCCCACTTTAGTAATTACATCTTTCGCAAGAGCATTTAATTTTTGTGGAAACTGCTATACTGTACTGTAGACCTACTAGCAGGGTTGGCAAAAAAAACACTTTTTTTTTTTTAAAGCCCAACCCACCTGTTTTTTTTGTTTTTTTCGTTTTTTTTTTCACAAAATACCCCCAACAACCCGGGCAAAAGCGGGTTTTTTCAAAGTTTACCTCAAATTTAAATAAAATAATGTTTCCGCTATACATAATTATGAATAGCTCAAAAAAATCTTATTTTCACACAGTTATTTGAATGAGGGAAATGAACACCACAGTCATGTTTTGACCTGTTTGGCTGTTATCCCTGGGCTGCCTGCCAGGCTACACAGCAACACAGGCTTCAGCATGAGAGGCTTGAGAGCACTGCACAACTCATGACCTGGCAAAGATCAGTCCACACTACACAATAGTAGGAGGAGGAGTCAGTTGCCTTGCTACTCTCCTTTCTTTGGTAATTATGTACTTGCATTTCTCAATCTTCTAAATAATTATTATTGAAAATTCTGCTGCATATGTGATCTCACACATTATCTTAACAGTAATAATAGCTTTTGGAAACCAAATATCTAAGCCCATAAAATACATCTGTTTTAAACACAAGACAATGTTTATAATATACTGTATTGCTATAGAATTATTGATATTTGGTAATGATATGAGACAACATATAGTATAAGTTAACTCCAGTAATGATTACTGTTATATAACAAATTTATCCCACTCCTTAATAAAACTAAAAACCATATCTATCAAAAACAATTTTATTCTTAATTTTAAAACTAGACAGGAAGTGCTGGCTGTAAAGTTTGTATTCACCACATTACATGTGGATGTATAAAAACTGAATCTGCTGAGAAGGAAAGCAATGTAAAAATATTCTTAAGATGACCTGTTTTTCTGAAATTGCAGTAAGGGATAATGTTAGTATTTTTCAGGAAATATTATTTCATGTCGGTAAGTCATTTGGAAGTGAAGTGTCATTTTTATTTTATCATTGAGGCAAAGAATTGCATTCTTATTTGAAAAAAAAAAAATGTTATATTGATTGGGTAACAAGTTTACTGTGACACAAATATATTATCATTTCAAATGAAAAGAATATTGGGTATAATAGCTGTTAGAAAAATGGAAGTATTATGAATAGTTTGTTGGTTCACTGAAAGCAATGATGAGAAATAGGGAGATGAGAATGGAAGTTAAGAAGCCACTGCATGATGGTATTGTGATCCATACCCTGACGTATGGAAGCGAGACGTGGACCTTCCAAGAGGGGAACAAGTCAAGAGTGAGAGCAGTGGAAATGAGTTACTTAAGAGGAGCATGTGGAGTGACATGGAGGGACAGGTTGACGAATGAAGAAGTGAAGGAACGCTGTGGGGTGGATGTGGATGTGGTTGAAAAGATTAAGAGAAATACACTGAGGTGGTTTGGACATGTGGAGAGAATGGAGAATGAAAGACTGACTAAGAGGGTGTATGTAGGTAAGGTGAAGGAAGGGAGAGGGAGGGGTAGACCGAGGATGAGGTGAAGGGATGGAATTGAGAGGCATATAAGGAAGGGGGGGATGAGTTAGGGGGAGGGTAGTCAAATGGTAGGTGACATAGCGACTTGGAGGTGTTTTGTCTGCGGCCACCCTTTGTGGGGTTAGGGCGTCAGGCTATAGATAGATAGATAGATAGATGAATAGTTTTGAAAAAATCAAAGATCAACATTCATATTTGCAAAGAGAATGTTTTACTTATGTTGATGATGAGAAATGTAATAAGCTTTTTTTTAATCACTAAGATTATGCTTCCAAGATACTGTAAATACTTGGCGGTTTTTTTCACCAGTCAAATAGAATATAAATGATTAGCTGTTATTTACTTCTGATATTGTGTGCAAAAATATAACCATTTAATCAAATAAAACTGAATTTATTAAATACATTATTTTTTTAAAACCCAGTAAAGTGGGTAAAATAGTGTTTTTTTTTCAAGTGGGTTTTACTGAAAAAACCCGGGTGGGTAAAACCAAGTTACCCACTTTGGTGGCAACCCTGCCTACTGGTACACCTGCACTGATGGTGTAGCACCGGGGTGATGATTGCTTGTGAGGTACCTCTGTACTCAAGTGAACTTGTGTGTTGTGAGGTGCAGAACGGTTAAGGATATTGTTCGTTGAGACTGGTAGGTGTGGCACTGATTGTGTTTAAAGAACAGTGATTCGTAGAATACCGGTGGGAAGAACATGAGGGTGTTTGGTGCTTGGGTGCTTGGGGAAGACGGAGAGCACTGGAGTGGTGTATCAAATATTTGTTGGCGGCTAATGGTGAGGAAAGTAAACGAGTGGTTGTGAAGTATATACCGCACCTAGCTGTGCATCTGTGAAAAAAGTGAACAAGATAAATAGTAAATAGTTTTGAAAGTACTGCATATGTATGGTGTGGGAGGAGGAACTGAGTGCCTTTCACAGCGGTAGGGGATGTGTGGATCAAATATTAGCAGAGAGATCAGTGACACAGAATGCATGTCACAAGCCTGCTGGGTGGTTACAGTACAGTATATATTGATCACGAAAAAAGAAATGATAATGTAAATAAGGAAGGAGTATAAACCAGGGCAGTGCAGGGGTGAGTGACTTTTTTTTTTTTTTTTTTTTTTTTCGCCGTTGGTAGATGGTGTATTTCCCTGCCTTGAACTTACTGTGTTTGTGAATTTACTGAGCTAACTGTACAGTGTGGGAAGTTGGGATGAGATTATGATGATGGTGATGATGAGGTTGATAATGCAGGGCAGCAGTGTGAGGAGAAAGTGTTGCTACTAAGTCGTATTGGGCAAGCACAAACACATTAACTAAAGAATGCAGGAGAGGCGACACGACTGTTGCCGCCGAGTATGTAGTGTGGGAACTTTTGATGATGATGATGGTGATGGTGATGCTAATGATAATGGTGATAACGATGATTATGTTCGTGATGTTGAAAAAAATTGTGAGGCTGATGGTGTTGATGGTGTTAAACACGGCGACAAAAGCTGGAGGAGAAAGTGTAGCGGCAGCAAGTGTTATTGACCCAACCCCAACACCACAGCAACCCCAAAGAATGACTGTTTACCCAGACACATCTTTACTTTCACCACACAGGCCCTACCTCACCGCTCCCTAGCCCGTAATTCACCGGAATTTCATCAGCATCAGCAGCATTTTCTTCTTCATCATCTCCTGCTTCTCCTCCTCCTTCTGCTCCTCCTCTTAGCTTAAGATATATATATATATATATATATATACTGTGTGTGTGTGTGTGTGTGTGTGTGTGTGTGTGTGTGTGTGTGTGTGTGTGTGTGTGTACGCGTTTCTCCCAGTTGCTTTTATTTTTCCCGTTTTACTTTCTTGATTCTGGAGAGAGAGAGAGAGAGAGAGAGAGAGAGACTTGTGTTGATGGTGGGAGGGGTGTAAGGTGAAGCAGGATGGGCGGAGAAGTTCTCGTGTCACACAGTACTGGTTGCTGGGCGGTGCTGTGGGTAGTACATGTGTGTAGACAGTACAGTATATCGTGTAAATAGCTTGTCATTTGTAGCCTGATTTATACCATCCACGGGACGATACAAAACTGTTGATCGTAACTTTAAGGTAAATTTTTGTTGATATGTTCTTACCTACCAAATTGTTCTTACCTAATTGTATCTTTACAGGAATGAGTCAAGCTCGTATTGTCCCGTGTCTTAAACCATATTTATCGTACATATCCTTAAATTTGTGAATTGTTTTGGCACACACTATTTCATTCGGTAGTGCATTCCATTGATCAATTGCTCTGTTTGGGAAACTTAATTTCCTTACGTCTTTATCACATCTCTTCTTATGCAGTTTTTTGCAGTGTCCTCTTGCTGATGCTTCCTCATATGTTAAGTAATCATTTATGTCTATTTTCTCCTTCCCTGATATGCATTTATATAGCATTATCATGTCACCTGTTTTCCTTCTCTCCTGTAGTGTTGGTAGATTCAGTTTATTTAGTCTTTCTTCGTAGCTTAGGTCCCTTAAGCTTGGTATCCATCTTGTAGCGGCCCTTTGAACTTTTTCAATCTTGTCTATGTGTTTTTTGAGATGAGGACTCCAGACTACTGATGCATACTCCAGGGTTGGTCTGATGAATGATGTTATCCTTCTTAGCATGTCTTCATTTATGTATGTGAATGCTATTCTCATATTTGTAAGCAGTGTATACATGTTCCGTACCTTCTCGCTGATGTGGTCAGCCGGAGATAGTCTGTTATTGATAATCACTCCTAGGTCCTTCTCTCTTTCTGATGTGTGTACGGTTTTATTTCCTAACTTATAATCCCAATCAGGTCTTTTTCCACTTTTACCAAACTTGATTACATGACACTTGTCCACATTGAATTCCATTTGCCATGTTTTACTCCATTCATGAAGTTTATTTAATTCTTCTTGTAGCTCTTTACAAGAGTCTGTGTTAGTAATTCTCCTTTGTATTTTTGCATCATCTGCAAACATATTTAGATAGCTTTCATTTCCAGTGTTACTGTTTATATCATTTATATACACTAAAAACATGATTGGTGCCAGCACTGAGCCCTGTGGTACTCCACTAGTCACCTCTTTCCATGATGAGTAGTTTCCCCTTAATACTGTTCTCATTTCTCTTTTTATGAGAAAATCTTGCATCCAACAAAAGTTTGCCTCGAATTCCTCCTTGATGGTACAGCTTCCATAAAAGTCTTTGGTGTGGTACTGCGTCAAATGCTTTCTTGAAATCTAAATAGATACTGTCCACCCATCCTTCCCTTTCCTGTATTGTGTTTGTTGCTCTGTCATAGTAGCTCAACAGATTAGTAACACATGATTTTCCTTTTCTGAAACCAAACTGTCTTTCTGTTATCATACTGTGTTCTTCTAGATGATTTACCCAAGCTTTTCTAATAATTTTTTCTAATACCTTGCTTACAACACTGGTCAGTGATACTGGTTATAGTTGAGTGGATTTTGTCTATTCCCTTTTTTGAATAAGGGGACAATATTTGCTTTTTTTCAAATATCAGGTAGTTTACCTTGACTCAAGGAATTCTTGAAAATTAATAATAATGGTTTACTTAACTCCTTTGCACATTCTCGTAGTACCCAACATGAAATTTCATCAGGACCATTTGCTTTTCCTCTAATTTACTTAACTCCTCCTGTATAACTTTTTCTGATATTTGTATATCTGATAGTATGTGTGGACATGCATGTTCCACATAGCCCCTCTCAAAATTTTGTTCTTCTGTAACAACTAATTGGAAATTCTTATTTAGCGCTTCACAAATATCTTTCTCTTGTGTATAGGAGATTCCCTCGTCCGTAATGGATTGTATTATATCTTTTACTTTGGTTTTGCTTCTGATGTAACTGTAAAATAGCTTTGGTTGATCACTACTTTTATTTATTATATCCTCCTCAAACTGTTTTTGGGCTTCCCTCCTTATTCTTGTATAATCGTTTCTTGCCTGTTTGTAATTATTATACTCCCTTTCACTATTGTGTCTTCTGTTTGTATTCCACAACAAATCTCTTCTTTCTTTTGATTTTTTACATTCTGTATTGAACCATTTCTGTATTTTCTTATCTGCTTCTTTGTGCTGTGGGATGTACTTCTGGACTCCTATTTCATAAAATTCACAGAATTTTTTATATACAGCATTTAAATCTTGTCCTCGAAGCTCATTTTCCCAATCAACTTCTAAGAAATACTTCTTTAGGTCATGATAATTTCCCTTTTTATAGTTTAGGCTCTTTTTGTAACTTTCATTGCTGTTAACTATGTCATATGCTATCCTGAAGTTGTAATTTAGTACTGCATGATCGCTTTTGCCGAGTGGAGGGTGATATATTAAACTGTTAATATCATTTTCTTGCCTAGTAAATATGAGATCTAGCATTGAAGGTACATCGAGTCCTCTTTTTCTGGTGGTTTCCCTCACATGTTACGTTAGGAAAAACTCTTGCACGAGATCCAGGAGCTTTTGGTCCCAACAGCTTTCTTGGCTAATTATATCTAGAGTATTCCAATTTATATTTGTATTAAAATCTCCAGTTAGTATAATTCTTTCCGATTTCTCTTCCATTTTATGTAGTAATACTCTTAAACTCTGAATTGTACTCTCTGCCAGGTCCTCATACTCGTCTCTTTTCCATGTGTTTGATCTGGGTGGCATGTACAAATTGGCTACAATTACTTTACCTTCAGATGTGTCGATCTCTACTGCAATCAGTTCTACTTGTGAGGGTATATCTAGTTTTATTTAATTGACTTTTAGATTTTTCTTAGTTAATATTATAATTCCCCCTCCTTTTTTAAGTTTCTGTCTCTTCTCCATATATTGTATTCCTCTAAGTTTAGTATGTCATTGGATATCCTTGGTGTTAATTTTGTTTCAGTTAGGCATATTATATGTGGTTCATTTTCTCTGACATAATCATTCATCTCTAGTAATTTAGATACCATTCCATCCACATTTGAGTACATCAACTTAATCATCTTGTTTATACACTTGTCATAACCTGGTTCTACTACCTTCCTCCTTTTTAATCCCTCCTGTTTATGTACCACTTTCGTACCTACAATCAAATTACTTAGTAAAAAAAATGTGTTCTCTTCTTCTGATCTTCCCTCATTTTTTGTTTTTGCTTCCTCCCTCTTCTCTTTCAGTAATTCCAGTTCTTCTTGTGTTAGGCATCTTTTTATCCATACATTTTTGAACTCCTCTTTTTCCATAAGATTCTTTGTATGTGTGTGTGTGTATACACAGTTTGTATATGTGTATGTTTATACGCTATATTGTTTGTTTTCCTTTTTTATTTATATTGTGCAATATCCAGTGTTAGTGATGCATTTTAAATGGTTAACTGTAACTTTGTTCATAAAATGACTAATTTTGAATCCATAGCGGATATACTGTATATTTATCTGTCTGTCTATCTGTGTGTGTGTGTGTGTGTGTGTGTGTGTGTGTGTGTGTGTGCAATTCACCGGGTAATTCACCGGGTCGGTCAGGATCACGTGATGGTTTTGATCATCAGCATTGTACCTTCCCGGAAGAGAGCTGAGAGCTCAGATAGTCCGATCGCCTTGACCTTCACACACACACACACACACACACACACACACACACACACACACACACACACACACACACACACACACACACACACACACACACACACACACACACACACACACACACACACAGACACACACACATACACATGAATGTTGTAGTATTTTCGGTAACAGCTGTTTTGGTACTGTAAGTTGTAACCAGCCTCAATCATGGCCGAAAATGTAAACACTGAGGGACTCGATTTTCCAGGATTTGATAGCAATACTAATGTCATGGATCTGGTTAAAACATTGATTATGAGGATTAGTGAACTTGAAAAGAAAGTGGAGAATCTAGTGTTAAAAGATGTGTCTGAGAATACGGAGATTACTATACAGAGGGTGATCCAGTCTAATGAGACGGCGAATGAAGAGATCAGAAATTTGAAGCGTGAAAATATTGAACTGAGGAGAAAACTAGAGGAGAGTACTAATAAAACGGAGAAGGTGAGCAGTGTATTGGAAGAGCATAAGGCAAAGTGGGCACACTTAGAAGAAGAACAGAAAGAAGTGGTCAGCTTAAGAGAAATCATCCAGGAAGAAAGAGAAATGAACAAGATAAAATTGGAAGAAGATGTAGTGAAAATACTGAAGAATAAAGAGAAAATAATGAGAGAAACTGTAGAAAGGAACAGATGCGTGGTAATATTTGGAAACAGGGAGGAGGAAGAGGAGGTTAGATCCGTGAGACTTGAGAGAGACACGAACCTGGTAAGAGGAATATTAGGCAAGATTAATCCCGAAGGAGACAAGTGGGTAAAAGAAATTGAAGAAGTAAGGAGAATAGGGCCTTATAAGAAAGGGGAAACAAGACCAATGAGAGTCAGGTTGTCAGCAGAAAGTGTAGTAGATGATATACTCAAAGTGACGTGGAAAGTAAGCAAAGAGGCAGGGATGGAAAATGTTATAATACGAAAAGATCTGAATGAAGAAGAAAGAGAAGTTTTAAAATCATTGAAGGAAGAAGTAAAGGAAAAAAACGATAGGAGGACAGAGGAAGAATGTAATACTTTTTTTTTTGGAGAGTAATGGATATGAAAGTAAGGAAGTGGTATTTAAGGAAATAGAAGTGAAGGAAACTAAGGGGGATGGCTGTGAAAGATCAGAAGTTGAGGAAATGGTACTGACGGAGAGTAGGAGAGAAGAGGGTATAAAAAACATCAAAAATAGTTTGAAGGTGATATATACTAATGTTGATGGTTTAATATCAGCAAGGCTCGATGTTAACGATTTCTTGAGAGAATATGAACCTGATGTCATGTGTTTTGTAGAGACCAAATTCAGAGAAGATATTGATGTTCATTTGGGAGATGGTAAATACAAACTGTGGAGAAAAGACAGAAAAGAAAAAACGGGAGGAGGAGTGATGATAGCAGTGAAGAACAACATAAATGTAGATACCGTGGAAATGGGAGAGAGCAGGGCTGAAATGATATACATGAAATTAGAAACTGGAGAGAATGTTAAGAGAGATATGGTGATAGTGTATGTTCCCCCTAAGATGAGAGCATGGAAGGATGACGAATACCAAGAGATGTTGTCAGATATGGCTAGGTATTTACAAAAAATAATTGAAAAAAGTAATAATATAATTTTGGTGGGTGACTTTAACTGCAAAGAGGTGAACTGGGAGGAATGGTACTCGGGAGGCGGTGAGGATTCGTGGGGCACTATGTTATTAAATATAATAATGAATAATGTGATGACGCAGTGGGTCAAAGAAGAGACACGGTTTCGAGGTGAGGACACACCAGCGAGGTTAGATTTACTGTTTACCAAAGAACCTGATGTAATAGAATCATTGGAATATCTCTGTCCTTTAGGAAAAAGTGATCATGTGGTCATTGAGTTCCAGATGATAATAGGGAACGTCGAGCCAAGAGACGAGCTTCATAGACAGGGAAAATACAACTTTGGGAAAGCAAATTTTACAGGATTGAGAAACTTTTTTGAAAATGCGGATTAGAGAAAATTCAGAGAAACAAGAGAGATACAGAGGAAGTGGGATATCTTTCTAGACCTCTGTAATTTGGGAGTGGAAAAGAAAACAGGAAAAAGGAGTGGTTTAATAGAAGGTGTATGATAGCAAAAAAGAGAGAGATAAGGCGTGGAACAATTGGAGAAAGAGAGGTAACAACAGAACAAAGGAAGAATATAAAAGAATTAGAAATGAATACACGAGAATACGTAGAGAAGAAGAAAGTAATTTTGAAAAAGGTATAATAGACAAATGCAAGGATGAACCCAAACTGTTTTATAGATTTGTTAATGGCAAACTGAAACAAAAGGAAGGAATCACCAAACTGAAAGTAAAAGGAGAGGTCTATAAAGATGCAGCAATGCAAGCTGAATAATGAACAAATGTTTCCAATCGGTTTTCACTAATGAAAAAGAGCTTGTGGAAGGGGAGGGAGTGATTAGAAATGTACCGGTGATAAAAGATATAAAAGTGGAGGTACAGGAAGTGTATAAATTACTGGAAACTCAAGATGTAAGGAAAGCCCCAGGACCTGATGGAATTTCTAATTGGGTACTGAAGGAATGCAGAGAACAACTGGCGGATAAAATTCACAGTTTAATCGTGTGTTCTCCGGAAGAGGGGAAAGTGCCACAAGATTGGAAGAGGGCAAATGTGGTACCAGTTCATAAGGGAGGAAACAGGGAAGAACCCCTGAATTATAGACCAGTGTCTCTAACCAGCGTGGTCGAAAATTGTGCGAGAGAATCCTGAAAGACAGATGGATAAAATATCTAGAAGAGATGAATATTTTGGCTGAATGTCAGTTTGGATTCAGAAGTGGAAGGTCATGTGTTTCTAACTTGTTGAGCTTTTACTCAAGAGCGATTGACGTGGTACAGGAGAGAGATGGTTGGGTGGATTGTGTGTACTTAGACTTAGAGAAGGCCTTTGACAAGGTACCTCATAAGAGACTAATGTGGAAACTTGAATATATAGGCGGACTAAAGGGGAAACTTCTGGAATGGATGAGAGACTTTTTGAGAGACAGACAAATGAGGACAGTAATAAAGGATAGGATGTCTGGATGGAGGGAAGTAACAAGCGGAGTCCCTCAAGGCTCGGTGTTGGCGCCAGTAATTTTCCTGATTTACGTAAATGATATGGTAGATGGAGTGAACAGTTATGCAAGTCTGTTTGCTGATGATGTAAAGACCTTGAGGAAGGTAGAGGTTGAGGAGGATTGTAAAATGCTGCAGGAGGATTTGGATAGAATACACGATTGGAGCCGGACGTGGGAAATGAAATTTAATGTAAAGAAATTAAAATATTGGAAATGGGTAAAAGTACCAAGAGGCCATCACTGAATTATTTGTTGGGTAATGAATTAATCACAAAAATGAGAGAAGAGAAAGATTTGGGAGTGCTGGTCCAAGATAGTTTGTCACCAGAAAGGCACATCAACAAGATAGTTGGAGAGACTTATAAACTCTTGACTAACATAAGAGTAGCATTTCATTATATGGATGAGGAGATGATGAAAAAATTGATAGTGGCCATGATCCCCCCCAGGTTAGAATATGCAGCGGTAGTGTGGTCCCCACACAAAAAGAAAGATATAAACAAGATCGAGAGAATACAAAGAACAGCAACCAAGATGGTCCCCAGTCTGACAGACCTGTCATACAGAGAGAGGCTGGAAAAACTGGATTTGCCTTCGTTAGAGGAAAGGAGAAAGAGGGGAGACATGCTTGCAGTGTTCAGGACCATGGTGGGAGTAGATAAAATTGACAAAGAAGATCTGTTTGCATGGGATGGAAGAGCAACAAGAGGACAAGGAATGATATTGAAAAAGTCAAGGTGCTTGAAGGATATCAAGAAATATAGCTTTCCTTACAGAAGTATAGACTAATGGAATAACCTGGACAAAGAGATCATCCAGTCTAAAAACTTAAATGAGTTTAAAGCTAAATTTGACTTATTGAGAAACAGCGACGGAAACCCATGAGCATAGCACATTCTGTGTTTATCACGATTAGGTATATTAGGTAAATACATAAATATTTGGAACGACTTAGACGAAGAGGTGGTGCATGAGAAAAACATTCATGTGTGTAAATGTAGACTTGATAAATGTGGATTTGGAGACAGGACAACACGAGCATTGCTCAATTCCTGTATACTACAAATAGGTAAATACACACACACACACACACACACACACACACACACACACACACACACACACATCCTCTTGCTCAAGGAGGACACCGACCACTCGCTTCGTCAGTGAAAGTTTTCGCATCCCGAGCAAGGCACAAACCCCCGTCTTAGCAGATGCTAAGCGAGAGCGTTACCACTGAGCCAGCGAGTGATGTGTGTGTGTGTGTGTGTGTGTGTGTGTGTGTGTGTGTGTGTGTGTGTGTGTGTGTGTGTGTGTGTGTGTGTGTGTGTGTGTGTGTGTGTGTGAAAATGGGAAGTAAGTTAATGAATTGAACTGAAGACTACTACTACTACTACTTATACTACTACTACTACTTCTATTGCTACTGCTACTAGTGGACTATTATCGTGTTCAGTACGTGATATAAAATTGTATTCAGTTCCTAGGGTACGACATAATTCCGGTATTGACATAAGTATGGCAATGGAGAGACAGGACACAAAGGCCACCTGTCCCATGGCAATGAGTAGTTGCGTGGAGGCGGCAGAAGGTGCCATCCTACCACCAGGTTACATAATTATTATAGTGCACCAAGTAGGCCGTTGGCTCACACGCTGAATATCGTACATTTCTAAGCAGCTAGTAAGGCAGCTTTTATGACTCTCTTAGCTGAATGAACGTTTTGGGTTTAGCTGGAACAGAATATTTAGTATGTGGAAGCGAATATTCAGTATGTGCGGATCTTGTGACGATGAATGTTGAATAACACTTACGCTGGTGTGATTTACTCTCAGGCGACTATAATAATCCGTTGTAAGCTGGAATACAATGCCGGAGTTGATCCGACCTTGAGAGGGTTAATGGTGACAGTGTTAAAGACTGAGGCTCGTTATGTCTCAATGTCAGGTGGAGGGAATCCTGTGGCCTTACCTGGAATATAATGGTGGGGCTGTTGCCGCCGTGACTGTGTTGTACAACCTAAGTAAGGTATTGGGTGTGCACATCAATACCGTACATAACTGTGTACTAACCGCTTCACTCCCATGACGTTCTTTGCA
This sequence comes from Coenobita brevimanus, assembly GCF_032717465.1. Taxonomy (NCBI): domain Eukaryota; kingdom Metazoa; phylum Arthropoda; class Malacostraca; order Decapoda; family Coenobitidae; genus Coenobita; species Coenobita brevimanus. Next base: position 20,864,723 of record NC_137025.1, read on the forward strand.
TCGTATTCTCGCCACGCCCATCACAGCATTCCAGACCCACCTGAATCCCGCTGACATCAATCTCGCCGCCACAAACCGATTCTATTCAAGTTAGGAAAAGCCTTTTACTCTGAGGGGGTTAGATAAGGCTATATCCAACCCAGCCAGCTGGAGTCTGTCCTAAGCCGGCTAAGATCTTGAGGAAATGAAAAGACTATAATAATGAAGCAAAAGAATTCGGGTGCCGAATGGTAACCGGCCACCAAAATATGTTGTTTGCTAAGGTACTGGCTGTCTACAAACCAAAATTGCAGAATCATTCGCAAAACTCTACGGAATGCAGTCACTGTTTCGCAAAAAGACAACCCATATTAAAAAAAGAATATGGTGCCTGGCATTCGGTCATCTTTAATCATATCTTAACCAAAAGTAATGGGCTTCTGCACATCCACATAGTTACCGTTTCCTGAAGGTTTGGTGAAAATTCATCCACAATGTTTCGAGATAAGCTGGGAACACACACACACACACACACACACACACACACACACACACACACACACACACACACACACACACACACACACACACACACACACACACACACACACACAGACGTAAGGAAATTCAGTTTCCCAAACAGAGCAATTGATCAATGGAATGCACTACCGAATGAAATAGTGTGTGCCAAAACAATTCACAAATTTAAGGATATGTACGATAAATATGGTTTAAGACACGGGACATTACGAGCTTGACTCATTCCTGTAAAGATACAATTAGGTAAGAACAATTAGGTAAGGTAAGAACACACACACACACTGACAAAAACCATATCGCCTCGCTCTGCTAAAGCCAGTTGATAAAAAGACATGCCCACGCTGGCAAGGTTGTAGGTTTGGCGTTAGGCAGGTTATTGAAGGCTCCAAATTATACCCCCCTTCCCAGTTCCAAAAGCCTTTTTTTTTTTTCTTTTTTTTTTCTTTTTTTTTTTTTTTAATCCCGTGTCCTCTTTCTTCGCTATGGGCTAAGGCATTGCCCCAGGACAGAGGACTTAGGTTTGGAGTGTGTAGCACTATGACGGGATGCCTTTCCTGATGTCTACCAGCGACCCTTTGAGTGGACTCGAATCTCTGACCCTTCGGCCAGAGTGGAGCGCTCTAACCCACTGAGCCACGGCTGCTACACCGCTAGGTGACGGGAGAGCGCTACCTCTCCCAGCAGGGCAGTTACCCGGGCGGGGCGCGAATTCTTGACCCTTCGGTCTTGAGTCAGGCTCTCTACCACTGAGCCACCTTGCCCCCTCTCATGAACTGGATAATATCGTGTGGAGGTAGCAAGAAGTAGGTAAGCAATTATATTCCTTGGAGGTTTTTCCCAAGTTGACTAAAGTGGTGTGGAGATCCGTACACCGCAGTGAACACTGCCGACACGGCAGACAGGCCGGAACATAACAGCATTATAATTAGGATGTGCACGGACATTTTTCCCTGCACTTCACTGCATGACTTCCTTTTAAATATAATCTTTTATCATCCGAATAGTTTTATTGAACTTTGAAAGAACTTTTTGAATTAGTAGAGTTACATATAGCCATTGTTAAGATAACCTCTTATTTATGGGAGGTGTATCCCAGGTTGAATAAAGGCGTTGTTTGGTAGTGACAGTGAGAAAGACGTTCACTGACTGAAGGAGCTGAAGGGCAGTGTGGGTTGCTGTGTGGAACAACCTGACGCGCTGCGGCAATCAACAGTACTAATCCCTCTGTTGTCTCGGGTAATACTTCAGGGAAATTTAATTTTCCGCTGCGAGTCTTCTTCATACTGTTCATGAAGGAGGCTCATTCCTACCCTGTATATAACTAAGGCTCATCGAATGTCATGCAGCCAGGACTTAGCCAGTAACTGACTTATGGCTGTGGTCCAGGCCCCTCACATGAACGCAAACCCACTGTGGTGGTAACTTGTTGGCCCGTCGCCCAGCAAAATTGAACGGTATTGATAGACTCTCAACCCCCCTTCCCCCCACACAACAGCTTATAAACTGTTACTGTAAGTCCACGTCGTTTACAGTGCTGCCATACTGCGGGTTCGTGCCACATTAGGTAGACTGGTGTGAAAATAGCAGTTACTCAGATATCAAATGTTCATTTAAAAACAAAGGTACAATCAGACGTGCAATGCTCTGAACCCTCAAGGAAAATCAGGCCGACACTGAAAGACATGACATTTTTCTGTGAATTGATTATGCATTATTGTGAGTATGGCAGCCTGCTCCTGTATACCAAAGCTTATTAAAAACAGGTACTGAACGTGTGATATGATGGTGACGATGAGGGGGTGATTAGCGGAGAGGGGGGAGGGAGGGGGAGATAACCTGAGAGGGCCTTACACTCAACAGCTTTAAATTATACCAACAGACTGTCACAGTAACGTGCTGCACGTGAATATAGTGAGTACGGTAACCAGTAGACAGCCTATCGTAGTTGTCATTAATATGTTGAAATGTAATAATGATAATTATAATTTCAAATAAAGTGCATTGAAATTAGGTCAGGTCTGTGTTTGTACCACCCATCAGAAATCCTCTCGCGACCGACCCTTGTGCCTGGACCCATACCGTGAGGACCACTGTGTCGCTGTACCAAAACAAAATACCGAAATTTTGTGTTGTCCGAAAGCACTAAGTGACGGAAAGCCGTACGATACACCGTACAGCAACTTACTGCCTTTAATATTTTCAGTCCGATGATTTATTTCTTGTACTCACACTCTCTCCCGACCATTTTATTCAGCCTTCAAGACTTTTCGAATTAGCCTAGATGGGGTTAGATGCAGCCTTCAATGTCCCCTCAGTGCAGCAGGGCTCTCGAAGACAGAATAAAATCGTCTGCATATAGCAACGATTAAAAAAACAAAGACGGCATTGGACAGAAGGGGTTACTTGTGGCGCCTATAGAGAATTATGTGGTTTAGTTCCAGGTTTCTAGAGGTTTCACCAGACGTGGCTGTGGTGGTTGTCTTTGACGGTGTTGGGTGACTGTGCCGGATATATCGCCTGGGTGAGTGGAGGGGAAAGAGAGAGAGAGAGAGAGAGAGAGAGAGAGAGAGAGAGAGAGAGGTGGTGGGAGGTAAACCGCAGTCAGCGAGGGAGGAGTGAGGGAGTGTGTTGTGGTTAGGGCAGGGGAGGGGAAAGCCGTGATGGCTGTGGGTTACGCTGCAGTCCACGAGCGAAAGTTCCACACTGAAATTAAGACGCCTTCACCTGGGTGACTTAGTATGTGTTTTTCATTTGTTTATTTATTTAGTATATTGTTAATTTCCATTGCTGACATCATTAAGATGGAGAGGCCGCCTCTGGTGACTTTACATGTCCAGACAAGTAGCCTACCCCCGTGCCCCTATACAGTCCTTATGGGGCAATAAAGGATAAGAGAGTGGGTACGTTGAGTGATAGACTGTCACACAGATTCTTGGTTTCTCCAGTCACAGTTGTTTAACATAGGGATGACCTTCTCTGTGATAAGGTAAATCAAGACTATATCTGACCCATCGTGTTCCAGATTGTATCGTACAGTTGAATTAACACTTTTGTTAGTGACAAGAATGAATTTGAAAAATGTCATCAGATTGAAAGAATTAAAGGAAGGGATAGAGGGATGGAGAATATTATATATATATATATATATATATATATATATAACGAGACAGATAGAGAGAGAGGGAAGGTAAGGAGGGTAGGTGAGAGGCACAGTAAAGAGGAGGTAGTAATATCATGCATAAAGGAGTCACAGAGGCACAGTAAAGAGGTAGTAATATCATGCATAAAGGAGTCACAGAGGCACAGTAAAGAGGTAGTAATATCATGCATGAAGGAGTCACAGAGGCACAGTAAAGAGGTAGTAATATCATGCATGAAGGAGTCACAGAGGCACAGTAAAGAGGTAGTAATATCATGCATAAAGGAGTCACAGAGGCACAGGCATACGGCAAAAAATTCCATATGTCTGTTTGTCTATCTGTTTGCCTGTCTTTGTATGTCTGTTTGTCTCTCTCTGTTTATCATTCTGTCTGTTTTTACCTGTCTTCCTGTCTGTCTAGCAGTTTATCTGTGTGCCTCTCCAGAAATGAGTCTTTCTGTCTAGCAGTCTGTCCGGTTATCTATCTCTGTCAGTCAGTTTGTCTATCTATCTGTCTATCTATCGAGCTAGCTAACTGTCTAGCTATCTAGCTGTCAGTCTGTTTATTTTCTTAACTCTCTCTCTCTCTCTCTGTATGTCTATATTGTGTGTGTGTGTGTGTGTGTGTGTGTGTCATAAACCCAGACATTACAATCCGATATGCTACTGCGATTTCAGTTATAATAATCAGTTTAATAACTGAATGTTGAGTGAAGCTTATAGTTATTGGCAAAAAAAAAAAAAAAAAAGAAAACCCGCCCGCGATTTAAAAAAAAAAAAATGTTTATTTTATAATAACACCCGGGTAAAACACAGGATTTTTACAAACCCTGAGATTTTTACAAACAATAAGCATTGTTACTTCTTTTAAACGGCGTAGTGTATTGTACAAAATACTATTTTACAGGAGAGTACAGTACTGGCATTTCTTTCAATAGTGGACCACAGCATGACACATGTACCGGTAGTACAAAGATGATGAAACCTGGGTGTTGACATTCCTGTTGATACTGGTAAAATACTACTACTCATATCACTCAATATATATATATATATATATATATATATATATATATATATATATATATATATATATATATATATATATATATATAATAGTAGCGCGATGACATGCCTCAGAAACGTGGCCTGTCAAAGCAGATGATATCATCAGAATGGAGTCTCAGCGTAATGAGGTAAGACTGGTGAGATGGATGTGTGGGGCCAAACTGCAGGATAGGTTATCTAATGAAGAACTGAGGACACTGTTAGGTATCATGAGTATCAAGATGAGATGCGCTCAAGCAGTCTTGGTTGGTCTGGGCATGTGGAGAGGATGGATGAATTAAACTGGGTGAAAAGATGCAAGTCCGTGAACGTGGAGGAAGCTGCACCAAGGATTAGACTTAGAAGAACGTGGCATCAGACTATCTTGATTTTAAACACCTGACAAGTGAGGCAGCTCTGAATAGGGCTGCCTGGGGCGCCGTCGTTAAGACATGAGTGGAACAGCACTATCTGTGGACCACTCGGTCTTAAAATTTGTGTATTTATTTATATGCATATAATTCATTAATTAATTATTTAATATATTTATTTTTTTTTTTTTTTTTTAATTACACGTCTGGATCATTTAAACTAAAAAATAACCTGCACGGGCGGGCAAGTGGGTTGGCACCAGAGGAGCTAGCCATGCCAACCCTTGTAGTAAGATTAAAGTTTTTGTTGTTAATTTTGTACGTACATTAGTTACATGTTAATTGTAATTAGAAATGCAGTAGATATACTTTCTTCACTTTAACTTGGCCTAAATTTGCCATGTCTCCATCTTGACTAGCTACATAACGAAATTAACACTGGAATATGATGGAGGTCACGATGAGGCGCTGTGGAATGAATGTACAACAGTAGCATTGTCTTAGCCACCCGCTGAGCTACGGGAAATATGTTGCAAAAGGATGAAGAGCTGGAACAAATTAAGATGAACAAACTGTAAATGTAATTTATGTTGTTATTGTCACTTTAGTAGTATTAGAAGATTGGAGTGTTCTTGACTGATGGTGAAAACTGGTAATTGTTGCAGTTGTGGTTATTGGCAGTTGTGCTGGTACAAATTGTGGTTATTTGACCTGAACTTGTCCGCGGGACTGTGGTAGTTCTGGTATAATTTTTCCACCTTAACTTGGCCTAGATTCTCGCCCTTTTGCAGCTTGTTTCACGCTGCTCATTGGCAGAAACAGACAGTGCTCGAGCTCTACATCTTTTCCATGGCACTTCGTTGTGACTAGCATCATATATTAATGCTGAAGTATTGTTACAACTCCAGTCGAGATGGAGAGATGACATTTTAGGCCACGTTAGTGGAAATCAGTACAGCATCAATGTCATGTTAATCGTCACGGGTTAACATTGTACGTGGGAAGATGGCAGTTTTAAACCAGTATAAAGGAAATCTAACATACAATTTAGGTAGTTATAGTGCTTTGTGTAGTTGTGGTCTGGTAATGCTGGTAACTGACGCTGAAAACAAGTAATTGTTGTAGTAAGTGGTAATTAAGGTGGTTCAAATCGTTGAAGGCGGTTTTGGTAGTAGCCTACTTGTGAAAGCTGGGATGGAAGATGATATTGACCGAGGATCGTGGTGATAGTAATGATAATGGTGGTAGTGATGTTGCAGGTGTGGTACATAGGAACATAAGGAGAGAAGGTAATTGCTGTGCGGCCAGTTGGCCCATGGCAGACGGCTCCTATAAGAGTGTGGCTTTGTGAGCGCGTGACCAGCGAGTGTGCGTTTGTACAGACACCCATCATCATAATTTCATCCTGATTTAAACTTTCAACATTTCTGGTGAGGTAGTTGAACATTTACAGAAGAATAGTTGAGCTAAAATAGTTACTTTTTCACGTTAACTCTCTCTCTCACGTTTTCTCTGGATATGCACATCGATCGAATGATAAAACCTCAAAATAGGGCGCTTACCCCTGCTGATTTTACCCCCTAAACACAGAAAAAACATCCATGTAAAATTATGAGCGTACTATCCAATATCTAATTGTTATAATTCATGCAAGAAAACATAGTGTTACAACAGGAAATCCTTTTTAAATTCGATTTCATAATGGAGAGCTGGGATTGCAAGGGGTTTCTTTGGCCTCATGAGTAAATATTTACCGTACCTAAAAACAACGTTTATTGGATGTATCTACTACCTGCTGAAAGAATCTCTTCTCTATCTCATATACGGTATGTAGTAGAAAAGTTATTTGCCTCTAAAAACCATCACAATCAGGCCGTGTCCTGTCGCGCCATTCATTTCTCAGTAAGGGTGGGCGATACCAGCAAAAAATGGTAATCATGATTACTGATTACTTTTATGAAAGTAATCGATTAGTAATCGATTACTATTTCGATTACTATCAATATATAAGTATAGTATAATCATTATAATGTGATGGTTTGAGTGCAGTCAGTTACAAAGTGCACACTGCAGATAGTTACCAGGTACCTGGTAGTTTGTGTGTGTGTGTGTGTGTGTGTGTATGTGTGTGGACTTTTGGAGACTGCTCTATAATTTTTATTCTTTCCAAAACTAAAAATATAGAAAACAAGCGACATACCAAGAAGTCTTCATTCCCGGGGATCAGTTGGCTGTCATTGTTTTGTTTACGAGTCAGCTGTGCGTTCCGCGGGAGACAATCTCGTCTTGTGTACTGTTCTTATGCATGTCTATAAAATCAGCTTCAAAAAGAAATCTTACTTACAGAACTGTAATGTAACATGAATAATAAGCTTAATGTTAAGGAAAATCGTATGGGTCATCTTAAAGTTTCTGAAGTCCAATCCCCAAAACGAAGGTAGGTTATTTGGAAGTCGTCACTTTATTGGTATTTCCGCCAAATATCATGCTTACAAAATGAAATACCAGTGATCAATATCAATGTTCTCACAAATAAAATACATACTTAAGAGTTGGCAGCTAAATCGTCTATCTATGCCACTGAGACGAGAGATTCATTTACAACTTGCTGTACAAAAATGCCTCCAATTTTTCGAGTCGCGAAGGACTGCAAGTGCATTGCCAAACGTAAGATGTTTAACAAACCATAACCTGGCATGTTAATGGCTAGAAGTATGACAAAAATCCACCAAAAGTACTCAATAAAATAATCGATTACTGGAAAAATAATCGATTACAATATTTTTCTGGCGAGTAATCGAAGTAATCGATTACAAATAATCGATTACGCCCCCCCGTATTTCTCAGCTGAAAGTAAATATCGTTTCGGTAGCTGCGCTCGCTCGCTCGTAAGAAAACAAGGATAGCAAAGAGGAATCTCTTCCCTGCACACCAAACCCTCCAGTCGAAACCGGCAGGGAAAAAGTGAGAGAACACCACGCCACATAGAAAAACTGACGTGGAATTTTTATAGGAAAGTATTGCTATGTCCGCATCCCCACACTGCCACAGGCTCCAACAGCAGTAGTCCAGTATTGAAAGGACGTTGCCCAGTGAGTTGTTCTTCCTATGGTCAGCCTTTAGGTGTACAGCACACAAGATCAGCTCAAGCATTGTAAATAAACACTGGCTTCTTAAGTTCACTGTCTTTATTTTCCAAATAATTACACTTAATGCTTTTTAACTTCACTATTCTCACAAGCACTGGAGCTACACGAACTTTACTAACTGCAGTTACACCTAATGCTTGACAACATTTCACTGTTTTCACAAGCACCGAATATATACAAACTTCATTGCCCTGACACTGCACTACACTCAAACAACTGAAAACCGGCTAAACTTTCTCTAGTCTCCTCCCCATCCTTATATAAGCTTGCATTGTTCTAGAATTATCTACATTTTTCAACAGTTTGGTGTATTTCAGAGAGAGAGCACAGTTACCAACTCGGAGACAACCAAAACATGCAAGAGTTTTCTTACATTACTTAACACTGTAAATTATTTACCATTCAAACTTAATTTCAATTACATAATTTAACAATTACATAAATAACACATTATTGAGAAAAAGAGCATAAAAATTAATACATAACTTGCGAAACAACTACGCTCGTAAACAGCAAACTGGCAACTCTGACTCGTACCGTAGGTATGGTAAACAATGGGAAACGTTGAGAAACATCTCAGCTACCTAACTGGCAAATCTCGCTTCTTAACAGTATGATATAAATAAAAGAGAGAGAGAGAGAGAGAGAGAGAGAGAGAGAGAGAGAGAGAGAGAGAGAGACTGTCATAGTGAAACCTGACAAAAAGGAAAATAATGAATTAGTGACCCTAGAACACTAACCCATATAAAAAAAAATAGTGATCCCCACTCAACCCACTTGACGTCATTGGCAGTGTGTATGGTTCCCTTGCTCCCAGGGTTACCAGTCCTCCAGTAGCTTCATTTGGCCGCCAATTATGGTAGAGGAAGGACACACCATCACTCTGCACGTGGTTCTCTGTCGTAGGGCTTGGTTCGGGTGTGCAAATCACCCCTCAAGGGCGATTCACAAACGCTGTATTTGGCTCCCTTCCAAGTCTCTTCCGTAGCGAGCAGGGATTTTTCTGGGGAAAATTTACTCGACCAATCAGCAGCCACCGACCTATCACGTGACTGAATTTAAACAGCCCACACCCTCCCCCATTCTCCTCCCTTCCCCCTCCTTCTCTCCCTCCCTCTCCCCCCAAAACAAGTACTGTACATACTGTACACAAATACGTACATATGCATTTACGCAAGTGATTATGTACGCACTTAAGGACAAATGTATCCCAAGGCGGACTAAGGTATTTACGTACATATGAATATAGGTATTCACCTACATACGTACGTACGTGAATACTTACATAAGTATGTACTTATGTACGTACGTCAACTCATGTAAGTACGTACACGAATACTTAGGGAAGTACGTATGTGAATGCTTACGCAAGTACGTACGTATGTACATACTTCCGTAAGCACGTACATGCGTGCGTACGTGAGTACGTACATGAATGCGTTAGTACGTACATAGGTCCGTACGTAAATACATGCATAGTTGTGTACATAAGTACGTATACATGTACGTACATACGTACATGGGTGCATACGTAGGCGTGTATACACGTTCATACCTAAATATATGCTTACGTACTTACGTACGTGAATACATACGCAAGGACGTACGTATGTACGTACTTCCGTAAGCACGTACATACGGGCGTACGTATGTATGTACATACGTAAGTACATAAATGTGTTAGTACGTACATAGGTGCGCATGTAAATACGTGCATGAGGGCGTGTACGTAGCTACGTATACGGGTGCATAGGTAGGCACGTACATACATTCACACATAAATACATGCGTACGTAATTACGTACGTGGATGGGTTCGTAAGTACGTACATAGATCCAGACGTAGGCCTATATACGCAGGAACGTATGTAAGTACGTACATAGGTACGTGTACATTCCCTTCATGTCGCACATCTCACAGTTGTTTTGGTCGAGGGTCATGTAATCGATACAATGTGCCGCTATTTCCGAATCACGATCCTGTAAGGGCGCTGGGTGGTCTGGAGGACCCTTAGCGAAAGGGAGACGCTACGACAAAAAATGGCGGTCGACACAGTTCGTGCATGCCGGTGTAACGCCGAAAGGGAGCGGCGCGACCGGTAAGGGAGGCGCCAAGAGCGTGCGACCGTTTGTGAGTCCGGGCCCTGAGAGGATGTGGGAGGTTTTCGAAAGACGTATGATGAATTTTTTTGTGTGTGTGTGATTTTTTCGTGAAACTAGCCAAAATTTCCTAAGTTTTAGTCACTGGTTTTATTACTCATTTTCCACAACAAAGTGAAAGGATTTTCAATCCTTTGTAATGTTAATTCAAAGTACAAAGCCTAAAGTTCATTCATCTACATTTATTTTATTAAAGCACTGTATTTAGTATTTTTTCTAGTTTTCCAATTTCGGGTGTGGGACACCCGGGGTTAGTGAATGTGTCACTAAAATGTAGGGTTAGTGTTCTAAGGGTTATTAGGATAATTTTTATATGGACTGTTTACTTATCATATGGCTATATAGCCTATACACGAAACTCTTAATGGAAGGGTCCTCAGCTACATCACTAGGAAGTTTATTCCTTTGGTCTGCTAATCTGTTACTAAACCAGTTCATACCTATTTCCATACTGTCCATCCATCCATCATCCAATCCTATGTTGCCCCATGAGGAGCGTAGGAGCCCTGGGCTAGGCAAGTTGGTCCTGGCATTAAAGATGAGTGACCAGCCTCACTCATCCCTGAGCGGCATTACGTGAGCAATGAACCCCAACCACCCCTTGGATAGAAAGCTACTCTGTCCCAATCCGATTGCAGCGCCTTAATTACCCACTAAACCAGGCGCCATAATTTGCTTATATGGCTATCACCTAGCGCTGTAAATGGTTTCCTGGTGTACAGAAAGCCATTTGGCTTGCCACTCAGTGTACAGTCACCCATAGACAGAAGGAAGATAAAGAATGAAGGAAAGAAAGACAGAAGAAAAAGGAAGGAAGAGAGGAAAGGTCACACACCCAAAGCAGTACTACATCGAGCGAGTGGATGGTGAGCGCCCCCATCTACCACAAAATCTTCATACCAAAACAGAATCTATTTAGCCTGAAACCGCTGTTTTGATTTATGTGTGTTGACCTTGCCTATATCTTCGTTAGTTATTCTCTTCATCCGCTTAAATACCTCATCTACGTCTGCCTTTATTCCATTCCTTTCCAGTTTAACCTTATTAACCTGTCTTCGTATGAAAGGCTTCAAACATCAGGAGTCATCTTTGCCTTTCTTCACATTACATTTATAAAGAATTTGTGTCCATGCTGTAGTACGGACACGAAAATTGCACTGCATACTCCAAATGTGGCCTTACTAATGCTGTATAAACTTGTACTATTACGTTAGACGTACTGTCGCTCACTCTTCTAGAAATAAGTGGTAAGACCCTATTTGCTCTATTTTTGGTAGTCTGGTGTGGTGTAAGGTGTTTGCTAACCATGACTCCAAGTCCCTCTCCCATTCTATATCACTAATTTCCTTGTTATATAATTTCTGTCTAGCATCCCCGGTTGTTTAGCTCATGTTAAGTATTTGCATCTTTCCATGTTAAATTCCAATTGTCAGTCCTCGGACTATTTGTACAGTATATTGAGGTCATTTTCAAGGCTAACGCTGGGGCAGGGTGGCTCAGTGGTAGAGCGACGGACTCGGGACCAGGGGGTCGTGAGTTCGAGCAACACCCGGTAGCTGCCATACCGGGAGGGGTAGCGCCCTCCTGTCACCTAGCAGGGCTGTGTGATCTAATAAGGTCTAGCTCGAGGGAACATTTCCTTTTTTCAAAGCTAACGCAGTTACCAGTAAAGATAATGACACGTCATGTTTTTGTGTCCAAGGGATATTTGCTAACACTGTAGGTGATTCCTAAGTATGTAAATATAATGATAAATGATAAGGAACCGAATATTGATCCCTGAGCCAGAGGTACACCGATTGTTACTAATCTCCAATCTGACTTTGTGCCATTTATTAAAACTTTTAGCCTTTCCTTCAGCCAGGATTCTGTCTGTCGCCGTCTGCCTCGTGTGCCGGACCATTCTGACTAACCCATCGTGTGGGACCCCATCAGACACTTTGCTGAAGACCAGATAAATAAAATCGTATGTTTTATCTCTATACCTACTCATAGACCTTCGAGAACAATTATAACAAGTTTTTAAGACAGGATCGACCAGTTTTGCTTTCTTTTATAAGTCTGAGTCTTTGTAAATGCTCTCGCTAGAACTGACTCCAGTATTTGCCCTACTGTTGATGTTAGGCTTATCGGATGATAATGTGGCACAAATGATTTATATATTCCATTCTGTTGCCAGACGCCTTAATCCCGTAAGGGGCGGCCACAGACAAATCGCTTCCATGTCTCCCTGTCCCCTGTCATTTCGCTGCCCTCCCCCCAGCTCACACCCCTCTCTCATATACCACTCCACTCCATCCCTCCAATTCATCCTCGGCCTCCCCCTCCCTCTGCCCCTCTCCACCTCACTCATATACACTCTCCTCGTTTGTCTCTAACTTCCCACCCTCTCCACATAGCCAAACCACTTCAGTGTATTACTCCTAACGTTTTCTATTACATCCACGTCAACATAACAACGCTTCTTCACTTCCTCATTTGTCAGTCTTTCCATGTAACTCCACATGCTCTTATCAAATAACTCATCTCCACTGTTCTCATTCTTGACTTGTATCCTTCCAGCAAGGTCCAACCTTCGCTTCCATACGTTAGCGACTTTTTTACTTTCATGCTCACATCACTCTTTCTTATCACTGCTTTCAAAGAACCAGCAACCTTTCTTCCCTGTTGTACCCTTTCAAGCACTTCATCCTCCAGACTTCTTTCCTTACGCGTCACACTACCCAAGTACTTAAATGTACTCACATTTTCCATTTCCTCATCATCGAACCTCACTGTACATTCAGTGACTTCAGTTCTCTTGAAGATCATAACTTTACTTTTCCCTACATTCACCTTTTGATTCCGTTTCTTACACACTCTTCCAAGCTCATCCATCAAGCCTTGCAGCTCCTCTTCGTCTTTACTTAACAACACAGTATCATCTGCAAACAACAGAACAGGAAGTATCCAAACGCTGCCCCTCTCTCATTAGGGCCACTCCAACATCCACTGCCCTACCTTGTATCTTTCTTATAACCCCATCCATATACAGATTGAACAACCATGGAGACATGACACATCGCTATTTCAGTCCAACATTCAGATAGAGAAATACACTCAGTTCACTCTCCACACACACTGCAGCCTTAGCACCCTCAAACATACTCTTCACGGCATTTAGCAACTTCTCATTTACTCCATAAATTATATTCTTATTATTTTCTACATTCCATGTTTTTCCACTCTTACATGCTTTCTCCAAATCCACGAAGGCTGCGTACAGCTTCTACCCCTTCTCTAGAAACTTTTCCACCAAACACCTTAGGATGAATGTCTGGTCTTCACAACCTCTTCTCCTCCTAAAACCTACCTGTTCTTCTTCAACTAATTTCCCTGTTATTTCCCCTAACGCAGTAAGTATCTTACCATATAGGCTTACCATTATACTAAGAAGACGAATGCCCCTGTGATTACCACACTCCTAGTTCCCCTTTTCCTTTGTACAGAGGAACAATCATACCTGACTTCCAATCCTCCAGAACTCTACTTTCCTCCCAGCCCAATCTGCACATCTTCCATATCTATTTCATTACTATCTCTCCCTCATGCTTCAGCATTTTGCCACGCATCCCGTCAATTCCCGGGGCTTTCCCTATTTTGACTTTCTTCATTGCTCCCACTACTTCCCTCCTACTGATCTCTTCCTCCCTTCTCACGTTCCTCCTTCTCCCAGCCATTTCCCAGCCACTTACCCTCACATTACTTTCATTCTCTATGTTTAACAGTTCCTTAATGTGTTCTCTCCATATGCTTACTTTTTCTCCCTTCTCCACTAGCAATCTACCATTTTTATCATTCACTTCCCGACTAACTTCTTTATCACCCTGTCTAACGCTCTTTACCTCCTTCCAGAACATTTTCTTACATTCCCTCCACTTTACACTCGAATTCCTTCCAAATTCTTCGTCTACTCTCTTCTTACGCTCTCTTACTAATCTTTTCACCTCTCTCTTCCTCGCTCTATATAACTGTCTCCCATCTCTCAACTTCCTCCACGCCTCTGCTTCCCATCCACTCACTATATGTTTTTTCTTTTGCACCACAGCCTGTCTCAGCTCTTCATTCCACCATGCTGTTCCTTGCACCCCCTTCGTGTTCTCTTCACCCCACACACCACGTCACATGCTGCACAGATTTCTTCTGTGAATCCCTTCCACTTCCCCCATCTGCTCCAAATCTTATTTACCCAATCGCTCCTCCACTTCTCTCATATATTCTGCTTTTTTCCCATCTCTTGCAACCTTTGTACCCTCTTTGTATGGACTACTTTCCCCTCTTCTTCCCTCCTTCTTTTCATCCATTGCACTTGAATGGTGGTCAAGAAGTCCACTCCCCCAACCTCTGTATGCTCCCGCATCCATTACACACCTCATTCTGTCATCCACACACACATAATCAATCATTGCCTTCCATTCATTCAGTTCACCATCCACCCATCTCATCACTCGCCATGGTATTGGCTATCACCAACCCCCTCCCTGCACAAATGTCCACTAGAGCACTGCCATCATCATCCACTCCTGCAGGCCACCAACTGCTCCATCCACCTTCACCTTCCCTGATTTTCCATTCATATCTCCAATCAAAAGTACTCTATAATTCCTCTATGCATACTTCCACATTTGCCCAGAACCCTTCTTCCATTCTGCTCGGACAATCTTGCTTTGGCGAGTATACACACACACAATTGCCCATGTTTGTATTCCTACTTCCAGTCATACCCACACGATCCTTGAACCAACTGATCCTTACTCTCTTATATTCTCCTTCCGTCTTTTGCACACATTCTCACCTACTCCCGCGCATATACCCCATCCGTACTGCCATGCTCTCACACCCTCACCTTGCCACTGAGTCCCAGTTCATCCACATATGTCCACTTCTGCACCCTCAGTTGCTTAGACAATCTCTCTCTCTCTCACCTCATCATTCACACCCCATACAGTCCACGTTGATATAAGTACCATGTTCATTGTCCTGTCCTTGGTGGTCCTGTTGGTCAGTCCTGGTCCGAGGCATTTTCTTTGTCTTTTTAGTTAGTTGTTTTCCGGGGAGGGGCACTAACCCTCCGCCGACACACTTGTTTACACCTTGGGAACATGTATTTGTTAGTTATAAGGCTACCCGCCAGCGTATTAGATGATTTCCTGGTTTACAGGAAATCGTTTGGCATGTCACTCAATATAGAATTGTCCTGGAATAGTGTCACTACACTGAGTGAGTGGATGATGGGCGCCCCCACCAACCACAATTAATGATTTAGCACACTTTTTAGAAAATTGATACTACTTTAAGTTTTTTCCAGGCATCTAGAACTACTTCGGAACTTAAAGAATTACTAAATAACGTTTGCAGCGGCTGATGTAATTCTTACTTGGTTTGGTCTCCTCAGGAAATTTTGCATAAATATCGTCCAGGCTCAGGGATTCATTAGGCTTTACCTTAGTAGTGTCTTTCAATACATCCTCCGTACTAATAGTTATTTTACTAAGAGTATTGTCTGTATTGTTATTGTAAATCATTGTTGCTTGAGGGATCACGTCTAGATTGTCTTCAGTATATACCGATGCAAAGTACTTATTTGGAATAAAGCACTTTTTTTTTTTTTTTCACCAGGACTATTACCCGATTCTTTTCTAATAGGTCCTATCCTACCTATATATTTCGTCCGGTACAACTGATGCAAAGCCCTGGGTTTTCTTCCGTTTCACGATTGACTTTCACTTCATAACCTCGCTTTGTTTTCCGTGTCTCCCACTTCATATCCTTGTTCAAAATTCTGTAACGGTTATGTAACTGTTCCTCTCCCCTTTATATCATTCTGCACAATCCTCTCCTCTGACTATGATAAATTTTTATCTGTTATTTATCCATCTCGGGTCTGAAATATTCATTTCAAACGCCATTGAAGGGATCCTGGAGTCTGTGTATTATTGACAACTCGTTGTACTTCTCACTGGCTTACTATAGTCGCGCCGCGCGACTCTGAGGTTGTTATTATCGTGCCCTGGCAACCTACCATTCAAAAGTGCGTCTGATTTCATGTATAATATGAGACGCATGTGGTTCGTGTATAATATGTTCGTGTATAATAATATTCGTGTATAATATATTCGTGCATCATAACATGATTCATGTATAATGTGATACGAAATCGGACGCACTCTTGAATGGTTGGTTGCCAGGGTACGGATGATAACCTCAGAGTCGTACGCCGCGACTATAGTCACTTGTTACCTGAGATCAACTCATTCCCACCTATATCTTGGTCTACATCTGTGACCTGATACTCTCAGGCGATTTCACTTTCCCTGAGGGAACGAGCCTGTCCATGGCTGCTGTTATGAGAATGTTTCCAAAATCCCTGTGGATGAAAATTGCGAAAATTCGACGTGTTTTCATTACAGCTGTTATTCACACTATACATGTATCTTATTTCTTCGGCAACTCCTGTATCGCTAATGTCGTTTTCTCTACTAGATAAAATCACATCAGTCATATTACCTCTAGTGGTTTCCTTGATATACTGATTGACGATATTATACTGGACAGCTGCTAGAAATTCCTCTGAATCTGTATCCCCTGTCTGAGTCTTCCAGTTCATCGTTGGCAGAATAAAATCGCCAACGATGATTACTGAGCTGGATAGTGTTGCTTTCCTGCTTTGCCCACAGAGGTGTTACTGTCTTTTCTATTTAATATCAGAGGTCTGTATATACCTGCCAAGAGTATTTCCTTGCTGTTACTAATTTCAACACAAACACTTTCTGTACCTCTGTTTACTTTAACATTTGTTTAATTGTGACGTAAATTGCAACCCCCCCCCCCTCTTTAGACAAAAAAAATTATACCCTTGAGTCCGAAATTCAGCAAGAAATTTGCGAGTATCAGTATTCGTCCAGGTTCCAGTGATAATAAACTACTGAAAACCTTCTCTGCATCCATTTTGCCAGGTAAACTCCCACTGTCGCTATAATACACTTGAAATTTTTACAAGTACTTAAGCCTTGACACTGGGGAGTGCTTCTTTCGTTATTCTTGATTCTAACTGGGAAATTCATTTCTCTATAAATGTAACTATTGTCTGTACTATACCTAATAGTTTTGTCATCACCATTTTGTATGTCGGGTTCTTGAGTAGATGTATCTACACAAAATGGTTATTCTTTTTCTCTCTGTTTCAGCAGGTTTCGATGTATCTATCTAAACCTGATGGTAGAAATCCCCGAGTTGATTTACTACATCTTACTTTGCATCTAACACTTAACTCCAAAAAAACTCGCCCAAATCCATGTCTGCTGACCAAGCTAACATACAAAGCCCTTTCCCACTAAGATGTATGCCATCCCTGCTGTACTTAGCGTTGTGACCGTAGAACCTGTCCCAGTTGTCAATGAATGGTATTGCATGGTCCGGGCAATACTTGTCCAGGCAACAACTAGTCCTAATGCTCTGGACATTCACTCTTACTGACTCCTCGGCAGAACTCCAAGGACAACAGGGCTCCCACTCTTCCCCCTGACTTTGTCCAGCAGCTCTTTATACTGCTGCCACAATGCCTTACACCTACGTCTGCTACCAACATCTTTGAATACAACACTAATGAAGATAATGGGATTACTTCAACCATCTTTCATAATGTTGTCAGTCTCATCCGATACATTCCCTACTTTGGTCCCAGGAAGACACATGCTTTCCAAGAGAAGTACGGTACGGATCATGTACCATACCTGAGAGTCACCAGCTAGAACAATATTTTTCATTCCCTCAACTCGTGTAGCCCCAGTGGCCTGTCAGGATAGTCCGCCGCCACCCAGACCGCCGCTAGACCCCCCTCACATTCCGCCTCACTCACGTCCTTCCCATCACATTCGTTACATAGTATGTCCACTCACACTCGCCTGATTTTTAAGTGAATTTAGTTGGACCCATATTCACAAATGCCCATCCTTCAGCCTTCCTCTCATCCTTCACCTCAAGCAACTCTTTCACTAACTCTCTTAACTCAGCCTTCTCTTGCCTGAGAGTTTCTCTCCTGCACTGATATGACAAATTCCTTCTCTAAATCAGCGTAGCATTTCTGAAAACCTGTAGTGGAAGCAGTCATCAGTCGTCTCAGGAGGGGAGCCATCTCACACACTGGTTCACAGCACAAGGCAAAATTCACGCACAGGATCTCAACACAGGACAAACAATCTCAGCACCGCCACACAAGCTGACAACACTGCAGGCACTATATACATAACACTGTAACACTAGAGCACCCTTTGGTAGCACAATAACACACCAGCTACAACATTTAGAACACAGGTCACTACACAAACCAACCCAATACCACAACAGACGGATACTAATTACTAGGTTAATCAGAAGAGCTATGCAGATTTGTCTGGCCTGAGTGACCTCAGGTAAGCGAAAGTCTCTCTCTCTCTCTCTCCCTATATATATATATATATATATATATATATATATATATATATATATATATATATATATATATATATATATATATATATATATATATATATATATATATATATATATATATATATATACAGAGAGAGAGAGAGAGATATGTGGCAACAGACGCCGTAAGTCTTAGTGGTGGTGCTCACCGCCATAAGTAGTCTTTGCGTCTGTGGCAGGTAATTCACTCACTATCCTGGCCTACATCACCACTACATTTTTCAGGCTACCAGTTGGCTGCCGTAGGCGTTAGCCTGGGTACTCCTGTGACCCACCAACACAACCAGTGGCCACACAGCCGTGTCCACTGGTGCACCACCCACACCAGGATGTCAGTCCAGACGTCACTGGGCCGCCAGCCGCTGCGGTGGCAGCGGTACCGTGTGTGTGGTAGATGTAGTAGTGGTGATAATTGTGGTTAGTAGGTTAGCAGTAGTGGTGGTGGTGGTGGTGTGGTGTGGATGGAATATCAACAGTAGTATGGAGATTCATCGCTGTGCTCTCTGTCTACACCCATGTAGCACAGAATACCTGCTGTGATGGCGGTTGTGTTGGTGGTGACACGTGTGGTTGTGATTGTACCTGTAATTATGTGTGTGGTTGTACTAGTTGTGTTGTGTTGTGTGTTACCGGTAGTAGTAGTAGTAGTAGTACAAGTAACAGAAGTAATAATAGTAGCAGCAGCAGCAGCAACAACAACAGCAACAACAACAACAACAACAACAACAACAACAGTAGCAGCAGCAGAAATAGTAGTAGTAGTAGCAGTAGCAGCAGCAGCAGCAGCAGTAGTAGTATTCATGGTAGTAGCAGAGATGGTGTGTAACCTGCTCCACTAAGCATGTAGGCCACCATCACTACCCCTCTCATCTCCTTCCTCCCTCACCACCTCCACCCTTTCCTCTTCTCCTCCTTCCCTCCTTTCCCTTCTCTTCTCTTCTTTTCCCTCCCCTTCCTTCACCTGCTTCTCCTTCTCTTGTTTTTAGGTGTCTACACCAAAGTATGGAGAGGTACTCTATTTCCTCCGCGTCTTTCTTCATCCTCTGTTTCTTTCTTCTTCTTCAGCTCAGCGTCATTCCTTTATTTCGTCACGCCTTCGCTGTAAGCTTGGCACAGTTGTTTCTTGGATCAGTGGCCCCAGACACCCTCGTGTTTTTTAATTCAGGCATTTATAAGAGATTTCTGGTAAACATCAAACACGGCCATTCTGAGACGCTGTGTTTCTTTGCGTTTCATATCATCACCTTGGCCACTGCACAGAACCATATCATTGTACTGCAGCTGTACAAAGGCCGTCTGACATTCCCTTGGCAATGTTGACAATCTCTCTCTCTCTCTCTCTCTCTCTCTCTCCGTCTTTCATACTCCGCTAATCGTTTCCAAGCTTCCTCGTGGGTTGAACATTAAAAACAACACGTGAACAATTAAAGTTATGAGAACTGTTTGGGTATCCGAGAGAGAGAGAGAGAGAGAGAGAGAGAGAGAGAGAATTCACGTACGCTAAATTTTAATCGTCCAATTTAATACCGTCATAAAGTACACACGACTGTCAGCAATAATGATAGTGTTTTGAGCTATTCCCGTTTTCTCTTGCGGCAGGCCAGGGGTAACGCGTGTAAACGTTGCCGAGTGAGAAACGAGTCTTGCAGTTGATGACAGCCACTGTCGCCCACCGGTATAGGCTTGTCCAGCTTGAAAGTATTTCCTCTTTCCTGTGTTTATGCTTCTCTAAAGCATTTCTATTCTATCTATCTATCTATTGCCAGACACCATAATCCCTTAAGGGGTGGCCATTTGACTTTGAGTTAGTTGTTTTACGGGGAGGGGCACTAACCCTCCACCAACCCGCTTGTTCACACGTAAGGAGCACATATGGTTTGGTTATATGGTTACCACCCAGCGTTGTAAATGGTTTCCTGGCTTACAGGAAACCATTTGGCTTGTCACTCAATGTAAAGCCACCTGTAAAGGAAAGAAAAGCAATAAGAAGTGACAGGAAAGATGGGAGAAATAGGAAGAGAGGAGGACAGGCACAGAAAAAGAATGATAAAGGCTAAGGAAGAAGTAGGCAGCACTACATCAAGTGAGTGGATGATGGTGAGAAATAGGAAGAGAGGAGGACAGGCACAGAAAAAGAACGATAGAGGCTAAGGAAGAAGTAGGCAGCACTACATCAAGTGAGTGGATGATGGTCGCCACCACCTACCACCTTTATAAAATACTGCATCTTAACCGATATAGACCTGGGTTACGTAAGATGTAGGACAAAATTATATGTCCGAAATTTTTCTACCAACAGCATTGTTAACCTATTCCGTCCACTGCCGGATATATATATATATATATATATATATATATATATATATATATATATATATATATATATATATATATAGTGAGAGTACCTGGTGTGGAATTAAGTTTTAGCTAACGACAAAATTCCTTGACCAAACAACTGTATGACGTTAACTAGCATATAGCCATGGTGTGTGTCCATTATTATTATTATTATTATTATTGCTGAGCAAGAGTTTCCTGAACTAATTATCGTTTAAACCTGGCTTCTTCATTTCTTTATTTCTCATCGCTTTTTTCTCGGGTCATATCCTGGGTGACAACACCGGATGCAAATACAGGTGAATGTCATAGTGGATGCAGGGCCGCTAAAGAGTTGCGTCCAGGTGGGGGATGTACTCTTTGACTGACACTCGCACAGCCAACTCCACAAACCGATGCATGTCAGGTGTCATGAACCCCGTACCTGTGATAACGCCTCTTTATTCAGAGCTGTTACCACAAGATTATATTAAGTCTTGGAAGGCTGTGCTGCCGTGAAGGGTTAATTATGTACTTAGCACATTTTATTGCCTGGTGATTTCATGGTAGACTTCTTGGGTGGGTGACAGCGCTGTGATTCCAGTCTAATGGCCACGGGTGTTGCCATCATGCATAACACTGCCTCACACTTCAGCTGGTTGCCTGGACAACACCAGCCACGTCCCGGGTCTTGCTACACTTGAGCCTTGCCAGCTGCTGCAGCATACAGCACACCTGGCCATTTTGTCAGCCGAGGGAAATCCTAGAAATTAATGAGTTAAAGTGTCATGCAGAGGAAAATACTTGTAAAATGAGAGGTTTAGGGGAGAATATGCATTCTGAAAGTGGCCCCCACCACCACCACTGACTCTTGTGGCCACGTTGTAGGTGGCACAGGCGGCTAAGCAGCACCTCTACATATACAAACCTTTTATACTTACGACGCCTTGACCTTCTTTTGACAGCAACCGCTATCACTCATCTATTCACCCAGCCATCTTCGTTCTTCATTCCCCCACCCCCCCCGTCAGGAGGGCGTAGGGGCCCGGTCCTAGGCTACATTTAATATGAGGGGGGCCAACCTCACTTGCCCCTGGTTGGCCTTATATGAGCACTGAACATGAACCGTCCCTCGGATATAAACCCTTTCAGAAGCAGTCCAAAAGCACAAGGAGTCATTTAGTCATATGATTACCACCCAACGTAGTAACTTCTTTCTTAGTCTACAGGCAGCACTGCATCGGGTGAGTGCATGGTGAGCGCCCCCACCTACCATATATCGACGGAACTGACATCAAGCAAACAAAAATATTAAGGTGTTATATGCAGAATGAACCGCTAAGGAAGAGGCGTTAAACGAATTCTGCAGTGGTGCTTAGGCTTGTGTCCTTAGCACCGTAACAACCAAACTACAGTGTACGTAGTGCGGTAGTCGTCATATCAGTCAGCTGTTAATTTATACACAGGTGAAGGCCTCCGTCATTAGTGTGGTGGCTGTGCCGTTCCCTCCTGATGCCAATTAATTACCTTACGGGACCTCACGCACCCCCCAGGCCGCGTCGCACCCCCAGCCAACATGGCGCTACGCGAACTAGATCAGTACCGCCCATATTCTTACCCAACTAGCCTTGTTTTCATGTACTCGGGAAACTGTTGGAGTACTTAGTTTATCATGGGGGTGGTAATACTGGAGTTGGTTTGTTTTCATCTGACGGTACTGGATCACTCCGACATTAATTATATGTTCGAGTTACAAACAATTTGATGAGATAGTCATGAATTTACGCGGTCACTGGTCAAGTCAACTCTCCTGTTTGACTACACTTGATATTAACTGCTGAAAGGAGTTAAGAGATCTTCGTCTGGTGGGAACAGACGGGCTTGCGATACTCCATCTGCTGATGCCACATGTCTGTTGATACTGGTTATATGTGCTGCCTATAACACCCGCTTGGCAAGATAGTTTTGCCTCACTGTCGTTTCCTCCTCGACACAGAAATCTTATAATTATAAATTCATATAAATTAAAAGTATGAATTGCAGTGCTTGATGCAGCAACACAGAGCTACGCGGGACAGTATGATGCACACACCAACACCGCCATGTACTTGATAATGTCACCAAAAATTCGCAGACAAATTCCTTAGCTGTTGTAACATGAAGTTATTTGCGGGACGAGATGATTCTCAGTCCAGCAGCGCCATATGGTTGAAAATTCCACGCAGAAGTATTGAGAATGACCTGTAATGGAGCGTAGCGGGACCCAGGATGTCCTGGGTTATTACGTAACCTCTGGCTGCCCCACTGCCACGCCACTGCACCAGCTGACTACAGACGGCCATGATACAGCCAGTCTCAGAAACAGTATCGGTACCTACTTAGCCTTTCCGTGGGTGGATGGGTTGGAGTTTATTTATAGTTTGTCACTATCGTATCTTAACTGCTCTTATTTGGGGTTGTGTAGCCTGGGACCCTAACGCTGTGAAGAGGGTGTCATGGGACTGCCACTTAGTAGATCATACTACTCGCTGTGGCCAGGCGCCGTCTACATAGGGCATGGCACCGCAGGAGCAGTTGCTTTCCTGTGGTTGACGGGCCTGCTCCGCCAGACAAACCGAGGCTACTCAGCATCAGCTATAACTAACTTCAGTACTACTACTACCACTACAGCAACAACAACAACAGCTACTACTACTACTACTACTATTACCGTACTACTACTACTGCTGCTACTACTACTACTACTACTACTACTACTACTACGACTACGACTACTACTACTACTACTATTACCGTACTACTACTACTGCTGCTACTACTACTACTACTACTACTACTACTACTACTACTACTACTACTACTACTACTACTACTACTACTACTACTACTATTATTATTATTATTATTATTATTATTGTTGTAATATCATATTTTTATGAAATACTGGTCCATTATTCACGTATTTCTTTTTCTTTTGTGGCAGGTGATGCAGGGAGGGTGGGTGCCGGTGCTGGTGGTGGTGGTGGTGGGGGTGATCCTGCCCTCCCCACCCCCCACCGCCCTGGCCTCCCCCATTCACCTCCCCCACCCCAAACCATCCATCACCCGCTACCCAGGTCAGTACAGCCGTGTTTAGTACCCAGTCCCTATTGCCACAGGGGTTGTATTGCCACAGGGGTTGTGTTGCCACAGGGGTTGTGTTGCCACAGGGGTTGTGTTGGCACAGGGGTTGTGTTGGCACAGGGGTTGTATTGCCACAGGGGCTGTGTTGCCACAGGGGTTGTGTTGCCACAGGGGTTGTGTTGCCACAGGGGTTGTGTTGCCACAGGGGTTGTGTTGCCACGGGGGTTGTGTTGCCACAGGGGTTGTGTTGCCACAGGTGTTGTGTTGCCACAGGTGTTGTGTGGCCACAGGGGTTGTGTTGCCACAGGGGTTGTGGCCACGGGGGTTGTGTTGCCACAGGGGTTGTGTGGCCACGGGGGTTGTGGTGCCACAGGGGTTGTGTGGCCACGGGGGTTGTGGTGCCACAGGGGTTGTGTTGCCACGGGGGTTGTGGTGCCACAGGGGTTGTGGTGCCACAGGGGTTGTGTTGCCACGGGGGTTGTGGTGCCACAGGGGTTGTGTTGCCACGGGGGTTGTGGTGCCACAGGGGTTGTGGTGCCACAGGGGTTGTGGTGCCACAGGGGTTGTGGTGCCACGGGGGTTGTGGTGCCACGGGGGTTGTGGTGCCACAGGGGTTGTGTTGCCACGGGGGTTGTGGTGCCACAGGGGTTGTGGTGCCACGGGGGTTGTGGTGCCACAGGGGTTGTGTTGCCACAGGGGTTGTGGTGCCACAGGGGTTGTGTTGCCACAGGGGTTGTGTTGCCACAGGGGTTGTGTTGCCACAGGGGTTGTGTTGCCACAGGGGTTGTGTTGCCACAGGGGTTGTGGTGCCACGGGGGTTGTGGTGCCACAGGGGTTGTGTTGCCACAGGGGTTGTGGTGCCACAGGGGTTGTGTTGCCACGGGGGTTGTGGTGCCACAGGGGTTGTGTTGCCACGGGGGTTGTGGTGCCACAGGGGTTGTGGTGCCACGGGGGTTGTGGTGCCACAGGGGTTGTGTTGCCACAGGGGTTGTGGTGCCACAGGGGTTGTGTTGCCACAGGGGTTGTGGTGCCACAGGGGTTGTGTTGCCACAGGGGTTGTGGTGCCACAGGGGTTGTGTTGCCACAGGGGTTGTGGTGCCACAGGGGTTGTGGTGCCAGGGGGGTTGTGGTGCCACAGGGGTTGTGTTGCCACAGGGGTTGTGGTGCCACAGGGGTTGTGGTGCCACAGGGGTTGTGGTGCCACAGGGGTTGTGGTGCCACGGGGGTTGTGGTGCACGCTGTCATTGTACTCATTTCCCATTTTTTTGTTCAGTATCATTGACTCGATTATTGTTTTTTTTACCCTCAGACGAGGAACGAGAGCGGATGTTATGTCTTGATTTGGTGCGTGTGTGTGTGTGTGTGTGTGTGTGTGTGTGTGTGTGTGTGTGTGTGTGTGTGTGTGTGTGTGTGTGTGTGTGAACAAAATTCAAACTTTTCATCTGATGTGAGC
The DNA here is from genome assembly GCF_032717465.1 of Coenobita brevimanus. NCBI lineage: Eukaryota > Metazoa > Arthropoda > Malacostraca > Decapoda > Coenobitidae > Coenobita > Coenobita brevimanus. The sequence continues at coordinate 20,890,507 of NC_137025.1, forward strand.
CACAGTCTGCGGGTATGCTGAGCGTCACCAGTGTTTTTTTTTTTTTTTTTTAACAAGAAGTCAGTGGTCAAGGCCAGATGACAAGGCCAACTTGAACAGCTTTTATCAGATGTACGTCAGACCTGCAGAGGGAGCAGAGTATGAGAGGGATAAAGGAATTCAACTTCTGTCAGGATCACAAGGCAAGGGCAAAGTTCAGCTCGTGTGTGTGTGTGTGTGTGTGTGTGTGTGTGTGTGTGTGTGTGTGTGTGCGCGGTTGTGCGTGCGTGTGTGTGTGAGTGAGTGTGTGTGTGTGTGTGTGTGTGTGTGTGTGTGTGTGTGTGTGTGTGTGTGTGTGTGTGTGTGTGTGTGTGCGGTCGTGCGTGCGTGCGTGCGTGTGTGCGTGCGTGCGTGTGTGTGTGTGTGTGTGTGTGTGTGTGTGTGTGTGTGTGTGTGTGTGTGTGTGTGTGTGTGTGTGAGTCAACAAAATAACTAAAACAATGTTTATCTCATTTGGGCCACACTTGGTGGAGTGTTGACGATCAGCCAAGGGGTTGACCTATTTTTTTTTTTTTTTTTATTGAGAACTACATGTCAAAGGTCAAGGTCAGATGGCAGGGTGGTCATCTTGTTTTTATCTTATTTTGTATAAACTTAGCGGAATAATTCAAAGTAAGGGAAGGCTAAAGGAATTTGATTTTAAGAACAGTTAGTCAAAGGTTGATCACAGAAGATCAGTCAGGATCATAGGACAAGGTCAGCTAAGAAAAAGATGTGATTTGAACCAAACTTGGTGGGAGGGTGAAGGGTCAGGCAAGACTGAAGTTATTCGGTTCTGAGAGCAGTTGGTGGAAGGTCGGGGTTACATGGCAGAGTCGGGTGCTTGGCCCTTAGCACGGCTGGCGGCCGCCTTGCTAGTGTGTTCTCCGGGTTTAGCACAAAAAATCCTCGAGTATAATTCGGTTCATTTCCAAATTTTTATTTATTGTACACCCAAAATTGTAATTATAATTTTGTCATTGTAGACCTTCATATGCGCTTCATTACTTCCGCCAACGAAGTTGGAGGAGGTTATGCAATTACCTGTGTTTGTTGCGCCAGAACTGAAAGATTCGGAAGCATGTTGGTCAGTTCCGTATGTTTGTCTGTCTGTCTGTTTGCCGGCTACAGGTCACAGTTTTGCGTCAATCGCTCTGGAAAAAAAAATCAGAACTTACACATCCATAAAGCCTGGAAGCCCATTATTTTTCATTAGAATGGTTCCAAGGCTGTGGGCTGGGTGGGGCGATGACACCCCTCAAGGGTGGAATTTCTGCCGTAAGACCTGTGGAGTGATATCAACAGGACAGTAAGTAACGATCTTGGAGAGAGAGAGAGAGAGAGAGAGAGAGAGAGAGAGAGAGAGAGAGAGAGAGAGAGAGAGAGAACATCGGATCCTTTTGAGATTTTAAGAGGAGGGGAAGGAAGAAGAGGGGGGAAGAAGTGGGGGAAAAGGGGGGGAAGAGAGTGGAAGAATGAGGGGAGGAGGAGGGGAAGAGGGGGGGATCCATCCCGCAAGCGCTCTGCCTATAGCAGTTTCATCTCTGTGTTTGTTTGTCCCTACGATGTCTCCAAAAGTTCTCAGTGAATTTCAGTGAAATATTGTGGACGGCTGGCCTGGCGGGCCATACGACAATAAAGTATTGGTTATATTTGGAGGAGGATCAGGATGATGGTTCGGATCATTTGTATCCCACAATATCCAAAAGTTCTCAATTTATTTCAGTAAAATTTTGTGGAGGAGTGGGCTATATGTTAAGGAACAATTGTTTAAATTTTTGGGCGGATCCGGATCGTATGTATGCCACACATATCTCCACGGACCCGCATCCGAATCCATTTTAATGGCAGTGGCATTGGCGGAGATATGTGCTCTCTGAGAGCGTTCTAATTAGCTGTGAGATTGTTTGATATTATTGTATCATATTTCCTCCTATATTTGTTGAGTACAATTTTACCCCAAATTTTATGCAGTACAATATTTCTGCTAATTTGTTGAACTGTGCACCATGTTTTGTTAGGTTTCCCATGTTCTTTAGCCAGTGTTACGCACCGGTAACTGCAAGTGTTGTGGATAATATTTACCCCATAAATGTCCCATGTAGTTCAAAACCTGCTCCTCATTTGCAAACGTTTTTCCACTGTAGCTTACCTCTCCCATTTCAACCCATTCAAGGCAGTGACACGTTTTTATTGTGTTGTTGTTATATTAAGACCATTTTCTTTATTTTAGAGCCATTTGCGAAGTGGAGGTGATACAGCTTTGTTGAGGTGTTTACAGGTCCATCCTAAGTCGGATAAAATTGGCCGGTGGTGGCCTGATTGAAGTAAGAAAAATACGTCACTGAATTGAAGGAGTTAAATGGCACGTGATTCAAGAATCTGACACTTTTTAGTTTTTTTTAATTGTACTTCATATCTTGATAACGTAAAATTTTGTTAAAGATTTATTCTGCATATTATGCTACTTTCTCCTATTTCAAGATTTGTTGTATCCAACATTCTGTAACACATGCTGAGTTATTGATTTTTCATTCCAAAGTGTTGCTCCCCAAAACCAATGTGGGAACTGGGAACCGCTTTAAATAAATAGTAACCCATTCAGTGCCTTGGCGTAATGTGTGTGTGTGTGTGTGTGTGTGTGTGTGTGTGTGTGTGTGTGTTGCTTCCTTGGGACGAGTCTGTTTAGTCTAAGAGAGACTTATCAAGATAGTGAGATCCGCTTTACTGTAACCTTCATTACCTCGTTCACAACAAGAGGTCTTCCTAGGCTGAATACAATGCCGGTTCCAGTCTTCTTGGGGTCGTTAGCGGCATTATGTTTGGTAGTCCCGTAATGCATCCCTCCTGCAGCTTACCTAGTGACGTGTAATCCATATAGACAGTACAATAACATTACCTGCCATCAGTAGCGACAATTTAGTTATGAAGAGAAAATCTCTCAAGGCGCTGCACAAAAAAACGCCAGATTGGACCCAGACCTTTGACAACACTTTACATAGCAAATGTTTTTCAAGTGTTGCTTGAGACTGTGTGATGGAGAGAGAACTGTAATTTATTTCAGTATATTTTTCTATCAACATTAAGTAGTTCTTATTCCCAACGCCCGTGGCTGTTGGTTAGACTTATTGTACACACGAGTTTTCTTATTGCATTTCATTTAGAGCTTCTGAACTTAATTTGTAATATAGTCTAGTAAAAATTAAAATATTTTCCTTTATTTGGAGGGCCCTTGGGAATAGAGGAGGCCATAAGGGGTCACTTGTATGGCCTGTACCTGAACTGACCCCTGTTGAATAAAATCGTCTGGTGGGAAAGATTAAAATAAAAGTTACGTCTTTGGACTGAAGAGGTTAAGAGGAAATAACGACAAAAATTTAAATTCTCCCTTAATAAAAAAAAAAAAAAAAAAAAAACGATGTCAGTATAATGGGCTCAAATTATGTTTCAGTACATTGTGGGGTTTCACATGACGAGCATTGCGTTGCTGGCTTTAGGGGCCAATGGCGACCACACATAACGCTCTGCACACCTGATGCCAGTCACAGTTTATAATGTGTTAACTCAGGTTCCCCCCTCCCCGGCGCAAGTGAGGAACGCCCTCATACGGTGGCGCTGATACAACTGGACAACTCCCCTGCCTGGTGACACAGACATCCCTCAGTTCCTTCTCCATCCCCCTAAAGCATTGCAGAAAGAGGGCAGCTTCAGTCTGCAGTCCACTGGGTTCACGCTTAGCTGAGCCTAGGGTCATAACTGCTGTGGCTACTATACCATTTCTCCTGTTGTTTGCAAAGTTTGACGCCTTCAGTCCGATGTCGTATTGTATATATATATATATATATATATATATATATATATATATATATATATATATATATATATATGGTAGGTGGGGGCGCTAACCATCCGCTCACTTGATGCAATGCTGCCGGCAAGTGTCTGCCCTTTCCTCTCCTCCATCCTGCTTTCCTTCCATCCTCTGCTGTCTTTCTTTCCTTCATTCTTTCCTCGTCTTTCTGTCTACGGGTGACTTTACATTCTCTCTTCTGTCATTCTTTCTTTCATTCTTTCCTCTTCCTCCTGCCTGTGAGTGACTCTACAATGAGTGACAAGCCAAATGGTTTCCTGTACACCAGGAAACCATTTACTACGCTGGGTGGTAACCATATAACAAAATTTTGGCGCCTGGTGGTTTAGTGGGTACTTATTGCACTCCAGTCTGGTTGGGCCGGTGAAGGTTTATATCAAAGGGATGGTTGGGGTTGATTGCTCATGGAATGCCACTCAGGGATGAGTGAGGCTGGTCACTCTCATCTTAAATGTCAGGACCAACTTGCCTAGCCCCTGGCTCCTACGTTCCTCATGTGGCAACGTAGGACTGGATGATAGATGGATATATATATATATATATATATATATATATATATATATATATGTGTGTGTGTGTGTGTGTGTGTGTGTGTGTGTGTTAGGAAAGGAAGGAAGATATTTTAAGAAGTGGGATGGGAAAAGGAAAAAGGAAGGAGTTTCGAAAGACAATCAAAGTAGAAAGCTGGCGGGTCGACCACTTGCTCCGTTGTGTGGGTTGTACTGTGTGTAGTGTGCTGTCTGGTGTACCTGTGTGTGTGTTTTTATTTTTTTTTATTTCTTACTCTGTACGTGAATGTCGGCGAGCTAATGCAGTGGGTTGGGTAGGTGGTTTGTTGATGGGAGGCTGGCAGCGAATCAGGCATGTTATTTAAGTTCTTGGTTCTCTGTTATGTCCATTTTTTGGTCGTTATATAATTCGCTGAGGATCAAAGAAATGTCAGATGAATACAGGACCAAACTAGGGGAGAAGTTGGAATCAGTGCATTGGAATGAAATGGATCTGGACAGCCTATGGAATGCATATAAGGATTACATAGTTCGGAATGCTAAAGCGGTGTGTTATGTGGCAAGACAAAGAAGAAAGGTATGGCATGGTGGGATGATGAGGTTAAGAGAGCAGTGGAGGAAAAGTGGAAGCAGTGGCTAGAGTGGTTATAGAATAGGGGTTCAGTTGAAATAAGAAATGAATATATTAAGAGCAAGAAGCACGTAAAGAGACTAGTGAAGACGAGAAGAAGGAGGTAAATGATGATCTAGGAAGAAAATGAATGCAGACTGCTCTGAAATTAGGAAATTATTTTGGAAAGAGGTGCGGAAATGTTGAAGTGAAAGCGGAAAAAATGTGAAGGATGTAGGTGGTAGAATATTAACCCATGGGGGTGAAGTAAGAACCAGATGGAAAGATTAATTGGAAAACCAGCGGCTGTAAACATGACTGGTTTGGGGGTTGTGCAGAGAAGGAATGCAGTGCCAGGAGACGTGATACTCGCACAGGTAAAGAGAGCTGTGAAGCGGCTGAAAATGGGAAAGCAGCTGGGGTTGATGAGGTGTATGCAGAGATGATTAAGTGTAGTGGAGAGAGCAGAATGAAGTGCTTCTTAGAGATATGTATGAAGGCATGGATGAGTGAAACTATGCCAGCAGAGTGGAAAAAGGCTGTGATTGTACCCCTGTACAAAAATAAACGTGAGCGAAGTGAGTGCAAGAATTATCGTGGCATAAGTTTATTGAGTGTGGTAGGGAAGGTATATGAAAGAATTATTACAGAGAAAGTAAGAAAGATATCAGAAGTCCTAGTGAGTGATGAACAGGGTGGCTTTAGGAGTGGCAGAGGACGTGTGGATCAAATATTTGCATTGAGAAAGATAGCAGAGAAGGCTTGTGAGAAAGACCATAAGGTGTTTATGGCATTCATGGATCTGGAAAAAGCATATGACAAAGTAGACAGAGAAGGATTGTGGAAAATTTGGCACATGTAGGCCTACGGTGTAAATGGTAAGCTGCTAAGTGCTGTCAGAAGTTTTTTTTAAATGGGCATCTAAGTGAATGGTTCACGATCAGTGGGCGTGCGACAAGATTGTGTGTTGTCCCCTTGGTTGTTCAATATATATATATATATATATATATATATATATATATATATATATATATATATATATATATATATACATAAATATATATATACTGTATATACATATATATATAAATATATAATATTTATATATGTATATATATATATATATATATATATATATATATATATATATGTGTATATATATAAATATATATATATATACATATATATATATATATATATATATATATGTGTGTGTATGTATATATATATATATATATATATATATATGTATATATATATATATATATATATATAGTATGTATATATATATATATATATATATATATATATATATATATATATATATATATATATATATATATATATCTGTAGTCTGACGCCCTAATCCCACAAAGGGTGGCCGCAGACAAAACGCCTCCAAGTCGCTCTGTCACCCACCATTTGACTACCCTCCCCCCAACTCACCCCCCACCTCATATACCTCTCAACTCCATCCCTCCACCTCATCCTCGGTCTACCCCTCCCTCTCCCTTCCTCCACCTCACCTACATAAACCCTCTTAGTCAGTCTTTCATTCTCCATTCTCTCCACATGTCCAAACCACCTCAGTGTATTTCTCCTAATCATCTCAACCACATCCACATCCACCCCACAACGTTCCTTCACTTCTTCATTCGTCAACCTGTCCCTCCATGTCACTCCACATGCTCCTCTCAAGTAACTCATTTCCACTGCTCTCACTCTTGACTTGTTCCCCTCTTGCAAGGTCCACGCCTCACTTCCATACATCAGGGTAGGGATCACAATACTATCATGCAGTGACTTCTTAACTTCCATACTCACCTCCCTATTCCTCATCACTGCTTTCAGTGAACCAACAACCTTCCTTCCCTGCTGTACCCTTTCACGCACCTCTTCCCCAAAAGTTCCATCCTTACTCGTCACACTACCCAAGTACTTGAATGCACTCACATTCTCCATATCCTCACCATCCAACCTCACTGTACATTCTGTGATTTCATTCCTCTCAAACATTATAACTTTACTTTTGTTTACATTAACTTTCAGCTTCCTCCTCCTACACACTGTCCCAAATTCATTCACCAAACCTTGCAACTCCCATTCATCTTCACTCAACAATACTGTATCATCAGCAAACAGCAACACCGGAATCTTCCAAATCTCACCCTCATTCATTAGAGCCACCCCCACATCCACTGCCCTACCTTGCACCTCCTTTACAACCCCATCCATGTATATATTAAACAGCCATGGAGACATCGCACAACCCTGTTTCAGTCCCACATTGAGATAAAAGAACTCACTCAGCTCACCATCCACTCGCACCGTAGCCCTAGCTCCTTCGTACATACTCTTCACGGCATTCAACAATTTCCCATCCACTCCATATATTCTTAATACCTTCCACATACCTTGCCTGTCTATTCTGTCATAAGTTTTCTCCAAGTCAATGAAGGCAGCATACACTTTCTTTCCCTTCTCTAGATACTTCTGCACTAAACTTCTTAGAACAAATATCTGATCTACACACCCTTTTCCCTTCCTAAATCCCCCTTGTGCTTCTCCAACTAGCTCCTCTGTCATATGCCTAATCCTATCAATGAGTATTCTACAATATATTTTACCAGTCACACTAAGAAGGCAAATACCTTCTTACTTCTCTTCCCCCTTTTCCTTTGTGTAAAGGAACAGTTATACCTGCTTTCCAGTCCTCTGGAACCCTTCCCTCTTCCCAAGCCAATCTACACAACTTCCATATCCATTCCACAACAATCGCACCCCCATACCTCGGCATTTCACCACACGCTCCATCAATTCTTGGGGCCTTTCCCAGCTTGATCTTCTTCATTGTTTCCACTACTTCTGCCCTACTGATCTCTTCCTCCCTCCTCTCATCTCTTCTTCTCCCAGCCATTCCCCAACCACTTATACTCGCACTGCTCTCACTCTGTACATTCAAGAAATCGTCAAAGTGCTCCTTCCATCTCCCCAGTTTCTCTCTCTTCTCCACCAACAATCTATTATTCCTATCTTTCACTCCCCTACTGTTTCCCCTATCACACTGCCTTACTTTCTTTACCTCCTTCCAAAACAATTTCTTACTTTCCCTCCATTTCACACTCAGAATCCTCCCAAACTCTTCATCCGCTTTCTTCTTACTCTCCTTCACCAATCTCTTCACCTCCCTTCTCCTGCTCACATATACCTCTCTCTTCTCTCTCTCATCTTCTCCCCAACCTCTACTCGCTAACCAATCACTATATGCCTTCTTCTTTTGTTCCACAGCATCGTTTCACCTCATCATTCCACCATGCTGTCCCTTGCACACCCTTGCATCTCCTCCTCACTCCACAAACCACCTCATACGCAGTGCCTATCTCTTCTGTAAATATCTTACATACATCTTCCACCCCTTCCATCTGCTCTAGCTCATACCTTCCCAATCTTTCTTCCACTATGCTCTTATATTCTGCCATTTTCTCACTGTCTTGCATATTCTCCACTCTTCTCACAGGCGCTGTTTCCTCCTGTCTTCTCCTTCGTCTCCTCAACCACTTTCTTTGCATCTTTACCTTGGCCATCACTAAGAGATGGTCCGAGACTCCATTCCTCCACCCTCTCCACACTCTTGCATCCAATGCTTGTCTTCTCATTCGCTCATCCACACACACGTAGTCTATCATTGCCTTTCGTTCAACAAGTTCACCATCCATCCTCCTCATTACTCTCCATGTGTACTGGTGGATCATCTTATGCCGAAAGTAGGTGTTGGCTATTGCCAACCCCTTACCAGCACACATGTCCACCAAAGCACTACCATTCCCATCTACTTCAGCTGGCACACCCCACTGACCAACCACTCCCTCCACTCGTACATTCCCAACTTTGCCATTCATGTCTCCAATCAAAAGCACTCTCTCGCTCCTCTCATATCTGAAATGTCCATACATGCTTCTTCTTTCGCCCAAAACTCATCTTTCACTCTTGCCACTTGGTCCTCTGTCGGAGCATACACACATACAATCGCCCACGCTTGTATTCCTACTTTCATCCTCACCCATACAATCCTTGCACCCACTGTTCCATACTCTCTTATATTCTCCTTCCACTTTTTGCTTATCATCAGACATACTTCCTCTCTTGCCCTTTCATTATTATTGACTCCCGCACATATACCTAAACCATATTCCCATTCTCTCACCCTTTCACCCCACCATTTAGTTTCAGTCAATCCACATATATCCACTTTTGCATCCTCAAGCACCTGAACAATCTCTCTCTCTCTCACTTCATCATATATATATATATATATATATATATATATATATATATATATATATATATATATATATATATATATACTGTATATATAGGTAGATAGATAGATAGATTGATAGATTTGTATGCTGATGATGCAGTATGGCTTGCAAATACCGCACAAGAATTTAGTAAACTAGTGCAGAGTTTTGCTGATGTCTGTGAGCGTCGTGCCTTGAGAGCAAATGTAGAAAAAAGTTAAGTGATGGTAATAGAGAGAGATGGTGACTCCCAGTGTGATGTTACAGTGAATGGAGAGAGACTGGCACTGGTGAGAGAGTTCAAATACATGGGTACAATGACAGAAAAGAGAGGAAAATATGCAAAGTGGAAAGTAGTGACGCAAGGAAGGAAGATAGCTGGGGCTATGAAGGCCTTGATAAGAAACAGAGGCTTGAGTGTTGCAGCTGTACGAGGCTTACAGGAAAGAGTGTTAGAGCCAACTTTAACATGGATGTTAGACTATGATGTGGCATGAAAATGAAAAGTCAAGAGTGCAAGCAGTGGAGATGGGACTGCTGAGAAATGTGTGGAGTACAGAGAGTGGATAGGATACAAAATAATGTGATTCGTGAAAGATGCGGAGTAAGGAAGTCTGCGGACACCAGAATCGAAGAGTGTACTGATGTGGTATGGTCATTTGGAGAGAATGGATAACAATAGAGTGGTGAAAAAGATATATCTGAGCGAATTTGAAGGAGGGAGGAGGCGAGGTAGGCCAAGGAGAAGGTGGGGGGATATGGTGGATGAGTGTATGAGGAAGAGAGGTATGGAAGTCGGTGAGACTAGGGAACTGACAAGAGATCGAGCTGGCTGGATGAATGCTGTGAGGAGAAGTGCATGATCAGGGATTTGGCACCCCTTTTGAACATGACAGAGTCCGATTGACTCTATCGGATGCGTTTATGTGAAGCTAGAGAACGTGGTGAATGTTTTTGGCGTATCCGATAGAGCCAGGGTTCTGGGGGCTTGAATGATGAGTGAATAGAAGCGTTTCCTATTGGATTGGGCATACTTTGGCTGTCTGGACGTTGGTACTTCTCACCCTGCCCTAAGGTGGGAAAGGAGGTCCGGATGATGATGATGATGATGATATAGTTCGCTGTTGTTTTATTCTACTGTTTCTCATATAGTTTTTTGTGCTGTCTAGGGAGTGTAGGCTTATAATTAACGGTCGTGTTTTCGTTTGCTCGTGTATCTGGCCTGTGTATAGGCCTTGCGGTGTAAGAATAGCTCCAGTGGTTGCCAAGCCAAGTGCTTTAATGTGAGCTTTTTCTGTTGCGATTTACTTACTGTGTTGAGATTGGCGGATATCCTAACGCGGGAACTACTACGGTCTTGGCTGAGTGGCTGGTAATGTTGGTGCTCAGGGTTAGTAGTCTGTATACTTTTGATGGAGCCCCGTTGGCATTTTTTTTTTTTTTTTTTTTTTTTTTTTTTTTCCCTGATGAACACTAAGCCCAAGTATTTTACTCTGTTTTCGGATATCTGTAATTTCGTTAATTATCGACTTTGTGTGTGTGTGTGTGTGTGTGTGTGTGTGTGTGTGTGTGTGTGTGTGTGTGTGTGTGTGTGTGTGTAAGTTTTCTATCTATCTGTTGCCAGACGCATCAATCCCGTAAGGAGTGGCCACATACAGATCGCCTCCATGTCGCCCTGTCCCCCGCCATTTCACTGCCCTACTTCCAGCTCACAACCCCCTCTTTTATATACCTCTCCACTCCGTCCCTCCGTCTCATCCTCGGCCTTTTTCTCCCTCCCCCCCCCTCCATACGACTCACTCACTCTTGCCTTGTTAGTCTCTTGCACTCCATCCTCTCCACATCCCCAAACCTCCTCAGTGTATTTCTCCTAACGCTTTCTATCACATCCACATCCACACCACAGTGCTCCTTCACCTCCTCGATTGTCAGTCCGTCTCTGCACATGCTTCTCTCAAATACCTCATTTCCACTGCTTTCACTCTTGACTTGTCTCCTTCCAGCAAGGTCCAAACTTCGCTTCCATACGTTAGGGTTGGTATGACAAGACTGTCATGCAGTGACTTTTTTACATCCTCACTCACTTCACTGTTCCTTATCACTAGTTTCAAAGAACCAGCAACCTTTCTTCCTTGCTGTACACTTTTAAGCACTTCACCCTCCAAACTTCCATCCCTACTCATCACACTACCCAAGTACTTAAATACATTTCCATTTTCCATTTCTTCCTCATCCATCCTCAATGTACATTCATTGACTTCATTTCTCTCGAAGACCATTACTTAACTCTTCCCTACATTCACCTTTAGATTCCGTTTCTTATACACACTTCCAAACTCATTCACCAGGCCATGCAGTTCCCCTTCGTCTTCACTTAACAACACAGTATCATCTACAATTTTCAGTACAAGGAGCTTCCACGCGCTGCCCTCTAATAACAGCCGCTCCAGCATCCACTGCCCTACCTTGTATCTCTTTTATAACCCCATCCATATACAGAGTGAACAACCATGGGGACATGACACATCATTGTTTAAATCCTACATTCAGATGGAAAAAATTCACTCAGTTCATTATCCACATACACTTCAGCCTTAGCACCCTCATACACACTCTTCACGGCATTCAGCATCGTCCCATTTTTTTTTTTTTTTTTTTTTTAGTGTGACCGACTCTGGGCATAGGCTTCACAGCCTGCTTTCAAGGCCCAATAGTCCTCCTACGTACCGCACACCTCTACATGTCACCACTTCGGCGCTAACACCCACCTTCCATACTGAATACATGCTAGGGCTGTCTCATACAGGAATGGTGTATTGGTATTAGCGGGGGTATTTTTACGACATGTCGGCGGGTCTTCTGGTAGAACAGTAAAGTCTGATTTTATGAAATTCAAATCCTTAACCTGTTCCCTGCACCAGAGGGATTTGAACCCGGGTCCGTTAGGACTGCAGGCCACCTCTCTACCGATTGATTTACTCCATATATTCTCCATATTCCTTGTCTGTCCTCTCTGTCATATGCTTTCTCCAAACCCATGAAGGCTGCGTACAGCTTCTTTCCCTTCTGTAGAAACTTTTCTACTAAAGACATAATAATAAATATCTGATCTACACAACCTCTTCCTATCCTAAAACCTCCCTGTTCTTCTCGAACAAATTCGTCTGTTATTTCTGTACCCCTGTCATCAAATATCATATATATATAAATATATATATATATATATATATATATATATATATATATATATATACTGTATATATATATATATATATATATATATATATATATATATATATATATATATATATATACTGTATATATATATATATATATATATATATATATATATATATATATATATATATATATATATATATATATATATACACACACACACTTTTCCTATTACACTAAGAAGACAAATGCCCCTATGATTACCACATACTTCTTTTTCCCTTTTTCCTTTGTACAAGGGAATAATTATACATGACTTCCAATCCTCCGGGACTCCATCTTCCTCCCAGGCCAATCCGCACATCTTCCACATCCATTCTACCACCATCTTTCCCCCATGCTTCATCATTTCACCACACACTCCATCAATTCCTGGGGCTTTCCCCATTTTGACTTTCCTCATTGCTTCCACTACTTCCATCCTACTGATCTTTTCCTCCCTTCTCACCTCCCTCATCTCCCAGCCATTCCCCAGCCACTTATACTTGCATTACTTTCATTCTCCATGTTTAACAGTTCTGTTCTCTCCATCTGTTCACTTTATCTCTCTTTTCCATTATCAATCTACCATTTTAATATTTCACTCCCCGACTAACTTCTTACAGCCTGTCTAACTCTCTACCCCGTTCCAGAACATTTTCTTACATTTCCTCCACTTTACACTCAAATTCCATCCAAATTCCTCATCCACTCTCTTCTTACTCTCTCTTACTAATCTTTTCACCTCTCTCTTCCTTTCTACATATAACTCTGTCTTCCATCTCTCAGCTTCCTTCACGCCCCTGTTTCTCATCCACTCACTACATGCTTTCTTCTTTTGTGCCACAGCCTGTCTCACCTCTTCATTCCACCATGCTGTTCCTGTACTCCCTTTCGTCTTCTCATCACCCCACACACCACCTCACATGCTGCACAGATTTCTTCTGTGAATATCTGGCACATACCTTGCACGTCCCCCATCTGCTTCAAATCATTTTTACCCAATCGCTCCTCCTCCTCCTCTCTCATATTCTGTCTTTTTTCATTCTCTTGCAACTTTTCTACCCTCCTTCCTCCTGTCCTTCCCTCCTCCTCCTCCTCCTCCATTTCACTTGAACCTTGACTTTCACCATCACCTAGTGGTGGTCAGAAAGTCCACTCCCCCAACCTCTGTATGCTCTTGCATCCATTACTCACCTTTTCATTCTGTCATCCACACACACGTAATCAAACATTACCTTCCGTTCATTCAGATCACCACCCACCCCTTTCATCACTCGCCAAGTATACCTGTGGATCATTTTGTGTCTAAAGAGGGTACTGGTTAGCACCAACCCCCTCCCTGCTCAAATGTTTACTAGAGCACTGCCATTCTCATCCACTTCTGCAGACACACCCCACTCACCACTTACTCCATCCACCCAATATATTTCTTGTGTAAAGTACGGGTTTCTCTCTTCTTTACTCCATCCACCTGCTTTTCCTTTCATATCTGCATTCAAAAATGCTCACTCATTCCTTTCAAACTTTTCCACTCATGCTTCCACATTTGCCCAGAACTTCTTTCACTCTGCTTGCACGATCTTACTTTGGCGCATACACTCACACAGTCACCCATGTTTGTATTCCTACTTTCAGTCTTACCCACACAATCCTTGAACCAACTGATCCATACTTCCTTAAATTTTCCTGCCATCTCTTGCACACAACAATACATACACCCTCTTTTGCCCTCTCATTCTCGCCTACTCCTGCGCATATTCTCCATCCATACTCCCATTCCCTCACACCCTCACCCCTCCATTTAGTCTCTGTCTTTCCACATATGTCGACTTTTGCACCCTCCAGCACCTGGACACTCTCTCTCTCTCTCATTCGCTTCATCATTCGCACCGCATATATGCCATGTTGCAATCCGTATCATGTCCTTTGTCCGGTCCTGGGTCGTCACCTTTTGGTCAGTCCTGGTCCGAGGCTTATTGTTTGTATTTTCAGTTAGTTGTTTTCCGGGGAGGGCCAACCCACAGGCTGACACTTTGGGAACACGTGTTGGTTGGCTGTAAGGTTACCCGCCATTAATGATTTACTGGTTTACAGGAAATCGTTAGGCATGTCACTTAGTGTAGAGTTTCCCTGAAGTAGAATACCATTACACATTGAGTGAGTGGATGATGGGCGCCCCCAAGTTGTATGGCTGTATATTTATCTAGGTATATTTTTATTTTCCATTCCATTTCTTATTTGTTTGCTTTACGTCTTTTCGAGTCCGACTCATCATGACGGAACGTGATATCCCAGAGTAAGCCATTATAATATGTGTTATGTCGTTGGCGCAGTACTGGTGTTGCCGAGAGTGTTGCGGGGAAGGCCACTGGTAGGCTATGTGCAATGAATAGTGTGGGTGGGGGCACACTGCCCTGGGGGACACCACACTCCAGATCAAAGTTGGCACCGATGTGGTTTTTATTTCGATATTGGCTGTTGTGTCGTCCAGAAAATTGTTGGGGATTATCTGTGTGATGGTGATAGGCCTCAGTGAATAGGCTTACGAGTATATTTGATTCTCAGGTGGCAGACTTTGTCAAAAGCTTTGGTGATGTCCCTCTGGTCTATGTGGCATTGTTCTTTGCTGGATTTGCATGTTGTGATTGGCTTACTTATTACAGCTATAGCGTGAGTTGTTTCACGTCTTTGTTGAAATCCGAACTGGATGAGGTTGTATTCATATTCCTCAATACATTTCTTGAGTCTGCTGTTGAGCATTTGATCATGTATTTTTCCTGGCACCTCAAGGAGGGAGATAGGTATATATCTGGTGGTAAGGTGTGGGATCGAGTCGTGTTTTAGTATTAGTTCAAGTGTGGCATTTTATAATTTGGTTGGGATGAGTCCTGCGGATAGGGAGGCATTAATTATAGCTGGAAGACCCCTTTAAGGCTTTGTTTGTAAGGCTGAATAATATGATTTTATTTATGCCACACTCTCCCAAACAGATTTGTTTGGATTGTTTTGTCGTATATGAGATTCCTGCTTCTGATATTGGGGTGACAAAAATACGGTGAGAGTATAGTCCTCCTAGGTCTGCATACTTAGGGAGAATCCTGGCTCTGTTATCATCTTAATATTCCCATATATCTTCTCCGATTGATGAAGGTTCTTCGCCCTCAATGTTGCAAAAAATCTTTTCCCAGACTTTTTTGTGTTCGAACTTTTTCTTGGGCTGTATATGTTTTGTTGGCGTTTTCATCTCTTATGTACTGTGAATCTTAGTCTTGGTTGCCTGAGACGGTACTTATTTTTCTCTAGAAGGTTATGGGTTCGTTGAAAGTGTTGGCGGTTTAAAGTGTTGTCCCAGTTGTTACTGTATTCCGTCATTGGTGATTGGTGTGAAAGAAGTTGCAGTTCTTTGTATAGCCTATCAGGTCCTCTAGTCCAGCCGTGAGTAATTGAGTGTTGCCGTAATGTGTTGTATTGTGTTATTTGTTGTTGTGTTTCTCTACTATGTTCTTTGTGTGGT
Organism: Coenobita brevimanus; assembly: GCF_032717465.1. Lineage (NCBI taxonomy): Eukaryota > Metazoa > Arthropoda > Malacostraca > Decapoda > Coenobitidae > Coenobita > Coenobita brevimanus. The sequence continues at coordinate 20,906,549 of NC_137025.1, forward strand.
GCTAGTCTGTACGTGGTTTGGAGAATGTTGTTGTGATTGCTGTTTCGATGTTGTTGTACCAAGTTTCTAGTGCTTCGTCGGTATCCTCAAGAGTTCCTTATTGCGGATTTGGAAGGTTGTTCGTGGAGTCTGCTTATTCTAGTCTGAAGTTGTCCCAGTGGCTGCGATGTAGTTTGGCCGGGGCTGTATAGGAATATGAATTGGGTGTGTCGTGATTGTTGCTGTTATTGGAATATGACCGCTGGTCGTGAGGGGGCTTGAGAGAACCGTATGTAGTGGTAAATATTGTGGTTTGACAGGATTATGTCTGGTGTTGTTGAAGATGCAGGCGTATGGAAGGTGTGGAGGTGAGGGCCGGTGTTTTTTTTTTTTTTTTTTTTATGTGACCGACTCTGGGCATAGGCTTCGCAGCCTGCTTTCAAGGCCCAGTAGTCCTCCTACGTACCGGACACCTCTACATGTCACCACTTCGGCGCTAACACCCACCGTCCATATTGAATACATGCTAGGGCTGTCTCATACAGGACTGGTGTATTGGTATTAGCGGGGGTATTTTTACGACATGTCGGCGGGGCTTCTGGTAGATCAGTAAAGTCTGATTTTTTGTGAAATTCAAATCCTTAAACTGTTCCCTGCCTCAGCGGGATTTGAACCCGGGTCCGTCAGGACTGCAGGCCAACTCTCTACCGATTGAGCCACCGCCTCCCCCGATAGTGTTATCTGTGATTAGACGGGCTGCCTGTTTATCTAAAGTGTTTGAGGACTTTGTTCTTAACATGAGGTGTTTAGCTTTTACATCTCCTACTAGACATACTGGGGTGTTTCATCTAAATGATTTGTTGAAATCCGGAATTAGGAGAAGTGATCTGCCAGGTGGTACGTAGGCGTTGCGATAATACCTGTGCTGGTATGGGTTGGTATTTTTATAGCCAGCATTTGTTAAAAACTCATCGATTAGTTTGTATCAAATATTCTTCCTCATGGCGATGGCTGTTCCATCCATGTGTCTGCCTTTTTCATTTAACTCATGTGTTCTGAAGCCCTGTGCTTAAGAGGATCTTGTGATGACAGTCCGTAACTGTTTATGAGTATGATTTCCTCGTCACTCTTCAGGAAAGTGTTTAATTGGACAGGCCTTCACTTCTGCCGAGGTAATTTAGGGCCTTGTGTTGTATCATGTTTATCGTCTTTGGGGCCTGAGGCGTCTTGTTGGGTTGTTGAGGTTTCCTCCTTGTTATGCTTCAGTTCCTTTTTAAAGTCTCTTGAATGCTGCAGTCAGACTAAGAAAGTTTATCAAATATGCTTTACTAGTAATATTCAGAAATTATAAAAATTCAGTTGCTGTCTTGCCAGTGTAAATTTCTCCTTGTGTGGTTGTCTGTTGTCGGATTCCTTGTCTGGTGTTGCAGGTCGGGTTTTCTGTGTTTATGCTTGTGGTTGAGGCTGCTGTCATTTCTGTTTGGTGGTTGGAGCGCTCTTCTTCATTTATGATTTCGTTATCTTCATCGTCTTCCACGTCCACCTCCTCCTCCTCTACTTCCTCATCCTCAGCTTCAGCCTTCTTTGCGATACATGTTGTTCCCTATTGTTTTGTTCCTTCTTTTGCCTCCTCTTAGGTTTCTTCGTAATTTTCTTCTTTTGATTTTGTTTTTCCTCCTTACTTTGTGAGTGTTTCTTTTTAACTTTCTTCATGCTGTTTTTAGTGCCAGAACTAACTGCTTCCGGTGCGACTGGGATAATTGGGATAATGATTTTGTTCTTTTTTCTGTATTGCTTTGGATAATAGTCTTTCATTTTTTTTAGCGCTTTGGGACAGTTCATTGCCGATGTGCGGTGATCTGCATGGCAGTTTACCTGTTCATCCGTCCTGGGTTGCAGTTTGTCCAGTTACAATCAGGGAAGCAGCACTCATAAATTATTGGCCTTTTGGACAGTTGTTGGTATTTCACGGCTGTTGGGACATGTGTGTATTCTTCTGATTCTACCCGGTGACTTGAGATGCACAGGTGAATAAGTCTAATGCTCTATAGCTGTTCCTTGTCAGCCATCTTGGCGTCCTCAAATTTTATTTTGAGGTTTCTTGCCATACCGAATTTGGAGATAATCTTGATCTTAGTCCATGATTGTTGACTTTGAATATCTTGTTTGGTTTCCTTCTCTTGGTGGCAGTAAATGAGGTCATCTACTTTGCTGCAGATGATGCTTCTTGTTGCCTTCATGTCAGGAGGCAGCCTGGCCGTCAACCCGCCTTTCTTGAGCTGGACATTGATTGCAAGAAGATTAAGGCTGAGTCATGGTCGGTTGTTGTGATGGCAGTTAGGTTTGGCTGTTACCTCGTAGGTCAAATGTTGGCACATGGTGAAGCAACGATCTTAAGGAACTGTCTTGACTGTAGGATCTTGAGAGTCTATCTGTCTATCTATTGCCAGACGCCTTAATCCCGTAAGGGGTGGCCACAAAAAAATCGCCCTCCATGTCACCGTGAAAGTTACCATGTTTCATTTTAACGTTGGCCACCTTGAGGACATTACTCTTAGATGTTTTAATATAATATCAGTACCTCAGAAGGGGGAGTAAGTGATGGAGAATAAATTAGAAAATAATAAGTAAAGGATATAAACAAAACTGATCGGTACATAGGCAGATTATTAAACGTGGCTGGTGGGTAGAATGGTAGATAGACAGATATGAGTAAAAGATACGTAGTAGTTGCGGGTTGTTAAGTGAATGAACAGACTGATAGGTGGAAAGACAGTAAGATAGGTGGATAGATTTGTAGATAGACAGGTATTCTGACTGGCTGATAGATAATTAAAAATAGACAGGTAAATTGAAATTAGTAGACTTATGCAAGTGAATATTTTAACTGTTGTGAGTGACAAAGTGAAGGTGAGAGTTGGTTTGTGGAATAGGCACCAAGGAGTAATTACAGTTACCCGGTAAATTTACCTCAGTTTAGGGGATGCCTTCATTAAGTAGAAGGGGCCCCTGAAAGCAGTTGCCAGAGTCTGTCTTCGATCTCAGCTCTGAGCTAATCTAAGTACAAGGCCTGCAGTTGGCCGCTGCCGCCTGTCCAAGTTGTTGCTATAACCCCGACTCTTGGAGTCATAGATTCATTATAGAAAAGTGTTGGTAATAGAACCGTAATGTCGGGAAAGAAAAGTAAAGAGCATAAAGATGAAATAAACAGATCAAAGTGTGGGTTCCGTCCCCACTGCTGTGGCTTCTTGCTGTTTCATGTAGCGGTGTGGTCTTGGTAGTTATGTCGATCCAGTGCTGGTGACATCCCGGGGGAGTCTGACCCAGTGGGCAGTTCGTAGGAGGTCTTCTGTTATTTTGTTTTCGTCTTGGGTACTTCATCTAGATGGCTTGTCCCGGCAAGCAGTGCAGGAGGGAGCTGCAGACTGGGGTTGGACCTCGTGATGTATTCAGTACGTGTTTGCTCTGGTGTTTGGTGGAAGATGGTGAAGGTGGGGCCTCCAGTCTGGGTTCTAAGTGTCCTCTTGTTCCTCCCTGAAGCTGGTGACCAACATGTCTAAGAGACCGCCGGGGTTGCCTAACTCTAGCCAAACTATGGCCGCCCTGGAGCTACCTATAACCACCCCTAAAGTGGCCTCCTGGTGTCAGTGGCCACAAGGTTCGGCGTCGTACCACTCCAGGACTTCAGCTGGTCCTGCCTACCTGACCGTTGACGGTAGATGTAATTCATGCAGATGTAGGAGATTGTTTCTGACACGTTGTACGGGCGTAACCGTTGCACTGTACAGGGTAACGTTTGGGAAGAGGAGAATGTAGTTCGAGGGACCAGCTCTTGACAGACAGAGGGGCTGGTGATGACACCACTCTTGCTCTCTGTATGCAGGCAAAGGAGGCAGAGACTTTCTCTTGCCCGGACTGACAAGACCACCCGGGTTTGTGACAGGCAGGTGAATCTCTCTCTCTCTCTCTCTCTCTCTCTCTCTCTGTAGTAAAGCAAATACATTATGTGTATGGAGGTGTTTATATGTCAGTATATGGATGGAAATCTTAATACTGAAAGTTGAATTTGAATGTGTATTATCGTTATATTAAGTTAATTAGTACACACACACACACACACACACACACACACACACACACACACACACACACACACACACACACACACACACACACACACACACACACACACACACACACACACACACAAACCGTTTGGGGCTAGAGCAAGCAGTGTCGTCACTCGATTTTCGTCAGTAGTATGTTATTAGACGTGGCCATTGGAAAGTACCAACTTAGAGCAAATGTTTTAGATTCAGTGAACACTATACACTTTACTTACTGCAGATCTTGTATATCCTCCGTTGCTATATATTTAGCCCCCCATCCCTCCCCTGCGTGTGTGTGTGTGTGTGTGTGTGTGTGTGTGTGTGTGTGTGTGTGTGTGTGTGTAGCAGAGATCTGTGTTTTGTTTTTACGTTACTCACCATTGAGAATATGCTATCTGCGTACAAGGGAGAAACAAAACAAAAACATGAAGTTAATGCGTCATGAAACTTACTTTGCGAAAGTCAGTTCACGTCACAGTTCCGTTGTCAAAGCATACCAAGGATGTTCAGGTTCGTGTGCTGTGTTGCAAAGCCTGAATTATAATAATTAGGGTCATCATTCTCTCCAATGTTGAGGTCTTCATTTACAGTCTCTGATCATGTTAGAAAAATTTATTGTTAAAGATATTGTAGCAGCGGACTTTCCCGGCCCATATTCTATGCCACCTTAAACCTTCTCGTAGTTCTGGTTTTGCAAATGTATCGGAAGAAACGTATGTTCCTGCAGCCTACCCTCTCTCCCGCGTCACGCCCATTGGCCACACTGAGTGGATGTATGGATGGATGGACAGGCAGGAGTAAGTCAGATGCAGGCCTAATCAGTTATGCGGTAGTGTCCTACATTAAGACATACAGGTGCTGCCTTTGCATTTTAATTTAATGCTGTCACTGCGTCTATACAAAGTCATTTCTGCACTGATACCTGCGAGGTGTAAGTACAGTTAGTTATTATTGATATTCATGAAAGTCGTACTAAATATACTTAATGCAGTCAGAAGTACCTTGGTATTTTAGACAACAAAGCTGTAAGAATAAATAATAACCCAACAATTACAAATAAATTTCCTCCCATACAAGTGAAACATAATATTGCCTTCCTTGCATTGTTTTACTGTACAGATACTTTTATGGCAAATGCTCAGACGAAGTTGCATCCATGGTGCCACCTGTCCATGCCTTCCCCTGTGCAACACGGGCATCTGGTAGCGCTCACGACTGGACTGTCACACTGCCATATTGCAGAACTTCTGCCCATCAGAAATCATTTATTCCCGAACTGCTTCGCTCTGGAACTCGCCTCAGATCAGTTTCCTCCCAAACTTCAGTTTACGGAAACTCAAGGCCAATTGTTACGGATTAGTTTTATGAATGGGGGACGCCTGTAATGTGCTGTATGAGAGGTTTTTATATAGAATGTTTTTCCTTCATCTATTCAACTTCTGTAAAAAAAAAAAAAAAAAAAAAAAAAAATCGCCTTGAACAAATATAAATACGGCAAAATGTACAGTATATATAAGTAATACTAAGTGATACTGGGGATTATGAAGCGCCCCCCGCCCCCCCGTCTCTACCTCATCTTAAACGTTTAGTTAGTGAGTCATTTGCTGCTGTCAGGCCGCTGCCGGTATACCCCAAAAATACATTGAAACTTATGTTTGCTATAAGTTGATGATTTTATTCGGCAGGACGAGACAGATAAACGGATAAATAGTTAGGTGAACAGATAGATAGATAAATATTCTAATAAGATAGATACGTGAAAAGATAGATAGATGGATTGATGGCATGGTTAACAGAGGTAAAGATTGATGTTTTGACACAGGTAGGCGGACATGGATAGATGAATATGTCTATCTATCTATTGCCAGACACCATAATCCCGTAAAGGGTGGCCATTTGACACTGAGTTAGTTGTTTTACGGGGAGGGGCACCAACCCTCCACCAACCCACTTGTTGACACGTAGGGAGCACGTATGGTTTGGTTATATGGTTACCACCCAGCGTTGTAAATGGTTTCTTGGCTTACAGGAAACCATTTGGCTTGTCACTCAATGTAAAGCCACCTGTAAAGGAAAGAAAGGGAATAAGAAGTGACAGGAAAGATGGGAGAAATAGGAAAAGAGGAGGACAGGCACAGAAAAAGAATGATAAAAGCTAAGGAAGTAGGCAGCACTAGATCAAGTGAATATGTAATCTCAGTAATTTAGATAAGATATCCAAACATGTGTATGATAGACATAGGTAGATGGAGAAATACGTAATTAGATAGATAAATGACAGACAGATAAATAGATGGACAGAAAAGTAAATGAATGGATAGATGATGGACAGACAGATGGATGGACAAATAAGGGAAGAGCCAGATAGACAGTAAGACACAGTAGCTGCCTAGGTAGACAGCTGCTGATGGGCTGTATATACACAAGGAAGGCAGGGGGCACACAGGCATCTCCTCATGGTGTTGGTGTGTCATATCCAGGGAGGGAAACAGCACAGCGCTCAAGATTTCCCTGTGTGCTATTTTGTCTTGTAAATATCGACACGCCCGTGAATCACGTGCATTTACTTGTGTATAGATAGATAAATAGATAGATAGATGGTTGTATGGATTATTGAATAGATGAATGAATATGTTGATAGATGTATGTATGGATGGATGAACAGATGGATAAGTAGATGAGAAGGTACAGCAGATGGACAGAGATAGGTATGGAGGTGAGGCTATGCAGTACATACACACATAGATATGCATTGTTTATTACACATCAGTATCTATCTACAATAACATTAACTGTCTTTTTTTTATGCATGGAGAGGTTTCTGTTCCCCAGTGGCGGGAAAACAAATACATGTCATTGTGGGTCATTTTTAGACTAATCGAAATTATTAAGTCAGAAATTATTAAGTCAGTGCAGCAGTAATGAGTATAACCTGTGCTAAATATTTATATGACTAATAACTTTGCTTAAGCTAATGCTGAGGAACTATTCTCTCTCTCTCTCTCTCTCTCTCTCTCTCTCTCTCTCTCTCTCTTTGGCGTCTTGGTTTTAGCTTAGCAGTATTTTAAGTTCAGGCCACTTACAAGGAACCGTAAAGTTACAGTATATGTGTAAAAATACTAGTCTGTATTTTATTGTAAGTTATAAATCATCGTTATGTTATCTCGAAATTAAAATTTACATCTCTTATCTATCCATATATATATATATATATATATATATATATATATATGTATATATATATATATATATATATATATATATATATATATATATATATATATGAAATAAATTGTGTGTGTGTGTGTGTGTGTGTGTGTGTGTGTGCTACGTTGTCCTGTTCTTTAGCTCCTGCAGTCAGGTCGTCTGGAAAGGACCGTAAGTTCTGTGTTGTCAGTAAAATCCAGCCACTCTATTAGCATTTACACCAGCAAAATTAATCACACTAAATTAATATCGGTATCTCGTTTCTATCTTTGCTCTCCTTTTTTTTTTTCTTGCTAGCTTTCCGATGGCCTTTGTGCCAGTTGTCTATAGCTTCTGTCCCTGTCAGCCTCACTTTCCTGGGATGTATATATGTATGTACTGATAATGGTAAATATCAGGTTGTCTCTCTGCTCTGTAGCTGTCTGTCTACCTTTATATCAGTCTGTCTGTCTACTTGTCTCTTTGTATATCCATTATCAAGTGTTTTCCTCTATTAACATATTTTTTAACTGATTATCTGTTGTCTATTTTTTTCTCTTATGTTTAAATCTGTCTGTTTACCGAACATGTCTGTCCATTTATCTGTCTGACTATCTACGGTATACTGTATATATCTACTTTTTTCCTCTGCCTGTATTTCCTACTGCCTATGATTTCCAGTCTTTCAAACGCAGTGTTTCCAGGCATCTCGAAATGAACAGATCTTGAATTTGGCTCTGATATCTTGTTTTTGTTTTTTCAAGAAAGGAACACTCTTACGGGCTTCTGGCCTTTGGTTCCTTGTTACTTGCGTAAGAACAAAAATACTGTAGACTTATGGGTCTGCCTGCCTGCTTGTCTGTCTGTCAGTCCTCATCCATGTGTTTGTCTGTCTGCCTAACTATATCTCTTCAACCAAACTTTCCCTCTACCCTTTCCAGCTGTCTCTGTGTTGTTTGTCTGTAGCCTCTCTCTTCCGGCATTGGCTGTAGATTCCCCGACCTACGTGTGTGTGTGTGTGTGTGTGCAAATCCTGCTGAGATTCCCAAGGCTGTTGGTTTGTTTTCTAATGAGAGAGAGAGAGAGAGAGAGGGGAGGAGGCAGGGAGGGAGGGAGAGAGTGAAAAGTGGTTTCAGTTGTCAAAGTGGGTGTAACCGCTAAGTCTGCAGGTCGCGCCCTATAGGTCACAACTCTCGCCTTTCACTTTGCCCCTACATTTCTACAGTGTTGCCTTCTGCAGCTTTTTTTTTTTTTTTTTTTTTCTATTGTTCTACAGATATAGGAATTTTCAGGGTGTCAGATGTGGTTTGATAAAGACGGCGTGTACTTCGAGCCGATATCAGAAGACATTTTCATAATAAAATACGGAAGCCACTCTCCTTGTGAAAAAGAAAACAATACAGATACAACAGACTTTCGATAATTTTATTTAATGATTCCCAATAAGATTGCAGTTCACGTGTGTGGTCTACCGGCTCCATTGAGAGTCACTTGCCGAAACAACCGCTGCCTTGTATGCCGGAGGAATGCAAAGAATGACACCTTTACTTAGAAAACCCTTATACAGTATAATAGTATTGGCTTGGGTCCAGCGCTGTACTGGGTTAATATGAAGGATTGATGTCGGTGCCAATATTTTCTGGCCAAATTCCACTTTCAAATTATGGTATGTGACATCTCGCGTCATTTAGTGATACTTCCGGTGGATCAAAGGGGGCTGTGGAAAATACAGAACCATGCAGGCGTCCATGTCCACCCTGTTGTGGTGGTCTTCATGGAATGATCACTGGTGGATTACAGATTTCTGCAGCTTTTTTTTTTTTTAATCCATCATCAGATTCCCCCAACATAGTGGCAACCTCGCCACACAATTTCCTTAACAGTTTGCCTTCTACGTTCTCGTGAAGCTGTCTCTACTCAATAATGTCATCTTACAGATCGTCCCTTGTGACTTGGCAGGCTTGGCATCATCCCTTCCATGTAGTAACCCGTCGTGTAAAACTGCAACCGCCGCTTCTGCTACTGCGACTTAACATCGACATAATTTGCATCACTAACAAACCAGAGGATATTGAGGTGTAATGCGCAGAAAAAATCACTAAGGGAGAGATGTTAGGAAATCTTCAGAGCCACTCCTAAGAATAGCATGGAAGGGAAGGGAAGGAGGGACAGGCGTGCGTTTGTGTAGCCTACAAATGCCATTCATTGACACAAACGTACGATAGTAAATAATTCAGGTTAATATATTTTTATTTCGGCGGGAAAGATGGGTTCGTATTCTCGTTGGCTTAGATTTCGTTGCACATCTTTCCCAGCGACTAAATGCCAACTCATCTGGTATATAACAGTACTCCCTCTCTCACTCTCTCTCTCTGGTAGAAGTAAGGGTGGCGTGTTTTCGTTCTGCAGACAGATTTAACAACATCTTGTATTAATCGTATTTACTTTTCGCTACTACAACCTCTCCTCTTGAATATTATCGGTGCAAACTGTGTCGATAGCAAAACGACATAGGTAACATACAACAAATAAAGTTTAGTATACGGGATGCAAAACAAATCGCCTAGGAATAAAGGCTAGATCTTTCCCAACAAAAATGCGTACTCATGGAGAGGTAAGTTTCCCACATTTTCTTCTCGGGAAAATAAGATGCGAGGAAATCTGTGTATTTTGTGGTTTCCAGCCACGATATTCAGCTGGTCGGACGGAAGTGAAATTCGGCACGAGAAAATGACGAGTAAAAACAAATATAACGTGTTCGGTTCGTTCGTTTAAAGATTCCCTGCTCCTATAGTGCAGGACGGCCGTACATTAGCCCGGTCAGTGGGGTATGGGCTGGTTAAAAAGCAGTAAGGGGGGAAGACAGGACCTGGGGATTGCCCAGCACACACATCCTGTCTCCTGGCTGGCTTTGTGGTGTGTGTACGTGTTCGGTTCGTTCGTTCGTTGAAAGATTCCCTGCACATATAGTGCAGGCCGGGCCATACATTAGCCCGGTCAGTGGGGTTTGGGCTGATTAAAAAACAGTAAGTGGGGAGGACAGGACCTGAGGATTGCCCAGCACACACGTCCTGTCTCCTGACTGGCTTTGTGGTGTGTGTGTGTGACGTGTTCGGTTCGTTTAAAGATTTCCTGCACATATAGTGCAGGCCGGGCCATACATCAGCCCGGTAAGTGGGGTATGGGCTGATTAAAAAATAGTAAGTTGGGAGGACAGGACCTGGGGATTGCCCAGCACACACGTCCTGTCTCCTGACTGGCTTTGTGGTGTGTGACGTGTTCGGTTCGTTCGTTCAAAGATTTCCTGCAACTTTATTGCAGGCCGGGCCATACATTAGCCCAGTCAGTGGGGTATGGGCTGGTTAAAATATAGTAAGTGGGGAGGACAGGACCTAGGGATTGCCTAGCACACACGTCCTGTCTCCTGGCGGGCTTTGTGGTGTGTGTGTGACGTGTTCGGTGCGTGGCCGAGGCTTTTACTCTCGAATCCTGTGTACATAGCGGTTCTCTCTGGTTTCAATTTCTAGTTGTCGGTTATGTTAATGTTTGCTGCAACTGTGCACTTTTAGATTTTATGCGTTTTCAGCACTTTTTATTTTACCCCCCGCCCCTTTTTTTATATTCTGTTTTGTTGTTCTAAATTGTGTGTTGTTTGGTAATATACAGCTAATAAGGGCCATTAATACCAATTATACCAAGAATAATAAAGTTTCAGGGGTTGGTATGACTGGGTATTTTTTTTTTTTTATGCATTCTAATTCTTCATATTTTACCATTATATAATGTGTCAAATTCTGGACACAGACTAGATAATCTGCTTCCTAAAGCCAAGGTGTCCCACGTGCCACACATCCTCACATGGCATCACTTCAGCGTTAATACTACTCATCGTCTATATTGAATACTGGTTAACTTTGTAGTGTCATGCCAGGACTGCTGTGATGCCGTTAGCGGTAGTTTTTTTTTTTTTTTTTTTTTTTTTTTTTTTTTTTTATGGATGGGTCTTGTAGATCAGAGCAACGAAATTCACATATTGACATCGTTGCTTGACCCGGCCTGGGATAGAGCTCGAGTTTTTTTTTAGGCCACTAGACTCAACCTCTTTTTATTATGACTATAAACCAATCGTGGTTGTGAAATAAAGCATGAGTTTTAACATTCCGTGCGTGATGGCACTCCTGTGTGACGAAGGGTTATTACTGATGTTTCCACTCTAGTATATTCATCCCAGAAGTCTTTACGAACTGAAGGGGTTAGAGCCAGCCTTTATTAACACCATTATTAGGGCGCTACGCGAGGCTGCATGATTCCAGTAGCAGCAAGAACTACATGAAAAAAAGGGATGGCATCGCATTGTAGGTAGCCTAAAGGGTGAACACACACACACACACACACACAGTACAGAGTTGAGGTGGTTGAGTGCGATAACGTATATATTTTGTTGAATTGTCTCTACCTCCAGACAGGCACAATTAACTCATGCGATACTTTTACAGGTAGGGTATAACAGCCTCAACCAACTTCTTTACTAACAGTGCCGAACCCTTCACTCAGGTGACGTATTTTTTATTTATTTTGCTGCCACCAGACCGCTAGACTCAGACTTCGAACGGCAGGGTCTGGATATGAGTCGTTGATCCTTTCACACGGTACTCTCTTCACCTTAACTTGGCCAAGATTTTCATCCTTTTGCAGCCTGCTTCACGTAACTCATTGCAGAATAAAACAATAATATGGCTTCATGTCCCTTCCATAGCACCTCTTAATGACCAGCATCATATTCTACAATTAATCTGTAGTTTCGACTCAGCATTCAAGATGGAGAGGTGGATATATTAGGCCAAGTTGGGGTTAAAACGGTATAGAGGTCCTTGTGGGTATATAAAATCGTTGAGTTGCTGAGAACGAAATATACAAATACGGGAGAGTCAGCAAAATACAAGGATTAATAAAGTTGTTTGGTGTAACAAAGAAACAAAATCGTAATGGAAAGGTGAAAGAAAATGTTGACCTGGCTTACTGTCAAGTACAAAAATTTGCGCCTGAGCTAAAATTATATTAACGTCAGCTTTCACTGTCTGCAGGGAGGGAAACTAAAGATGTTATGACGTGGGTGTGATGTTGCTTTGATTCTGAGATTTTTTTCCAATTTGCGAAGAGGACGATCAGCGCAAGGAAAAGTGAACGTACTGAGTTAGGTAGTAATAGGCGCCTAGAAATGGCTACTATGTTAATAAGAATATTATCATTGTTATTATTAGTCTCCACCTACTGTATAATACCGTCTCAGAATCTCGCAGCGATTCTAAGAGAACTGGTGACTGCGCGAGGAATCTGAAGGACCCAGGTTATGTGTCCTGGCATGGGCAATTGCTGGTAGAAAAAAAAAATCCAAATCATTTATGCGCAGTGGAAGGGCATATCAGCGTCATATCAGTATTATGGTGTGAACGAGGTAAGTTAGGTGTGTCTGCTGGAGATTTCAATATGACCTGAGCAAGTAATCTGAGTGGCCCAGGTTATGTGTCCTGCTATGGGCCATTGCTGATCGAAAAAACAAATCTCCCTAGTGGGGTCAAGGTCACTGTAAGAAACAGTAGATGGAGACTAGAGACCGTCCGCAGGACAGTTACAGAGTTCTAGTTAATTTAATTATTAAAGCAGTCCGCCCTGTGGACTGGTATCACTACAGCTACAGATTTTAACTCGGCATGGGCTTCACTGTAATGAGTGAATTAAATACGTTGGTCTGTACAAAGGTAGGGTGAACGTCATTTACATCAGTTTATCAGCAAGGGGTGTGTGGGATCTTTAAAACTCAGTTTAAATGCCTTGCAGTACATATAAACAATATTCCTGGAGTGTTTTTACGTACTGTTGACGCCTTTTAGGAAGCAGTGAAAAACGGTGAAATTATTGTTTCATTTACTTAGAAAATGGCTGGGACCAGAGGTTTTTAATGTTACCACATTTTTTTTTATTTTTTTATTTTATTTTTTTTAATGCTGACTCGGGTACCAAGCTATTTCATAGCTTGAGTTATGACATAGTTGCTGTGATTATCAGTCCACACTGTGTGAGCTGCCAAAAATATTTGAATGTCTGGGACGTTTGAGTTGAGTCCAACGCCGACACTTTGGGTAGCGGCAGACCGATTGATGACCTGTAGCGGGACTGCGAGACGGGAAGGTGAGGGTGAGGGTGAGTGAAGCAGGTTGGCCTCACGCCCCTTTGTTTACATTCGTGTCTGGTGACTCGCCCCGCCACGCCTCACCACGCTAGGGGGCGAAAGTTGCCCTCTCCTTCCTTATTCTGAACTACCACACGACTTTGTAAGGTTACATAATTATTCACTCGGATTTACAACTAGTGCAGTCAATCACATTATGCGCTTCAGTGTTTAGCAGGCCATGGTGGGCTACCATTTATATATGGGACGCCAGCCTTCCTTCCTCACAGCATTACGTAATCAAAAAATTCCACTCACCTCTATGGGAATTGTAAATCCTTGTTCATGACGCGGCCGTCGCTCCCATTGGTGGTATGTAACAAGTAGATAACCAGGCAGGGAAATAAACTCAGTGGGAGGGATGTGACAGGAGACAGCTTGAATGATTATATTAATCTAACATTTTGAATTTGGCTTATATATCAGGGCAGCCTGTGGGCAGAAGACAGGGTGAAGTGTGGGCAGTATGCTCGTGGCCGTCCTTTTCGAGGTTAAGGCCTCTGGCTATGAGGAGGTAGATAGATAGATAGATAGATAGATGGGATTCCTCCAGACTGTTTTCGCCACATTCAGTGTACAGTGTTAGGGTACCCAGTGTTTGTTTGCCTGGCTGGATGATATCGCAAACACCCTGGAACGGGATTTTAAAGAAATTTGATGTGTAGTGCACGACGAGACCTGCGTGGCATCATTTGTGGTGAGGATTTCATGACACCTTCCCACACCCTCTTCACCTTGAGGTATTTTAGGCGGCATAGGAAGCTTCGTTGCATCTCTTCCTTGGCGACTTATTCTGCACAAAACACCTGCACATTCCACCTCTTGTGTGCAGTGTGAAATCGTGCTAATATCGTTACAGTATGCATAATACCGCATACAGATGGATGTTAGGTATAATGTGGTGAATACATCGCTTACGAAATACAGTAGTCCTGAGAAATATCTAAAGCCACTTAGTATACGACCTATAAAGCCATAATGACTCAGCTTTAATGAATGTTGTACAGTCGATGGGGTGATTATAGTGAATAATAATGAAAATATAGCCACAAGTACATACCCACATATCAAAGAACTAAAAAAATAATTATGGAAAATCAGAATAATGATGTATTGCCTGTACAGAAGTATTATACATACTAGGAATTACCTGTTAAATTTGTTGTGACGCCAGGTTTATCTAAAGTGTGAACCCAGTGGACTGCAGCCTGAAGGCGTTTTTCTGCAACAATACCCGCTTTTGGAGGAATAAGGAGAGAGAGTGAGGGGACGCTTAGATAAATGGGCAGTGGAATCACCTGGTCATGTCAATGCCACCGTATGAAGGCGTCCCTCTCCAACACCAGGATTGCACCTTAGTAGACTCTGACACGAAGAGGACCCGGTGAAGACTTTGCAGGATGAAATTTCGAATCGAAAAATACACTATGCAGTACACGCTGGAAGATGCTGTACAAGGAAGTGTTGTGTTGTTTGGTTGGTGGTGTTGTTGTGGCATGGTAGACAGGGTTGTTGTTAGTGTTGTAGTACAGTGTGGCAGGGCACTGCCTGTTGTAGTATTACGGTGAAAGTTGAGGTGTGGATGGTGGCGGGGTGTTCTTTTGTTGTTTGTTCTTTGGTGGGGGTTTGTGTGTAGCCTGTAATGTGTGGCAGGTATTGTGATGGTAACTGTTGTAAGGATGAGGACGGCGGAACATGTAGTACGACTCCTAAGTGTGCTGGCTACTTATATGCTGCTGGTGGTAGCGGTAGTGGTGGCAGTAGTAGTAGTAGTAGTAGTAGTAGTAGGAAGAAGAGAGAGAGAGAGAGAGAGAGAGAGAAAGGATTGGAGATGAGTCATCCTCCTTTCCTCTTATTCTCTCTCTCTCTCTCTCTCACACACACACACACACAAGGATGTGCTGTTAAGGAATGCAGGTATGAGTGGCGGAAGAGAGTGCGGGCGGGAGGGAGAAAGTGGTTTTCCATTCGGGAGCCTCACACAATAGCACACGGGAACTTGGTCATTCTAGCTCTCTCTCTCTCTCTCTCTCTCTCTCTCTCTCTCTCTCTCTCTCTCTCTCTCTCATGTTGAGGTAGAATACAGAAGCAGAAAATAAAAGATACTATGTAAACATGGGAAATTGGGAGAGTGATGATGTATGTATACATGACAAGGTTTGTATTTATATTATACATACGGTATTGTACTGGATGTGTAGCATGTGTGACTTAATGTATGTATTGTACGTTATATATATATATATATATATATATATATATATATATATATATATATATATATATATATATATTGTTACGGAACACCGAAAGATAATGTACACTTTAAGTGAGAATACTAAAAATCACTACTGTCCCGTAAAGTTCCAGGTTCAAAACAAAAGAGTTAGGTAAAATTACAAGTTAAAGTTTAATGCTCAAACTAACAACAAAACATTCAGGACTCATAAGGATAATGTAATGGCAAAAACAGGTTAAATATATGGTTAACTGCAATAGCCTCTATTAACACGAAATTAGCAAGAGTAAATTTATCTAAGTGAGCCCTGATAAAATGAAAATACACTGGGTAATGCTCAGTTAATGCAAGATAAATTATTACAGATACAAAATATTAATAATGATGACTGACAAAGAACCTTTACATAAATTACAAAAACCTTACTAGGCCTAAGAATTAACCTTATGCTACACAGTACAAGAAAAAATGCAATAACAGTTATACTCAAATTACACAGCTGCTGGATGGTTGGAGACTTCCTGAGTACTCACAATAATAACCGTACAGGGGAGGACAGGGACGTGAACAAAATGAGGAGTAGATCTAAGTGGCAATGATGCAGAGACTGAACTCATTATATAGGGGCCAGCAGAGCTTGATACAACTTGTAAGAAGGACGCGCAAATGAAGCCATGGGGACAAAGAGTTGACAATCCCGCTCTGAACAACAGAATGAACGACTTACTCTACTATAACGGTAGAAGAAGGGGAGTGAGGTAGGAACACGCTCGTGATCAAACAGGCAGCACACTGTACGTTAGTTAATTACACAAAGGATGATGAAATCATAGGCTATGTAAC
>NC_137025.1:21523233-21680775 GCF_032717465.1 Coenobita brevimanus
GCAGTGAAGTGGCGGGGGACAGGGCGACTTGGAGGCGATTTGTTTGTGGCCACCCCAAACGGGATTGAGGCGTCTGGCAATTGATAGGTAGATAGATAATAGTTTTGGCATGGTTTCTGATATTTTTATAATAGTTAAAGGCTTCTTTAGTTTTGGTCCTTGTATAAGTGTTGTAGGCTATTGTTTTATATTCTGTTATTTTAGCACAATTGTGGTCAAACCATTTAGGTGAATTTCATCTTTTTCTGTAACTATGATGGGGAATGAATGTTTCCATGCGTACTTTAATGAAATCTGTATGTGGCCCAATGTGGAATTTGCATCTTGAGAGAAAAAGGAGGTCCAAGGAACATCCATGAAAAAATTTTGGAGACCCTCCCAGTCTGCCCTATCTCCCTACCATTTAGTCACCACAACTGGTTCAGAGCAGGAGGGTGTGATTGGTGTTGAACTGGTGGCTTGTATCAGACAATGATCCGAGGATCCGAGGGGGGACTTCACTTCGGCATTATAATTATCTGAATTGGTTGTTTTCCAATTGTGCATGCAGAAGGGAGAAAATGAAAAATTAGTAAAGGAATTAAACCAAAAAACACAACAACAGATGAGCTCTCAGTTGAGGTGGGTTCACTTAGAAGGAAGATTAGTGAAATGGCAAGTACAGTTGTCAACCATGAGAGTATTATGGAGGAGTTCAGAAGTGATACAGAGACAGTTAGGCAAGCAAGCAGTCTGGTAGACCAAAGCAGTGATACTGAAATGAAGATAACCCAGGTGGATAGAAGTGATGCAGTCACAAAGATGATGTGGAAACTACATATGCTGAAATGGTGAAAGTAAGGAAAGACTAAGAAACAAATGTAGAAGAAAAAAGCATTAGAAAGGAAGTGAAAGAAATCATCAGAAACAACCCAAAACTGGTCAGAGACTTAGCAGATATCAACAAATCTGTATTAATCACTCGCATAGATGAAGAAGAAATAAAAAAACAAAATTTTGAGAGAGAAAAAGGAGATGGCAAATATAATGAGCATATTGAGGGAAGTATCAGAGGAAATCTATGATAAAGACATAGAGGAGCACAAAAGGCTAAGGAAATTTGAGAGAAATAAGGCAAAGTCCCTAAAAGTAACCTTGCAGAGTGTGAACACTGTGTAGGAAATACTAAATAATACATACAAACTCATGGAAAAAGAGGAATTTAAAAAAGTATGGATATAAAGATGCCAAACTCAAGAGGAATTGGGAATACTACAGGAGAAGAGAGAAGAGGCAAAAACAAAGAATGAGGGAAGATCAGAGGAAGAGAAGAGTAAAATTTTTTTTTACAAAGTAATTGGATTGCTGGTACAAAAGTGGTACATAACCAACAGGGAATAAAACGGAGGAAGGTAGTAGATTCAAGTTATGGCAGGTATGTAAGAGATGATGATTAAATTGATTTACTCAAATGCAGATGGAATGGTGTCTAAATTATTAGAGATTGAACACTGTACCACAGAAGAGGAACTATAATATTATGTTATTATCTGCCCAGCTGAAAAAAAATTAACCCCAGAGATATCAAATGATACCCTAAACTTAGAGGAATACAATACTGTATTTGGAGAAGAGACAGAAATTTAAGAAAAAAGGAAGGAATTATAATCTCAACATAGAAAAATCTATAAGTCAAAGAAATGAAAATAGATGTACTCCCACAAACAGAACTAACTGCATTGGAGATTAATACATCTGATAGGAAATTGATTATGGCAGATTTATACATGCCACCCAAATCAAACTCTTGGGAAAGAGGCAAATATGAAGACCTGGCAGAAAGTACAGTTCAGAGTTTAAGAACATTACTACATACAAGAGAAATCTGAAAGAATTATATTAACTGGAGATTTCAGTACAAATATATATTGGATTACTCTAGATGTAAGAAGCCATTAAAGCTGTTGGGATCAAAAGCTTCTGTATCTTGTGCAAGAAATTTTCATAACACAGCATGTAAAGGAAAACACCATAAAAATAGAACTTGATGATTCCGTCAGTTCTAGATCTTATATTTACAACACAAGAAAATGATATTTACAGTATACTGAATCACCCTCCATTCGGCAAAAACGACCATGCAATATTAAATTGCAACTTCAGGATTGCATATGACATAGTTACCAGTAATGAGAGTTACAAAGAGAGTCTATCTATCTATCTATTGCCAGACGCCATAATCCTGTAAGGGGTGGCCGTTTGACTTTGAGTTATTTGTTTTACGGGGAGGGGCACTAACCCTTCACCAACCCACCTGTTGACACGTAGGGAGCACTTATGGTTTGGTTATATGGTTACCACCCAGCGTTGTAAATGGTTTCTTGGCTTACAGGAAACCATTTGGCTTGTCATTCCATGTAAAGCCACCTGGAAAGGAAAGAAAAGCAATAAGAAGTGACGAGAAAGATGGGAGAAATAGGAAGAGAGGAGGACAGGCACAGAAAAAGAATGATAAAAGGCTAGGGAAGAAGTAGGCAGCACTACATCAAGAGAGAGTCTAAACTATAAAAGGGTAACTATGATGACCTGAAGAAGTACTTAGGAATAGATTGGGAAAAGGACCTTAGAGGACAAGATTTAAATATTGTACATAGAAAATTCTGTGGTTTTTATGAAATAGGAGTCCAAAATTATGTCGTTCAGCACAAAGAAACAGAAATGAAAATAAAGAAGTGGTTTAATACATAATGTAAAAAAAATCAGAAGAAAAAAGAGACTTGCTATTGAATAGATACAGGAGACAGTAGTGAGAGAACATACAACAACTGTAATCAGGCAAGAACTGATTATACAAAGGTAACGAGGGAGGCTCATAGACAGTTTGAGGAGGATATTATAAATAAAAGTAGTGATCAGCCTAAAATATTTACAACTACATCCAAAGCAAAGCCAAAGTTAAAGATAAAATACAGTCCATTGCAGATGAGGGGATCATCTATACACACGAGAAAGGTGTTTGTGAAGCACTAAGTAAAAACTTCCAGTCAGTTTTTACAAAAGAAAATAATTTTGAAAGAGATGATATGGAACATGCATGTCCACACGTATTACCAGATATACAAATATCAGGAAAGAAGTACAGGAAGAGTTAAATAAATTGGAAGGAAAAGCATGTGGTCCTGACAAAATTTCAGGTTGGGAGTTACATGAATGTGCAGAAGAGTTAAGCAGACCATTATATTTAATATTCAAGGAATCCTTAGGTCAAGGTAAAGTACCTGATATTTGGAAGAAAGCAAACATTGTTCCCCTCTTCAAGAACGGGAATTGACAGAATCCACTCAACTGCTGACCAGTAACACTGACCGGTGTTGTAAGATAATAGAAAAGCTGATAAGAAAAGTTTGGGTAAATCATCTAGAACACAGTCTAATAACAAAGGTAGTTTGGTTTTAGAAAGGGAAACTCATGTGTTACTAATCTGTTAAGCTACTATGGTAGAGTTACAGAAATACTACAGAAAAGAGAAGGACAAGTAGACAGTATCTATTTAGATTTTAAGAAAGCATTTGACAGAGTACTGCACCAAAGACTTTTATGGAAACTGTACCATCAAGAGGTATCCAAGGCAACCTGTACTGTTGGATGCAGGATTTTCTCAGAAAAAGGGAAATGAGAACAGTACTAAGGGGAAATGACTCAACATGGAGGGAAGTGACTAGCAGATTTCCATAGGGCTCTGTGCTGGTACCAATTATGTTTTTAGTACTGTATTTATAAATGACATAGACAGTATCATTGGAAGTGGAAGCTATCTAAATATGTTTTTGGATGATGCAAAAATACTAAGGAAAATTACTAACACAGATTCTTGCAAAGACCTACAAGAAGAATTAAATACTCTTCATGAATGGAGCAATAAATGGCAAGTGGAATTTAATGTGGACAATTGTCATGTAATTAAGTTTGTTAGAAGTGAGAAAGACCAGATTGGGATTATAAGTTAGGAAGATCAACCCTACACATATCAGAAACGGAGAAGGACCTAGGAGTGATTATCAGTAACAGACTGTCTCCAGTTGACCACATAAGTAAGAATGTATGTAACATGTATACACTGCTTGCTAATATGAGAATAGCTTTCACATATATAAATGAAGACATGCTGAGAAAGATGACATCATTCATCAGACCAACCCTGGAGTATGCATCAGTAATCTATAGTCTTCATCTCAAAAAACACACAGATAAGATGGAAAAAGGGCAGCTACAAGATGGGTACCAAGCTTAAGGGGTCTAAGCTACAAAGAAAGACTAGAAAAACTGAATCTTCCAACAGTACAGGAGAGAAGGAAAAGAGGAGACATGATTATGCTATATAAATGCATCTCAGGAAAAGTAAAAATAGCCATAAATGGATATATAACCCACGAGGAAGCATTAGCAAAAGGACACTGCAAAAAAACTGCATAAAAAGAGAAACGATGAAGATGGAAGGAAATTCAGTTTCCCAAACAGGGCAATTGATCCCTGGAATTCACTGGTGAATGAAACAGTGGGTACCAAAACTATTAATAAATTTAAGGATATGTATTATAAAAATGGCTTCGTTCACAGGACAGTATGAGCTTCACTCATTCCTGTAAAGATACAATTAGGTAAGAACAATTAGGGAGGAACACACACACACACACACACACACACACTAAGAAAAGATTTGAATGAAGAAGAAGTAGAAGTTTTAAAATCATTAAAGGAACAAGTAAAGGAAAAAAATGATAGGACAGAGGAAGAATGTAATACTTCTTTTTGGAGAGTGATGGATATGAAAGTAAGGAAGTGGTATGTAAGGAAATAGAAGTGAAGGAAACTAAGGGGGATGGCTATGAAAGATCAGAATTTGAGGAAGAGGTACAGTGGGAGAGAAGGAGAGAAGAGGGTATAAATAACATAAAAAATAATTTGAAGGTGGTATATACTAATGTTGATGGTTTAATATCGGCAAGGCTTGAAATAAATGATTTCTTGAGAGAACATAAACCTGATGTCATGTGCTTTGTAGAGACCAAATTAAGAGAAGATATTGATGTCCATTTGGGAGATGGTAAATACAAACTGTGAAGAAGAGACAGAAAAGAAAAAACTTGAGGAGGAGTGATGATGGCAGTGAAGAACAACATAAATGTAGATACTGTGGAAATGGGAGAAGGCAGGGCTGAAGTGATATATATGAAATTAGAAACTGGACAGAATGGGAAGAGAGATACGGCAGTAGTGTATGTTCCCCCTAAGACGAGACCATGGAATGATGATCAGTACCAGGAGATGTTGTCAGATATGGCTAGCTATTTAAAAAAATAAATGAGAAAAGCAACAACATAATTTTGGTGGGTGACTTTAACTGTAAAGAGGTGAACTGGGAGGAATGGGACTCAAGAGGCAGCGAGGATTCGTGGGACACTATATTATTAAATATAATAATGAATAATAATGCAGTGGGTAAAAGAAGAGACACTGTTCTGAGGTGAGGACACACCAGCAAGATTAGATTTACTGTTTGCCAAAGAACCCGATGTAATAGAATCATTGCAATATTTCTGTCCTATAGGAAAAGTGATCATGTCGTCATTGAGTTCCAGATGATAATAGGGAACATCGAGCCAAGAGACGAACTTCATAGACAGGGAAGATACAACTTTGGGAAAGCAAATTTTACAGGATTGAGAAAAATTTTTGAAAATGCAGATTGGAGAAAATTCAGAGAAACAAGAGAGATACAGAGGAAGTGGGATATCTTTCTAGACCTCTATAATTTAGGAGTGGAAAAATTTGTATCAAGAGTAAGAGGGAAAGAAAACAGGAAAAAGGAGTGGTTTAATAGAAGGTGTATGATAGCAAAAAAGAGAGAGATAAGGCGTGGAACCATTGGAGAAAGAGAGGTAACAACAGAACAAAGGAAGAATATAAAAGAACTAGAAATGAATTCTCAAGAATATGCAGAGAAGAAGAAACGAATTTTGAAAAAGGTATAATAGACAAATGCAAGGATGAACCCAAACTGTTTTATAGATTTGTTAATGGCAAACTGAAACAAAAGGAAGGAATCATCAAACTGAAAGTAAAAGGAGAGGTCTATAAAGATGCAGCAATGCAAGCTGAAATAATGAACAAATGTTTTCAATTGGTTTTCACTAATGAAAAAGAGTTTGTGGAAGGGGAGGGAGTGATTAGAAATTTACCAGTGATAAAAGATATAACAGTGGAGGTACAGGAAGTGTATAAATTACTGGAAACTCAAGGTGTAAGGAAAGCCCCAGGACCTGATGGAATTTCTAATTGGGTACTGAAGTAATGCAGAGAACAACTGGCGGATAAAATTCACAGTTTAATCGTTTGTTCTCTGGAAGGGGGGAAAGTGCCACAAGAATGGAAGAGGGCAAATGTGGTACCAATTTATAAGGGAAGTAACAGGGAAGAACCCCTGAATTATAGACCAGTGTCTCTAACCAGCATGGTCACAAAATTGTTTGAGAGAATCGTGAGAAACAGATGGATAAAATATCGAGAAGAGATGAATATTTTGGCTGAATGTCAGTTTGGATTCAGAAGTGGAAGGTCATATGTTTCCAACTTGTTGAGCTTTTACTCAAGAGTGATTGACGTGGTACAGGAGAGAGATGGTTGGGTGGATTGTGTGTACTTAGACTTAGAGAAGGCCTTCGACAAGGTACCTCATAGGAGACTAATGTGGAAATTAGAATATACAGGAGGACTGAAGGGGAAACTTCTGGAATGGATGAGAGATTTTTTGAGAGACAGACAAATGAGGACAGTAATAAAGGATAGGATGTCTGGATGGAGGGAAGTAACAAGTGGAGTCCCTCAAGGGTCGGTGTTGACGCCAGTAATGTTCCTGATTTACGTAAATGATATGGTAGATGGAGTGAACAGTTATGCAAGTCTGTTTGCTGATGATGTAAAGATCTTGAGGAAGGTACAGGTTGAGGAGGATTGTAAAATACTGCAGGAGGATCTGGATAGGATACATGATTGGAGCCGGACGTGGGAAATGAAATTTAATGTAACAAAACGTAAAATGTTGGAAATGGGTAAAAGTACCAAGAGACCATCGCTGAATTATTTGTTGGGTAATGAATTAATCACAAAAATGAGAGAAGAGAAGGATTTGGGAGTGCTGGTCCAAAATAGTTTGTCACCTGAAAAACGCATTAACAAGATAGTTAGAGAGACGTATAAACTCTTGACTAACATAAGAGTAGCATTTCATTATATGGATGAGGAGATGATGAAAAAATTGATAGTGGCCATGATCCGCCCCAGGTTAGAATATGCAGCAGTAGTGTGGTCCCCACACAAAAAGAAAGATGTAAACAAGATTGAGAGAATACAAAGAACAGCAACCAAGATGGTCCCCAGGCTGACAGATCTGTCATACAGAGAGAGACTGGAAAAGCTAGATTTGCCTTCCTTAGAGGAAAGGAGAAAGAGGGGAGACATGATTGCAGTGTTCAGAACCATGGTGGGAGTAGATAAATTTGACAAAGAAGATCTGTTTTTATGAGATAAGAGAGCAACAAGAGGACGCGGAATGAAATTAAAAAAGTCAAGCTGCTTGAAGGATATCAAGAATTATAGCTTTCCTTACAGAAGTATAGACTTATGGAATATCTTGGACAAAGAGATCATCCAGTCTAAAAACTTAAATGAGTTTAAAGCTAAATTTGACTTACTGAGAAACAGCGACTGGAACCCACAAGCATAGCACATTTCGTGTTTTTTACTATCTATGTATCTATCTATCTATAGCCTGACGCTCTAATCGCGCAAAGGGTGGCCGGAGACAAAACGCCTCCAAGTCACTCTGTCACCCACCATTTGACTACTCTCCCCCCAACTCACCCCCCCTTCCCTCACAATTAGGTATATTAGGTAAATACATAAATATTTGGAACGACTTAGATGAAAAGGTGGTGCAGGAGAAAAACATTCATGTGTGTAAAAGTAGACTAGATAAATGTGGATATGGAGACAGGACAACACGAGCATTGCTCAATTCCTGTATACTACAAATAGATAAACACGCACACACACACACAAGACACCAAGGAGTGCAGACGAAGGCCAACAGCGCTCCGTACCGAGCCAGCACTGCCAGTGGCATTACCTAAATTAGTATCTTTATATGAGTCAAGCTCTGTACCAGGTTAGACTAAATGGTTTTTTATTATAAAAAAAAAAAAAAAAAAAAAAAACAGTTTAAACAAGACTTGTTCAAACAGAAAAGAGAACCGAATAGCGAAAGAATGCGCTCAATCAGCTGATTGATTGTTTAGACTACAACTGCCCCAGGGAATGTAAGTACTCTGTGCTTTTAGTATTGCAAAATGACCACATACTTTAGTAAAGCAAATTTGGAAAAGAAAAGGGATAAAGGTAGAAAGCAAGATGATGTTTTCTACCAAGAACTGGTTGAAATGGAGACTCACAAGAAACTGGTTGAGCATGTACACAGACTGGAGATGGCCTTCCAGAATGAGATTCATGAAATAAAGAAGCAGATGCACTTGCAAAAGGAAGAAATAGAAAAACTAGGAAGGGAGGTCAACAAGAAAGACACAACTATATGTGAACTAACAGTGGAAGTGAGTACACTTAGGAGGAAAATGAGTGAAATGGCAAGTACAGTAGTCAACCACGAGAGTATTATGAAAGAGTTCAAAAATGATACAGAGTCAATTAGGCAAGTAAGCAGTCTGATAGACCAGAGCAGTGATATTGAGGAGAAGATAACACAGGTGAATGAAGCCGTGCAAAGCTAAAAAAATAATGTGGAAACCACGTATGCTGAAATGGTGAAAGTAAAGAAAGACTTACAAACAAGAGTGGAAGAAAAAAGCATTAAAAAGGAAGTGAAAAGAATAATCCAAAACAATCCAAAGTTAGTCAGAGATTCAGTAGATATCAACAAATCTATAGTCTATCTATCTATCTATTGCCTGACGCCTCAATCCCGTTTGGGGTGGCCACAAACAAATCGCCCCCACGTCGCCCTGTCCCCGCCATTTCACTGCCCTGCTCCCAACTCACACACCCCTCTCTCATGTACCTCTCCACCCCATCCCTCCATCTCATCCTCAGCCTCCCCCTCCCTCTTCCCCCCTCCACCTCACTCACATACACTCTCTTCATCAGTCTTTCACCCTCCATCCTCTCCACATGGCCAAACCACCTCAGTGTGTTCCTCATAGCGCTTCCTATCACATCCACATCCACACCACAACGCTCCTTTATATCCTCATTTGTCAGCCTGTCTCTCCATGTGACTCCACAGGCTCCTCTTAAATAACTCATTTTCACTGCTGTCACTCTTGACTTGTGTAATCTATAGTAATCACTGGTATAGAAGAGGAAGAAGTATAAAACAAGATCTCAAGAGACAAAAAGGAGATGGCAAATGTAATGAGTCTATTGAAAGAAGTATAAGAGGAAATCTGTAGTAAAGACATTGAGGAACACAAAAGGTTAGGGAAATACGAGAAAAGCAAGTCAGACCTCTAAAGATAACTTTCCAGAGTGTAAACACCGTGGAGGAGATACTAAAAAATGCAAAGAATCTTATGGAAAAAGAGGAGTTCAAAAATGTATGGATAAAAAGATGCCTAACACAAGAGGAACTGGAATTACTGAAAGAGAAGAGGGAGAAAGCAAAAACAAAAAATGAGGGAAGATCAGAAGAGAAGAACACATTTTTTTTACAAAGTACGTAATAGGATTGCATGTACGAAAGTGGTACATAAACAGGAGGGAATAAAAAGGAGGAAGGTAGTAGAACCATGTCATGACAAGTATATAAACAAGATGATTAAGTTGATGTACTCAAATGTGGATGGAATGGTATCTAAATTATTAGAGATGAATGATTATGTCAGAGAAAATGAACCACATATAATATGCCTAACTGAAACAAAATTAACACCAAGGATATCAAATGACATACTAAACTTAGAGGAATATAATATATGGAGAAGAGATAGAAACTTTAAAAAGGAGGAGGAATTATAATATTAACTAAGAAAAATCTAAAAGTCAATGAAATAAAACTAGATATACCCTCACAAGTAGAACTGATTGCAGTAGAGATCAACACATATGAAGGGAAAGTAATTGTAGCCAATTTGTACATGCCACCCAGATCAAACACATGGGAAAAAGATGAATATGAGGACCTGGCAGAGAGTACAATTCAGGGTTTAAGAGCATTACTACATAAAATGGAAGAGAAATCGGAAAGAATTATACTAACTGGAGATTTTAATACAAATATAAATTGAAATACTCTAGATATAATAAGCCAAGAAAGCTGTTGGGACCAAAAACTCCTGGATCGCGTGCAAGAGTTTTTCCTAACGCAACATGTGAGGGAAACCACCAGAAAAAGAGGACTCGATGTTCCTTCAATGCTAGATCTCATATTTACTAGGCAAGAAAATGATACTGACAGTTTAATATATCACCCTCCACTCGGCAAAAGCGACCATGCAGTACTAAATTGCAACTTCAGGATACCATATGACAGTTAACAGCAATGAAAGTTACAAAAAGAGCCTAAACTATAAAAAGGGAAATTATCATGACCTAAAGAAGTATTTCTTAGAAGTTGATCGGGAAAATGAGCTTAGAGGACAAGATTTAAATGTTGTATATAAAAAATTCTTTGAACTTTATGAAATAGGAGTCCAGAAGTACATCCCACAGCACAAAGAAGCAGATAAGAAAATACAGAAATGGATTAATACAGAATGTAAAAAATCAAAAGAAAGAAGAGATTTGTTGTGGAATAGATGCAGAAGACACAATAGTGAAAGGGCATATAATAATTACAAACAGGCAAGAAATGATTATACAAGAATAAGGAGGGAAGCCCAAAAACAGTTTGAGGAGGATATCATAAATAAAAGTAGTGATCAACTGAAGCTATTTTACAGCTACATCAGAAGCAAAACCAAAGTAAAAGATATAATACAATCCATTACGGACGAGGGAATCACCTATACACAAGAGAAAGATATTTGTGGAGCACTAAATAAGAATTTCCAATCAGTTTTTACAGAAGAAAAAAATTTTGAGAGGGACTATGTGGAACATGCATGCCCACACATACTACAGTAAAAGTCCAATATTTCGTCATCCAAATCCCCGGCAAATCTGACATTTCGGCAGTTTTGAGAAATAGTCCCATTTACGAAAATCTCCGATCGTTCGGCAGATTCTCCAATTTTTTTCGTCAGTCTTGAAATTCTCCATGAGGCTCGCCAGCTAGCTACCCGCCTTTACCCGCCTTAGTGAGTGAGATAGTGAAAGTGATGGAACGAGTCTACCACTGCCATGAAGCTCAGAGGCTAGCTCTTTCTCCTATAGCATAAAGAGAGGACAAACATGTAGTGAGTCTAGCATGGGAAAGAGAATCTGTTTCGCCATTTTTCCGCCATTCTTCCGAGTTGTTGCCGTGCTGCTGCCGACTTCTCTTGATTCTTCTGTGTGCTTTGTGAACTTCGTACCGAAATACCTCTGAAATTACTATTCGAGTGTGCTGTAAGCACCGTAACATCAGACAGGAGCTTTGTAACACCTGAGTGGACCAGCCGTGTGTTGTGAACAGTATAAACATCTGCGTGCTTTGAAAATGGCCTCCACGTGTGGAAAGTTAACTGGTGTTAGCAAGAAGCGTACACATAAGATGTTGACTATTGCTCGGAAAATTGAGTTGTTGAAAAAATTAGAGGCTGGCATGAGTAGGAAACAGATTATGGATGAGTTTAACGTAAGCTCCTCTGCTCCCTCCTCTCCATCACCAACAGCAGTCTCTGAACCTCAAGCTCTACTGCCGCAGCAACAGGGAGAAGAGTCCTTAGAGCCTGTTGCAGGACCCTCTACTGCTGGGGACTTCTTCCAGCAGTAGCAGACTCCAATCAACCCCTTCTATTGTACATATGTAAATAAGGAACCTACTATAAGTTTAGGTAAGTGCGTGTGAACTTGTAGGCCTACTGTATCATTACATTTATATACAGTATGTTCACTAATTTCTTTATTTTTCATATTCATGTATAGTACTGTATTCATTACAGTATTGTACAGTATCAAACAGTATACAGTACTCTCTCCAAACACATTTGTAATGATGTGAGTAATGATGATAGTGTTCACCGAAACATATAAGGTACTGAGTGGGTAGGGTTTTCGATAATTCGGCAATTTTGATATTTCGGCACTTGCCTGGTCCCATAGATGCCGAAAATTCGGACTTCTACTGTACCAGATATACAAATATCAGAAAAAGTAATACAGGAGGAGTTAAGTAAATTAGACAGAGGAAAAGCAAATGGTCCTGATGAAATTTCATCATGGGTTTTACGAAAATGTGCAAAGGAGTTAAGTAAACCATTATTTTTAATTTTCAAGAAATCCTTGAGTCAAGGTAAACTACCTGATATTTGGAAGAAAGCAAATATTATCCCCTTATTCAAGAAAGGGAATAGACAAACTCCACTCAACTACTGACCAGTATCACTGACCAGTGTTGTAAGCAAGGTATTAAAAAAGCTTATAAGAAATCATCTAGAACACAATGTGATAACAGAAAGGCAGTTTGGTTTCAGAAACGGAAAATCATGTGTTACTAATCTGTTGAGGTACTATGACAGAGTAACAGACAATAAGGGAAAGAAAAGGATGGGTGGACAGTATCTATTTAGATTTCAAGAAAGCATTTCATACAGTACCACACCAAAGACTTTTATGGAAACTGTACCATCAAGGAGGAATTCGAGGCAAACTGTTTTGTTGGATGCAAAATTTTCTCATAAAAAGAGAAATGAGAAAAGTACTAAGTGTTAAGAATATATGGAGTAGATGGGAAGTTGTTGAATGCTGTGAAGAGTATGTACGATGGTGCGAAGGCTGCAGTGCGTGTGGATGGTGAACTAAGTGAATTTTTCTCTTTGAAAGTTGGTTTGAAACAGGGATGTGTCATGTCTCCATGGTTGTTCAATCTGTACATGGATGGGGTAATAAAAGAGGTACAAGGTAGGGTAGTGGATGTTGGAGTGGCCCTGGTGAGAGAAGATAGTGTTTGGAAACTCCCTGTACTGTTGTTTGCAGATGATACTGTGTTGTTGAGTGAAGACGAAGGGGAGCTGCAAGGCTTGGTGGATGAGTTCGAGAGAGTGTGTAAGAAATGGAATCTAGAGGTGAATGTAGGGAAGAGTAAAGTGATGGTCTTTGAGAGAGGTGAAGTCAGTGAATGGACAGCGAGGTTGGATGGTGAGGAATTGGAAAATGTGAGTACGTTTAAGTACTTGTGTAGTGTGATGAGTAAGGATGGAGGTTTGGAGGATGAAGTGCTTGAAAGGGTACAGCAGGGAAGAAAGGTTGCTGGTTCTTTGAAAGCAGTGATAAGAAACAGGGAAGTGAGCATGGAAGTGAAAAAGTTACTACATGACAGTATTGTGATAGCAACTCTAACGTACGGAAGTGAAGCTTGGACGTTTTTGGAAGGACACAAGTCAAGAGTGAGAGCAGTGGAAATGAGTTATTTAAGAGGAGCATGTGGAGTCACATGGAGAGACAGGCTGACGAATGAGGATATAAAGGAGCGTTGTGGTGTTGATGTGGATGTGATAGGAAGTGTTATGAGGAACACACTGAGATGGTTTGGCCATGTGGAGAGGATGGAGGGTGAAAGACTGACGAAGAGAGTGTGTGTGAGTGAGGTGGAGGGGGGAAGAGGGAGGGGGAGGCCGAGGATGAGATGGAGGGATGGGGTGGAGAGGTATATGAGAGAGGGGGGTGTGAGTTGGGAGCAGGGCAGTGAAATGGCGGGGGACAGGACGACTTGGAGGCGATTTGTTTGTGGCCACTCCAAACTGGATTGAGGCGTCTGGCAATAGATAGATAGATAGACTAAAGGGAAACTACTCATCATGGAAAGAAGTGACTAGTGGAGTACCACAGGGCTTAGTGCTGGCACTAATCATGTGTTTAGTGTATATAAATGATATAGACAGTAACATTGGAAATGAAAGCTATCTAAATATGTTTGCAGATGATGCAAAAATACAAAGGAGAATTAGTAACAGACTCTTGTAAAGAGCTACAAGAAGAATTAAATAAACTTCATGAATGGAGTAATACATGGCAAATGGAATTCAATGTGGACAAGTGTCATGTAATCAAGTTTGGTAAAAGTGGAAAAAGACCTGATTGGGATTATTCGTTAGGAAGTAAAACCCTATACACATCAGAAAGAGAGAAGGACCTAGGTGTGATTATCAATAACAGACTATCTCCGGCTAACCACATCAGTGAAAAGGTACGGAACATGTATACACTGCTTGCAAATATGAGAATAGCATTCACATACATAAATGAAGACATGCAAAGAAGGATAATAACATCATTCATCAGACCAACCCTGGAGTATGCATCAGTAGTCTGGAGTCCTCACCTCAAAAAACACATAGACAAGATTGAAAAAGTTCAAAGGGCTGCTACAAGATGGATACCAAGCTTAAAGGATCTAAGCTTCTAAGAAATACTAAATAAACTGAATTTACCAACACTACAGGAGAGAAGAAAAAGAGGTGACATGATAATGCTATATAAATGGATATCAGGGAAGGAGAAAATAGACATAAACGATTACTTAACATATGGGGAAACATCAGCAAGAGGACACTGCATAAGAAGAGAGGTGATAAAGACGTGAGGAAATTCAGTTTCCCAAACAGAGCAATTGATCAGTGGAATGCACTACCGAATGAAATAGTGTGTGCCAAAACAATTCACAAATTTAAGGATATGTATGATAAATATGGTTTAAGACACGGGATAGTACAAGCTTGACTTATTCCTGTAAAGATACAATTAGGTAAGAACAATTAGGTAAGGTAAGAACACCGCCTGCTGGCTCAGTGGTAACATTCTCTCTTGCCATCTGGCAGACAGGCATTCTCACTTCATCCAGGTTGCGAAAAGTTTCACTAACAAAGTGGGTGGTTACTGTCCCCCTTGAGCAAGGGGATGGGTGTGTGTGTGTGTGAAGGTTACAGCCTTGCCCTTAGATTGGACTATATGAGCTCTCAGCTCCCTTCCAGGAGGGTAAAAGCTGACGATCACGACCATCAAGTGATCCTGATCGACCCGGTGAATTACACACACACACACAGGTCATTGACAGAGACGGAGCTCTTCCTGGATCGTGGGGAAATAATTGCTGAATCAGCGACGAAAAGAAGATCAGCCTATTTGTGATTATGTTAACCCCTTAAACGCGGCCGTGTACAGTCGTTTCCCCCCGAGTGGCGGGGTTGTATCGCGGTCTGAGTACCTGTAGGAAAATATTCGCCAAAAATCAGAGATTAACCCTAGAACATTATACTTGGTATGGCAGATAGTACTTACATTCAGCTTTCTCCAGAGACAGGTGTTGAGCCTTCGTGGACTACCCAAGGACTTGTGGAGACTTGCAAAGTTGGGTAACCAAATCTTCACTTTCACACCTCCAGCAACCCGGTTTCCCCCTCTACCACAGCCTCATTCTGTCACAGTAAACTTTATACTACAACGTAAAGGTAGTTAGGTTTCCGTATTTGTACAATAAGCACTGAAAATAAGGCTAAAATCAACGGAGCGTACAGCCGACATGCACTGTGGCGGCGGTCTTCCCTTCACTCAACAAACATTTCCATTTTCACAGCTAAAAACATGTATACTACATTATTTTCAATCATATTACTTCCCAAAAGATCACCACGGCGCGCTTTTTATTCTGCCTTACGCCCGCCACTTATCGTTCCTGTCGGCCGCTTGCACTGACTGGGAAGAGCTAGAACTCGCCATAATGTCACTTTGAAAGCCTGCAGTAAACTGACGCTAAACAGGGGCAAACCGTGAGAAAAAAAGCTAGTGTTACAACTGGGGAAACAAACGTTTCCTAGTAGCATAAACTGCTTGTGAGAGGAGAGCGCAGATTTACAGTTCTGAGCGCTCAGAGCGCTGCCATGTATCACAGCCAGGCTGGCCGGGCCGTGGTGGGGGGGGGACGGGGGGAAAACGCGATATTTGGCAACAACTGAGGTCAGTAGTACAAAGGTAAAGTATGCTAGTTGTAGCTAGAGGGTGGTGGTACTGATAGACAATACCAGCTGGAGCCTGCTTGCCCGCGGTTGTTCAAAATTTACTAGAATCGCAAACGCGACGATCCGCCATTATGTCCTTTTCTCCGAGCGTCGCAAACGCGACTATCCGCGTTTAAGGGGTTAATGAGTGTGTGAGTGGTGGTCCCGTCGGACAGTACTTAAAAAATCGCAGTTTCGGTCATAAAAACAACAAGATATAGTGAAAATAGAAAGTCTCCATCTGGTTGATTCATGGCGGAAGGGGACGGTGCAATGTTTACAAGTGGCGAGAGAGACTTTGAGGGCTTTTCTGAAGAGGATGTGGCAAATGGAAGTATTAAGTAGAACCAAACAAGAATGGCAGGTGTAGAGAAAACAGCGGAGAGGAATGTCCAGGAGATAAAAAAGGTATGGGTAGTAATTAAAGAGTTACAGGAACGGACCATAGAGCAGGAAAACAAGATCAAAAGTCTGCGAAATAAACTGGAAAAAAATTGTACATGTAGTGACGACCAAGAAAGAGAAGTTACTGAAATAAAAGTGAGCAATGAATCAGCCTCTAATGAAATAAAACAGCTGAAGAGGGGGACTAAGAGGTTGGAAGAAGAAAGAGAGGATGAAAAGCAAACTAGATGAGTATGAATCCAAATCAAGAATACAGGACGAGCACATTAAAGAAATCAAGGAGCAATAAAAGGGGTGGAAGAAAATTCAGGAAAAGGGAAATGTAAATTTGAGAGAAATTATAGAACAACAAAGCAAGGAAAAGGTGGAGAGAGAAGTGGTTAGGGTGCTGAGAAGTAGAGAATCTTTAGTTAGGGATGTAGCAGATTAGAAAAAATGTGTAATAATTTCAGGAGTTAAAGAAAAACATATGACAATAAGATCAGAAAGAGAAGAACTGAGTAAGGTTAAAGAAATAATATCAGTAATCATGGAGGAAAACAACGAAGCTCAAGAAGAGATTCAGGAGGTGTTCAGGTTTGGAAAGTACGAGGAAGGAGGGGCGAGGCTACTGAAGGTAAAGTTTAAGTCTCAGGCAACAGTAAATGAAATTATCAGTAGATCATGGAAATTATCCGACAAGGAAGGGTTAAAAAATGTTTGGATAAGGAGAGATGCAAATGAGGAAGAAAGAGCTAAAATAAAGAAGTTAGTAAAGGAAGCAAAAGTAAAATACGAGCAGAGAACGGAGGAAGAGAAGACAGTGTTTTATTGGAGAGTCATGGATCAGAAATTAACCCCTTAAACGCGGCCGTGTACAGTCGTTCCCCCCCCCGAGTGGCGGGGTTGTATCGCGGTCTGAGTACCTGTAGGAAAATATTCGCCAAAAATCAGAGATTAACCCTAGAAAATTATACTGTACTTGGTATGGCAGATAGTACTTACATTCAGCTTTCTCCAGAGACAGGTGTTGAGCCTTCGTCGACTACCCAAGGACTTGTGGAGACTTGCAAAGTTGGGTAACCAAATCTTCACTTTCACACCTCCAGCAACCCAGTTTCCCCTCTACCACAGCCTCATTCTGTCACAGTAAACTTTATACTACAACGTAAAGGTAGTTAGGAATCCGTATTTGTACAATAAGCACTGAAAATAAGGCTAAAATCAACGGAGCGTACAGCCGACATGCACTGTGGCGGCGGTCTTCCCGTCACTCAACAAACATTTCCATTTTCACAGCTAAAAACATGTATACTACATTATTTTCAATCATATTACTTCCCAAAAGATCACCACGGCGCGCTTTTTATTCTGCCTTACGCCCGCCACATTATTCTCGTTCCTGTCGGCCGCTTGCACTGACTGGGAAGAGCTAGAACTCGCCATAATGTCACTTTGAAAGCCTGCAGTAAACTGACGCTAAACAGGGGCAAACCGTGAGAAAAAAAGCTAGTGTTACAACTGGGGAAACAAGCGTTTCCTAGTAGCATAAACTGCTTGTGAGAGGAGAGCGCAGATTTACAGTTCTGAGCGCTCAGAGCGCTGCCATGTATCACAGCCAGGCTGGCCGGGCCGTGGTGGGGGGGGGGACGGGGGGAAAACGCGATATTTGGCAACAACTGAGGTCAGTAGTACAAAGGTAAAGTATGCTAGTTGTAGCGAGAGGGTGGTGGTACTGGTAGACAATACCAGCTGGAGCCTGCTTGCCCGCGGTTATTCAAAATTTACTAGAATCGCAAATGCGACGCTCCGCCGTTATGTCCTTTTTGCTGAGCGTCGCAAACGAGACGATCCGCGTTTAAGAGGTTAAGGAAATGGTACCGGCGGGGAGAAGGAGAAAAGGGGGTATAAAAAACATCAAAAATAATTGGAAGGTGGCATATACTAATGTTGATGGTTTAATATTGGCAGGGCTAGAAATCAATGTTTTTTTGAGGGTAGATGAACCTGATGTTAGGTGCTTTGTTGAGACCAAAGTAAGAGAAATTTTATTTTATGCTGACGCATGCAAGCATGTTGGAGTCTTCAAAAACGAAAAGAAATGAAATGAAAACTAGCTAGACTTGACAGCTTGGAGGGAAGTGGAGGAGGGAGGGGAAAGGGAAGAGGGGAGATTAGGCAGAGGGGAGGGAAGGGAAGGGAGGAAAGAGGAGGGGAGGGGAGGGAGGGGACTGGAGGTATGGGGAGGGGAGGATAATTTTTACAATTTATCATTTTTATTGGGGAGTTCATGACCATTTTCCCTAGCTAGATTTGACAGCTCAGCGGGGAGGGGAGGGGGGAGGGGAAGTTAGGTGAGGGAGGGGAGGAAAGAGGACGGGAGGGAAGGGAAGGGGAGGGAGGGGATTGGAGGTATGGGGAGGGGAGAGAAGGGGAGGATAATTTTTACTATTTATCATATTTATTGGGGGGGTTTGTCACCATTTTATTTTTTTCTGAGCACATTACAATGGTTTATAACATCAATACACACAAAAAAAAAATGATTTTGGTGATTTTTGTACGTATTTTTGTGAACAAAACAGGTGCGTGCGGCGTATTTTCTTTCTCGCTTAGGCTGTGACGGGTAACTATTATAAACTTTGACGGGCCATAGCTTGGTAACTATTGGGTCTAGGAGGGTGGGGTTTGCATTTTCGGGTGTGTAAATTCAAACTCTATAAATTGGGCATAAACCTTATAACTTTGAAAAAGTTAAAAAATAGGCCTGTTTTTGTGTCCTGGAGGGCAGTGGAGGCTGGAGAATTGCGTACCCTAGGGGTTAAGGATGAAAGGATCCTCTGTGCACAAGAGAAGGATATTTGTAAATCACTAAATAAGAATTTCCAATCAGTCTTTACAGAAGAAAATAATTTTGAGAGGGATGATATGGAATATGCATGCCCACACATATTACCAGATATACAAATATCAGAAAAAGGAATACAGGAGGAGTTAAGTAAAGCAGACAAAGGAAAAGCAAATGGTCCAGACGAAATTCATGTTGGGTGCTACATGAATGTGCAAAGGAGTTAAGTAAACCATTATCTTTAATATTCAAGGAATCCTTGGGTCAAGGTAAACTACCTGATATTTGGAAGAAAGCAAATGTTGTTCCCTTATTCAAGAAAGGGAATAGACAAAATCCACTCAACTGCCGTCCAGTTTCACTAACCAGTGTTGTAAGTAATATACTGGATAAGTTGATAAGAAAAGTTTGTGTAAACCATCTACAAGAACACAGTATGGTAACAGAAAGGCAGTTTGGTTTCAGAAAGGGAAAATCATGTGTTACTAATCTGTTAAACTACTGTGACAGAGTTGCAGACACATTACAGAAAAGAGAAGGATGGGTGGGCAGTATCTATCTAGATTTCAAGAAAGCATCTGACAAAATACCACATCAAAGACTTTTATGGAAATTGTACCATCAAAGAGGAATCCAAGGCAAAGTCTACTGTTGGATGCAAGAATTTCTCAGAAAAGGGAAATGAGAACAGTACTACAGGGAAATTGCTCATCATGGAGAGAAATGATAAGTGGAGTTCCACAGGGCTCAGTGCTGGCATCAATTATGTTTTTAGTATATATAAATGACACTGATAGTAATATTGGAAATGAAAGCTATTTAAATATGTTTGCTGATGATGCAAAAATACAAAGGAGAATTACTAACACAGACTCTTGTAAAGAGCTACAAGAAGAATTAAATAAACTTCATGAATGGAGTAATACATAGGAAATGGAATTCAATGTAGACAAATGTCATGTAATCAATTTTGGTAAAAGTCGGAAAAGGCCAGATTGGGAGTATAAGTTATGAAGTAAAACCCTACACATATCAGAAAGAGAGAAGGACCTAGGTGTGATTATCAATAACAAACTATCTCCTGCTGACCACATAAGTGAACAGGTACAGAATTTGTAGACCCTGCTTGCAAATATGAGAATAGCATTCACATACATAATGAAGCCATGCTGAGAAAGATACAGTAATAACATCTTTCATGAGAACAACCATGGAGTATGCATCAGTAGTCTGGAATCCTCATCTAAAGAAACACACAGATAAGATTGAAATAGTTCAAAGGGCTGCTACAAGATGGGTACCAAGCTTAAGGGATCTAAGCTGTGAAGAAAGACTAGAAAAACTGATCTATCAACACTACAGGAGAGAAGGAAAAGAGGAGACCTGATTATGCCATATAAATGCATATCAGGGAGGGAGAAAATAGACATAAATGAATATGTAACCTATGGGGAAGCATCGGCAAGAGGACACTGCAAATAAATGCATAAAAAGAGAGGCAATAAAGACATAAGGAAATTTAGTTTCCCAAATAAGGCAATTGATTATTGGAATGCTCTAGCAAATGAAATAGTGTGTGCCAAAACAAATCATAAATTTAAGGAGACATATGATGAAAATGGTTTATGACACTGGACAGTACGAGCTTGACTCATTCTGTAAAGGTACAATTATGTAAGAACACACAGGCAGGCAAAAGCATTGTCGCTTTGCCTTGTAAAGGCGGCCGATAATAACATAGGTAGTGATGACAGTATTCACCAATACATTTAAGGTACTGAGTGGGTAGGTAGTACAGTATTTCGAATCATTTCAGCCATCATTGTGTCTTTCCTTTTGTATATCTCATCCCTTCCTGCACATTAGAGAGGTCCTTCCTTCCTTCCCTCCAGTACTCTTTTGTTGTATGATTCATTTTACTAAAGGTCCTTACTTCCTTTCTTCCTTCCTGTGCTCTCTTGTTGTATAATTCATATTACTAGAGGTCTTTCCTTTCTTCCTTCCTGTGCTCTTTTGTTGTATGATTCATATTACAGGTAAGACCTTAATTCACGCGAGGGTTACGTTCCCAGACGCTTCGCGTATGTGGTAAATTCATGTATACATTCTGCCCTTGTGTGCACATAATTACGCATGTCTACTAAGTATATTACATCTGAATAATACTGTTTATGCACTTCATACACCTTATAAACTAGCATAAAGTATGAAAAACAACAAAAATGTAAGAAATTTAACACTGAAACCTGACAAGCACAAGCGTAGGTGGAGACACTTCAACAGTCTGGTGCACAAACCCTCACTGGCTCCCATATGCTTCATTCTGCCTTCTTTATTGTCCAAACAGTTGACTCATTCACCCGAAACATACAGTTCCAAGCCAGTTCACAGGCGTTGGTGAAGACACTTTAGCACAGTCTGCTGCACTAGGCCTCACTGACTCCTGTATGCTACATTCTGTCTTCTTTATTGTAAGAACAGTTGACTCACCACAAACACACGGTTCAGAGACAATTCACCATGAAGTCAATTCACCATCAAAACATGGATGATTCCCTGTCATTCTATAATTATACTTGTTATTGATTATTTAATACTTTAATAACTAATTTGCAGGGAGATTTTATAACTCATATAAGTAAAAAACTAGTGTACTGTACTTGATAAATAAACTCGTATGTAAATAAATGACGGGGAATCGTCCTGACAGAGGATTGTCACCGACATTCCTCCCTTAAGTTTGTCCAACACTTTAACTTTCTCTGTCAGCAACATCACTTATGAGTCCGTTTTGGTGTGTTACCACATGCATCACTAGCACTATGCTTAGGCCCCATGTTGGCAGACAAGGCAAGCAATCACTGGAAGGCAGAAAAATAAGCCACAAATAACGATTCGCAAGTCATGCATGGTTTGACCGTCGGATTCAAACTGACTGTGTGGTGCGTGGTAGACCGACCTCCCACACACACACACACACACACACACATATATGTATGCACATGGGCAGCAGGTAGGCATTTTTATATTTTATTTATTTATCTTGTATATTAAAATTATTTATTTGAATACTATAATTTTGTTTTAATTATTGTATGAAAAATTCGTGGATCACCGAAATCGTGTGAATTAAGGGCTTACCTGTACTGTCTCAAGAAAGTTTATCCTGTAGCATACATTGCCACAGCCACCAGCAAAGTGTTGGTGAATCGTTGCTCGTGATTCAGGGATGTAAGTTCGTCAAGTATTCTGCCATTTGTGTTTCTGAATATCCAGCTTGGTTAACCCTTAAACCGCGGGCTTGTTTTGCTTTGACTTGCGGCTCCCGCGGGCATATTCGCGCTCCGACAGACTCTCTAAAAATATTTGCCAAAAATCAGTTATTAGTCCTAGAATAATAAAATCACATATACTTATGGCACATACCTTCAGCTTTCTCCTTGGGTGTTTGTTGAGCCTTCTTCAAGTACCGTAGGACTGGTGGAGACCTCTGAAGTTGGGTAACGAGGTCTCCACTTTACACTTCCCGACAACTCGTAATTAGATTACCACAGCCTGATATTATCTCTAGAAGCACTATTCTATGATTCTCAGATAGTTTGGAATCCATACTCCAAAAAAAAAAAAAACACTGTGAAAGCAATGAAAATTACGAGGGTGTATGACCATCCCACTTCCGATCGTTCGCCGCTGGTGTTGTCTATTATTCATAAAAACACTCACAGTTTATATTTCTGTTACTATATAACACTTATATATATCTACAGTCTTTATCCATAAGCTTCCTTCAGTAATAGTAGTTTATTGTCACTGTAGGGATTCAATTTCTTTCAGTAACATAAGTAGCATTCACTTTCTCATCCTGTATACTAGCATTGAGAGTGAATGTCACTTTCACCTTCACTCTCATAACTCATAGTATTCATACATGCTAGAGTGAAACTTTCACTTTCATTACTCCTAGTTTATATACTCGTATTCTTATAATACTACTCATTTACATTTCTATTTAAGTTCTCTATTTTATTTACATTATTTACATTTCTATTTTATTTACACTGTGTTATGCACTGTCACTTGAAGTAACTTATAAAACTATTTTCC
Organism: Coenobita brevimanus; assembly: GCF_032717465.1. Taxonomy (NCBI): domain Eukaryota; kingdom Metazoa; phylum Arthropoda; class Malacostraca; order Decapoda; family Coenobitidae; genus Coenobita; species Coenobita brevimanus. The sequence goes on from NC_137025.1 coordinate 21,546,748, forward strand.
ACTGTTCACTTATATTTACATTCATTACTTTCACTTGCTGTTTACACATTATTTACAATTCCACTTACACTGTTTTACTCAATAAAAAGATCGTAGTCACTCTCTATCAATATTATTGTCAGCCCTTTACCTCTTTCCACACGAGGTTTAGTAGGGGGTAAAGGTCACAGGGCCCTTTGCATGGGGATAAAAAGTGGCGGAAGTTAGCAGGAGGTAATCAGACATACTCCCACTTTCAAAGACAACAGTGAACTGATAGTGGTGGCCTCCTGCTGCCTGGCTAGGGTGAGTGCAATACTATCAACTTCAGCCCCATGAGACATGCTAATATATAGCAATGAAATGATTGTCAGGAAACCAAGACAATACATAATAAATTAGGTAGTTCCAGGTGAATGTAAATATCACTTAGGCTTCTCCCTTCCTTTCTTATATTTTTTTTTATTACGAAAATAGATTATACGGCATATTTCAAGGGGAAATAAACAGCGAAAATTAGCTAACGAGTGCATGTGAGGTGTTGTCAGGTGATAATTAGCCAATTCTAGGTGTATGGCACTCTCACTTACCGTATTTCTTTCTTGTATATATTATTTGGTATAAGAATAGGGCATAGGGCTTATTTCAATGGATGAAATCAGTGAAAAATTCCAGGGAAGATTTACTTAGCATAGCACGGCCAGGCAGGCGAGAGGATAGGGTAATGGAGGGGAGGTAGGGAGGGGAGTCAAGAACGGGGAGAAATGGCTAAATTGTCAACAATGGATGGGAGTACAGATGAGATTAGGAGTGCTGACTAGTGTTGGACATTAGCAGTACTGATAGATGATACAAGCCACCACTTGAAAGCCCGGGCAAATTCAAAATAACACAGAATCACAAAAGTGTCGCCCCGCGGTATGATCCCTTCCTCCCAAGCGTCACGAAAGTGATGTCCTGCAGTTAAGGGGTTAACTGAGAAAGTAAAGCAGTTTAGGTGTTCCTTATATGGTCTTAGTTATGGTGTATTGCATCATGTGATATTTTCTAATACAAATATTGTGTCTGTGTTCCATTCATGGCCATAGCTGCTTCCTGTATATGGGAAAACAGGATGCTTTCTTTGTAATAAGTATTCTGTTGTCATGTTTCTTTTATTCAGCTTGTAGGTGTTAGTGGTGTATTGTATGGTGTATTGTATTATGCCACATTTGTGCCATTCAGATTGTGGGTCTGTATGCCAACCACGGACACAGCTGCTTCTTGTACCTGGGCAGCATCCTGGTGGACGAGTATGCCAGCGAGGCTGGATGTGTGGGTGGACTGCTAGCCATGCTGGAAGCATTCACGCAGCCCACCTTCATCATCCTCACGCAGCCTAATGGGTTCAGGGATCACCCAGACACTGTTGACGACTGGTTCAGGCTCTGTGCCAGGTGAGCAGTAGACATGTTGCCTTTTTTAGTTTCATTGTTGTCATTGTTATTGCTTATTGCTTTGTCATCATCATCATCATCATCATCATCATCATCATCATATCATCATTATCATCAATGTTGCTGTTGTTTACAGAATGCTGAAAGAAATTAGTCATTCATCTCTCGTTCTTTGTGAAATCTAAGATGATCAGCTTACAAGAGATATATGATGATGCTGTTAGCATGAAGATGACCAGTGTCTCATACCCTCAGGTTCCTACAGCGAGCTCCGGTGCCGTTCCTGCAGTGTGCAGCCGTCAACACGATCCTGGAGTGTGGACTGCAGGCTTGCATGCTTGACCACAAGGTTAGTTCAAGCCAGGATGTGTACTAGACTCTCAGCATGTGTTGTTTTTGTATTGTCATCTCACAAATTCTGACTGATTTGCATCTGTAGTATACAGTCATGCCCCGGTATGTGAAGAAGTTACATCAAGCGAAAACATATCACATACTGAGGTAGATTTAGCATGAGTCCTGTGAGGATAGGGAGAAGGTCAGTGCCACATAGCCTAAAATTTCAAAAAATAATTCTGCAACCCACATGATGTATGCCCTAGGCTGGTTTGAATTGTCACCAAGGGCCCCATGGAGGCTGGGGGAGAGCAGTGCGGTGTTTTGAAAGTCAGAAGTTTCAGTATTTTGCACTCACACAAAGAGTTCTCTTACCCCTGCTTAATATCGCCCACTGCACTAGTCGTTGTGCACCTGCACTGTTATTTTGCGATAGCATTGGTGTTCGATGCACATATAAAAACTTGGTCGCCATCTTGACCCAGATTTATTACAGTCAGCCTGCGTACGTAAGTGGCATGTGTCAGCATGGGATTATTGTTCTAGGCTGTCGAGAAAAATCGTGTAAGTAATTTTTGCTATCATTAACCCAAAACTGGGTATAAGTTTTCATCGATCATATTGTCAGTTGATTGCATGTGCAACCATCTCATACCGGGGCATGACCTCTCATTTATTTATCTTTTGTAATATGAACCTGAAATGTATACTCATATCAATCAAGACAAGAGGAAGCTTCAGGGTTGGCAAAAAAAAAACACTTTATTTGAAAAAGCCCAACTCACATTTCCCCCACCCCACAAAATAACCCCCCCTCCCCCCAAAAAAAGAACAGTCAAAGGTGGGTTTTTTCAAAGTGTACCATAAAACAAATAAAACAGTAATGTTTATACCTAATTATGGACAGCCCAATTAAATTATAATTTTACACAATGAGAATTTTACACAGAGTTGAATGAGGGGGATGATCATGTTTTGACTTGTTTGTTATCCTTGGGTTGCCTGCTGCACTGTAAAACATGTTTCAGTATGAGAGCACACCATACAAGTGGACAGAGAGATCAGTGCACACTATAGGAGAAGGACTCACTTCCTTTGCTGCTACAGCACAGTAGTAGGAGAAGGACTCACTTCCTCTGTTAGGAGAAGGACTCATTTCCAATTGTGCTACAACTTGCTTTGGTAATTTTACACTTACATATCCCATTCTTCTTACAAGTGAAAATCACTTCTGTAAGTGGGTGTACACATCATTGTAACAGTAATAATAGCCTTGGGGTAACAAATCTGAGTCTATCAAATAGACCTGTATTGAATAAATAGCAATCTTTGTAATAAATTTCTTTAGATGATTGAGATTTGGTAATAATACGAAACAACCTAACCTGGCATAGGCCTAACTTAAGTACTGATTATATAACAAATTTACCCCAATTTTTACTAAGCAAAACCATATCTATCAAAAACAAACTTACTGATAATTCTAAAAGGTTACAAAATTAGCTAATGCTGAATAAAATGTTTACATTCACCAGGTAATTGCCTGAGGGAATTTACCTTTGATTCAAACTACAGTTTAAGATTTGTTTTCCCCAACCTTAAGCACAGTTATCCATGTTTACATTCATTTAGGTTACACTGAATTTGTGTGATTAAATACATTATTATGAAAATTGTACAATGGGTGTTTTTTATTTATTTATTTATTTTTTTAAGTAGGTTCTATTGAAAAAATCCAGGTGGGCAAAAGTGGGTCACCCACTTTGTTGCCAACCCCAGTGTTTGTAGTGTTTCCTGCCCAATGTAGAAGGCATGTATAGGTCAGTTGCATCTCCACTTTAGCACAGTGCAATTCCTGGATTTCTAAATGATTGGGATCAGGAGGTTTTTGGATAAAATGTATTTTTCAGAAAACTGGAAAAATTGCATTATGGGTACTGTTAGTCATATATAAAAGTATCCACATGTCCCTTGCCATACCCTTCAGCAGTCACTGTACTTATACTACAATTTATTATCTAAGATTAATGGTTTCATCATTTTTTTTTTTCCCCTCCTCCACATCCAGTATCCCACAGTAGACAGAAATCAATTATCCTATATGTGGACAGTAATAGTAAAAGCAGTTCTGACAACTATATTATGTTGTATAGTATCATCAAATTGTCTATCTTTCTATAGCCAGATGCTGTAATCCCATAAGGGGTGGCCATTTGTTATTGAGTTAGTTAATTTATGGGAAGGGACACTAACCCTCCGCCAACCCACTTGCTGACACGTAGGGAACATTTGTGGGTTGGTTATATGGTTAGCACCTAGCACTGTAAATGGTTTCCTGGCTTACAGGAAACTAGTAGGCTTGTCACTCAAAATAAAGCCACCAAAAGAGAAAGAAGAGTATTGAAAATGACTAGAAAATGGGAGAAATAAGAGGAGAAGAGGGCAGGCACAGAAAAAAGGAATGATAAAGGTAAAGGAAGAAGTAGGCAGCATTACATCACGCGAGTGGATGATGGCTGCCACCACCTGCCACATTGTTAAATTATGAAAGAGCACATCAGTAATGCATTGGTCATAGCCAAGATCAGTTGATCCAATTTGAGGAGTACTGGACATGCTGAGATTTGTGTTTAGTGATTGTAAGTTATCAGATCTCAAGATATTTTTCACTTGGTATGTTGGTGTGTGATATTTTTGTTTAGCATTTCAGAGCTGAGATTTGCACTGGCCACTAATTTTGCAAATTTGTGCACAAATTTCTGGCAGCATCCTTGGCAGCAGACATTTTTTCTCCACAACCCTTCATGTTCTTTATCCCATGATGTTTAAATCTATTCAACCAACCAATGGAATATTCACAACACAGAGTGATGTTAAGTTGTTTGTGAAATTCCTTGGCCTTCTCAGTCAGTAAAGGTTCGGAAATAGCAATTCATTCACGGTTCTGTTGTTGAAACCATTTGTACAACATCTGGTCAGTAGTGGCACATATTGGTATGAATAATTTTTCCGTTTTTCTCACAATCAGTCTTTTCACATGCAGCATAAAATTTCAGCATTTTTCTCACTCTGTGTCTTCAAGTCATATACAGCCCTAGTTCTAATCCCATACCTCCCTGCTGCAACACCTCTGTCCAGCTTCTTTAGAATTTCCACCTTTTCTTTGATATTTAGCACTCTTAAGTTTTCATATCTTACTACAGTACTGCAGTCACTGTTATCACTACTACGCTTCTTTGAAGACATTTTTCTGAGTTTAAGTGTTCATGCTTAGGATTGGCAAATGGCAGCTTTGTTGACAGTGGCAGAACAAACAATGATGAAATCACCCACATGGATGACGTGGGTCAAGCAAGGCCAATGTAGTCAACCTCGTGAGCTATCTTGGTGATGTGACTTGATCATTAGCCCAGCTTTTGAACTAACTTAGACAAGTGATGTTCCATGCTAGCTCATGAGTTTTGTAAAGAATGAGTCACACTTTCCTTAAGCTAGCTCACAGGCATGGTTAAGCAAGTCGGTGTGGCTACTACAGAACTTTAAAAACTGGTATTTTTGGAAATTTGGTATTCGAACCAGGTGGTAGGTGGTGGTGACCATCATCCACTCACTTGATGTAGTGCCACCTACCTTCCTTCACCTTCCTTAGTCTATTTCTGTGATTGCTGTTCTCTCTTCCTGTTGCTAACATCTTTCCTGTTACTTTTTATTACTCTTCTTTCCTTCTTTGGATAACTTTACACTGAGTGATAAACCTAATGGTTTCCTGTAGGCCAGGAAACCATTTACAGCGCTGGGTGGTAACCGTATAACCAACCCATACGTGTTCCCTAAGTGTCAACAAGTGGGTTGGCGAAGGGTTAGTGCCCCATCCCGTAAATCAACCAACTCAAAGTCAAACGACCACCCCTTAAGGGCTTATGTCTGGCTATAGATAGATACAGAAGATGGATAGGTATTTGAATTTTGGGAATTGCACTGTAGTTTGTGCGACTCAGAAAGATCAAGTTAAATACGTTCTCTTTCTGCCCATGTGATGAGATGGTCCAACTCTGCTGTGTTAACCCGTTAACTGCTTTATACAGCCTGGGCTGTTCCAAGTGCGACTGCCCAATACAGCCCTGGCTGCCCAGGTGAATTTCGAATATAATGCCATGGTGACCAAGGCTGACACATGCAAGCATGTTTGAGCCTTCAAAACCGAAACCGAAACCAAAAAAGAAAACAAAAACCTTACATTCCAAAAGGGAATCAGACACTTCGATGTTCAACCATGGCTTTACCAAGGTAAATATTGAGCTAATATTTTGTTACTATATACTTTGGCATGTGTTCTCTCAATTCCTAAGACAAAATTTGGCCTTCGGGAAATTTCATTTTTATCCCTATGTCTGCGCACCACGGACAACTCCAAAAAACCGCCATGAGCAGTTAACGGGTTAAAGTTTTAAGACTTAGCTGGAATGGGGCACATTGACCGTAATATAATAGTCAGGATGATGGTAAATGTCTTCTTTCATCCCCCAAGACACTAAGCCTGCTGTTTCATGCTGAAGTTTGTTCAGACCAGGATGGTGAGTGATGCTGTTAGTGGTAGTGGTGATGATAATTTATAGCCTCCATCTTCTTTCTCAATAACAGGAAGCCAACTCTGCTGTTCTTAAGTTCTTCCAAGACCTGGTGGAGGCGGGTAGGAAGCATGAGGACCGCGCTGACTATGAGACCCGTCGCTCACTGGTGGACTCCATCTTCAACACCCATGGGGAGGCACTGGTGGCAAACCTTATCACTGCAGCTGTCTTCATCCTCCCACAGTACATGCACCATGACGTTGCCGAGACTTTCTACCAGGTAATTGTCTTTGTTTTAGTTTCTAGCTAATTCTGTATATTTATGTATGTCTGTCAGTCTGTCCCTGTTTCTCCATTTCCATCTGTCTGTCTATCTCTGGCCAACCTCTTCATCATTGTTGTCTTTATCCTCCTTTAGTATGTACACCATAATGTTGCTGAGACTTATTACAGGTACTTACTGATATTTTCATGCATTTATCTCATCCCGTATCCCAGCCTGGGAGCTTTTCCTGCAGGGGAAAACGTTGACTGAAGTTCCAGGATTCTCTTTATGTTACATAAGCATGTCTGATTTTTCAGTCAAATATTTGTGAGCTGAAAATGTCAGTTATGTTAGTCTCTAGTCACTTGTATCTAGGATAGAAGTGGGCCAAAGAAGAGCCCCCAGAGTGGGTCCAGCAATCTTCTGGTGCCTAACTGACAGCGAGGTGAAGTTACCTGATCATTCCAGCTGAAAGCTGACAAGATTTTCTGGGGGACCTCTTTAGGCCGGTATTGTGTATCTTACACTAGCCAGCTTGGTGTCTGTCAGTCTGGCAGCTTGCCCATTCCCCCCCCTTCTCTCTCTTTCTCTCTCTCTCCTAGGGTGGGAAAAGAGGTTAACGATGATGATGATCTGATCTTTTGTTTTTCCAAGGTGCTAGTTCTTACTGAGGAATTCAGTAAATTCAATTCACTAGTGTTTGACACTCATTTCCACTTTTACAGTTATAAGAAGTGTGACAGTCATGTACAATACAAACTTTATCTGAAAAAAAGAAAGAAAAAAAAGTTCTAGCAATTAAACTCAGTTATTGTCTGCAACAGCATCTCTTCCCAAGTTGTAGCTCCTTGAAAAGAGAAAGGCTTCGAGCTGTCCTTTAACAGATTCAGCAAAAGTCAACTGCTTTTTGAGTACAGTAATATCGCACAGTACATGATTTTGACTATACACAATTTAAAATACTGTGCAGATATTTAATATCTTAGTTTTTACCACATTTCTTGGCATGTATGACGCTGCAGTGTGAAAGACTCACCCTAACTCAGGAAGGGGAGTTCTGAATAAAAAAGCTTGTCTCAACCAAGACTACAGAAAGGTTGCTTAATGTGAGTAGTTTTCACTCAAATACACACTCACCTTTCAGAATCTCTATTCAGTACTGTTCATCAGTTTTTGGTTTCTTGATTTTTTCTTTGTAAAAGAATGGTACAAGAGGAGGAAATAAACAGACAGCCCCTTCCGTACAAAAAGTTACTTCATTCCACAACACCATCTTAACACTGTTTATTTTTATAAACTGTCTGATTTCTTTCATAGAATAATTTAAGAATTAATGTTCATCCTCATTAAAGTATAATTAATACGGATGAATATATAGTGAGAAATATTATTTTTCTTTAAATGAATTTAAAACAACAACTGAACTCAATAAAAGCCATTATTGCTTTTAAGAAAATATAAAGGCCATTAAGGTAGAAATGCACTGTAATTATCTCCAAATCAGTTGCTTTTATGTATATTAAAATCAGACAACACAGATTTTTTTTTTTTTTTTTTTTTTTTTTTTTTTTTTTTTTAAGTACAATGAATGTTTACAGCATTATATTTACCTTAAAAGTGCAGTACTGCATACTTGTCAGATTCATACTCCACACCTCCGATGTTACGTTAATTTCCCACATTGTCTCGACTCAGTGCAATACGAGAATGCAGTAACTTGCCTCTGATGTCTCATTACTTACTCACCACACATTTATTTCCTTAACTGAAAAAGTATCCTCAAACAAATCAAATGAAATACAACATGAGCCTGTTCTGCTCAACTGACTGGTTTTTCTGCTCAGCCGACAGATATAATATGAACATTCATTTGGACTCTACTTTGCATCTGTCACTAATTATGCACTCTCACTAACCTCTGAATACATCCACATTAATTAAAAATGTAGCACTTGTATGTACAGTACATGCTTAACAAAAAGCAAATTACAAAGTTGTACAGTTGAAGGTCAATATAAAGAGGCTGTTTGGGAACAGGGTACATATACAGCTGTCTCAACCTTCATCTCTCAATATCACTCCCTTACTGTCAGCAGTGTTTGCCTGGCAACATCAACAATTAGCCCCTAGGACACACAATTCGATCGACTGTACTGGCGTGAAAATCTGTATATAGAGCTTCTTTTTCGACTCTTACTGAAGTAAAAAGTGTAATGCCCAAAGTTTAGAACTTGAATTTACACACCTTCTGCTGCAAACCAGAGCATTTTAGACCAACTGGTTCATGAGGCAAAGCCTGTCAAAGTTGAGAAAAGTTAGCCTTCCAGCTGGGATGACTCCAGTTTTCTATGTGCTCCCAATCCTCCCTCCCTCATTCTTCCCCTTCCATGACCTTCCTCACCCACTCCTATCACCCCCCCCCCTCTCTTCCTCCCCTCTCCCTACCCTCCACCTCCCCTTCAGCATTTTCCATCTCTCTCTCTCTCTCTCTCTCTCTCTCTCTCTCTTTTTTTTTCAAACAATAGCATGCAAAATAATTATGTCGGTGTTCCTCACTCACTCCCAACATCCTTGCCCCTCAACACTTCTCCCCTCCCCACCTTCCCTCTCCCCGTCCCCATCCCTCATAGCTGTGTAGCTGTCAAAAAAAAAAAAATTGTGTTACACGCTCCAGCACCCACTCCCCCTCACCCCTCTCCCCTTCCCCTCCCTCCCTTCCCTTCAGAGCTGTCAAATCAAGTAGCTGTAAGAATTTCAAGGAGGAAAAAAGCTAGAGCATGCAAAATAATGATCATGGTGTAAGAGAAAGACAAATACACAAATACACAATTTATTATTATAAAAAACAAACATTACTAACATTTACAGGATACATTATGTTATATACACGGAGATTCATAAAAAACATGAAAAAACATACATTCCATGTTTTATGCATCAGTGTATACAATTACGTGTACACAAACATTAATCTGGTATTGAATGAAAATACACGACATGAATGATAACAATGACATAAGTGGAGGAGGAGGCGAGTTGTAAGCAGACGGAATACTACAGGGGGTGGGGGTGGAGTGGGGAAAGGCTTGGAGGGGTGGTACGAGGGTATAGAGATTGGAGACAGACACCACAAGACAGTGAGGACAGGCAGAGGAGGGTGGGTAGGGGGGATATAACCCTCTCCAGGGAGACAGGGAAGGGGGGGAAAGGGGGGGAATCACAGCAGCATGATGAGGATGGTAGGGGAGGGGGAGGGAGGGAGCAGGAGGCAGTCAGAGGCGAGGGAGGGGAAGAGGGAACAAAGGTATTGGGGTAGAGGAAGGCGGCAAGAGGGCTGTGGGGGCATCACCTCCCTCATCATGGGTACGGGCCCGGATCCTCCCTCCTCCCTGCTCAGGACTTAGTTCTCATTGGCTTGCATTGATATATGTCACAATCCGCAATTTTTCCCCCAACCCCTCTGTTGATCACATTCGGTATCATGCATAATCCTCAAAAAGAATTGATTGATCCTATTAGCACTTTAGGGGTTAACAGAGCAAAATTAACTGATCAGAACTTACTAAAAATGTTCACCTTAACACATATCGAGTAACCTGCCAGTTACTATGGTGCGCGCGCGCACACACACACACACACACACACACACACACTAGATGGCAGTGAGGGGACATGCCTGGCATCGCTCTGCACAGGTCAATCTCGGCCCTCAAATGGCTATACCTAAAAAGTAACTTTATATGAGTCAAGCTCAGTACTAGGTCCAACTAAATAGTGTTCTAATATAGAAGAGGAAGTTTAAGTAAAAGTATTTTTCCAATAACACAGTACAACGAAGTAGGCAGCAGTGCCGAAACAAGCAAATCAGCTATTTCAGTGTTGACTGTTTAGACTGTGACGAAGAGGAATGCAAAACTGTAAGTAGAAGCTTTCTGTTAGTACCAGAAGATGACCACCATCTTTAGGAAATCAACTTTGGAAGGAGTTAAGAAACGGTGCAAAGGTAGAAACCAGGATGATGATTTCTACCAGGAACTGGTGGAAATGGAGATGCATAATAAGCTGGTGGAATGAGTTTACAGACTAGAGTTTCATTTCAGAGTGAAATAGATGAAATTAAAAAACAATTGCACACGCAGAAGGAAGAAAATGAAAATTTAGCAAAGGAGATAAATAAGAAAGACACAACAATAGATGAATTATCACTTGAGGTGGGTACACTTAGCAGGAAGATTAGTGAAATGGCAAGCACAGTTGTCAACCATGAGAATATTATGGAAAAGTTCAGAAATGATACAGAGACAATAAGGCAGCCAAGCACTGTGATAGATCATAGCAGTGATATTGAGAAGATAACCCAGGTAAATGAAGCAATGCAAAGCTACAAAAAATGATGTGGAAACCATATATGCTGAAATGGTGAAAGTAAAGAAATACTTAGAAACAAGAGTTGAAGAAAAGAGCATTAAAAAGGTAATCCAAAACAATCCAAAATTCATCAAAGATTCAGCAGATATCAACAAATCTATAGTAATCACTGGTATGGAGGAGGAAGAAATAAAAAACAAGATTTCGAGAGACAAAAAGGAGATGACAAATGTAATGAAAATATTGAAGGAAGCATCGGAGGAAATCTGTAGTAAGGACATAGAGGAACACAAAAGGCAATGGAAATATGACAGAAACAAATCAAGGCCCCTGAAAGTAACCTTTCAGAGTGTAAACACTGTGGAGGAAATACTGAAAATTGCAAACAAACGTATGGAAAAAGAGGACTTCAAAAATGTATGGATAAAATGATGCCTAACTCAAGAGGAACTTGGATTATTAAAAGAGGGAGGGAGGGGGCAAGAACAAAGAATGAGGGAAGATCAGAGGAAGAGAAGAACATATTTTTTTTACAAAGTAATTGGATTGCAGGTTCGAAAGTGGTACATAAACAGGAAGGAATAAAAAGGAGAAAGCTAGTAGACCCAAGTCATGACAAATATGTAAACAAGATGATTAAGTTGATGTACTCTAATGTAGATGGAATGGTATCTAAATTACTAGAGATGAATGATTATAACAAAGAAAGGAACCACATACTGTTTGCCTAACTGAAACAAAATTAACACCAAGGATATCAAACGATACACTAAACCTAGAGGAATACAATATATGGAAAAGAGATAGGAACTTGAAAAAAGGAGAAAGAATTATAATATTAACAAAGAAAAATTTGCAAGTCAAGGAAATGGAACTAGGTGTACCCTCACAGGTAGAACTGATCACAGTAGGGCTTGGTACATCTGAAGGGAAAATAATTGTGGCAAATTTATACATGCCACCCTGATCAAACATTTGGGAAAAAGGAGAATATGAAGACCTGGCAGAGAGTACAATTCAAAGTTTAAGAGCATTACTACATGGAATGGAAGAGAAATCTGAAAGAATTATACTAATTGGAAATTTGCCACTGGGGGTAGGGGGGGGTTTCAAGAATACTCCCCCAATATCCCTGCTTGTCGTACGAGGTGACTAAAAGGGTTGGTGGTGGGTTAGTGCCCCTCCCCGTAAAAAGAACTAACTAAAAAAAGCGAATAAAGCGCCTCGGACCCGGACGGACCATACGTTGACGACTAAGGAACGGACAAAGGACATTCTTAGGGTGGGAACGTGGAATGTGAGAGGAGTGAATGAAGAAGTGAGAGAGAGATTGTTCAGGTGCTTGAGGATGGAAAATTGGATATATGTGGATTGACTGAAACTAAATGGAAGGGGTGAAAGGGTGAGAGAATGGGAATATGGTTTAGGTATATGTGTGGGAGTCAATGAAAATGAGAGGTCAAGAGAGGGAGTATGTCTGATGATAAGCAAGAAGTGGAAGGAGAATATAAGAGAGTATGGAACAGTGGGTGCAAGGATTGTTTGGGTGAGGATGAAAGTAGGTATACAAGCGTGGGCGATTGTATGTGTGTATACCCCGACAGAGGATCAAGTGGCAAGAGTGAAAGATGAGTTTTGGGTGAGTGTAGAAGCATGTATGGACAAGTTTGAGAGGAGCGAGAGAGTGCTGTTGATTGGAGACATGAATGGCAAAGTTGGGAATGTATGAGTGGATGGAGTGGTTGGTCAGTGGGGTGTGCCAGCTGACATAAATGGGAATGGAAGTGCTTTGGTGGACATCTGTGCTTGTAAGGGGTTGGCAATAGCCAACACCTACTTTCGGCATAAGATGATCCACCGGTATACATGGAGAGTAATGAGGAGGATGGATGGTGAACTTGTTGAACGAAAGGCAATGATAGACTAAGTGGGTGTGGATGAGCAAATGAGAAGACAAGTGTTGGATGCAAGAGTGTGGAGAGGGTGGGGGAATGGAGTCTCGGACCATCACTTAGTGATGGCCAAGGTAGAGCTGCAAAGAAAGTGGTTGAGGAGATGAAGGGGAAGACAGGAGGAAGCAACTCCTGTGAGAAGAGTGGAGAAATTGAAAGATAGTGAGAAAATGACAGAGTATAAGAGCATAGTGGAAGAAAGATTGGGAAGGTATGAGCTAGAGCAGATGGAAGGGGTGGAAGACGTATGTAAGATATTCACGGAAGAGATAGGCGCAGCATGTGAGGCGATTTGTGGTGTGAGGAGGAGATGCAAGGGTGTGCAAGGGACAGCATGGTGGAATGATGAGGTGAAACGAGGTGTGGAACAAAAGAAGAAGGCATATAATGAATGGTTAGCGAGTAGAGGTAGGGGAGAAGATGAGAGAGAGAAGAGAGAGGTATATGTGAGCAGGAGAAGGGAGGTTAAGAGACTGGTGAAGGAGAGTAAAAAGAAAGTGGATGAAGAGTTTGGGAGGAATCTGAGGGTGAAATGAAGGGAGAGTAAGAAATTGTTTTGGAAGGAGGTAAAGAAAGTAAGGCAGTGTGAAAGGGGAAATAGTAGGGGAGTGAAAGATAGGAATAATAGATTGTTGGTGGAGAAGAGAAAGAAACTGAGGAGATGGAAGGAGCACTTTGAGGATTTGTTGAATGTAGAAAGTGAGAGCAGTGCAAGTATAAGTGGTTGGGGAATGGCTGGGAGAAGAAGAGATGAGAGGAGGGAGGAAGAGATCAGTAGGGCGGAAGTAGTGGAAGCAACGAAGAAGATTAAGTTGGGAAAGGCCTCAGGAATTGATGGAGTGTGTGGTGAAATGCTTAAGTATGGGGGTGAGATTGTTGTGGAGTGGATATGGAAGTTGTGTAGATTGGCTTGGGAAGAGGGAAGGGTTCCAGAGGACTGGAAATCAGGTATAATTGTTCCTTTATACAAAGGAAAAGGGGAGAGAGAAGTATGTGGTAACCATAGGGGTATTTGCCTGCTTAGTGTGACTGGTAAAATATATGGTAGAATACTCCTTGATAGGGTTAGGCATATGACAGAGGAGCTAGTTGGAGAAGAACAAGGGGGATTTAGGAAGGGAAAAGGGTGTGTAGGTCAGATATTTGTTCTCAAATGTTCAGTGAAGTATCTAGAGAAGGGAAGGAAAGTGTATGCTGCCTTCATGGACTTGGAGAAAGCTTATGACAGAATAGATAGGCAAGGTATGTGGAAGGTATTAAGAATATATAGAGTGGAGGGGAAATTGTTGAGTGCTGTGAAGAGTATGTACGAGGGAGCTAGGGCTACGGTGCGAGTGGATGGTGAGCTGAGTGAGTTCTTTTATCTAAATGTGGGACTGAAACAGGGTTGTGACATGTCTCCTTGGCTGTTTAATATATACATGGATGGGGTTGTAAAGGAGGTGCAGGGTAGGGCAGTGAATGTGGAGGTGGCTCTAATGAATGAGGGTGAGATTTGGAAGCTTCCGGTGTTGCTGTTTGCTGATGATACAGCACTGTTGAGTGAAGATGAATGGGAGTTGCAAGGTTTGGTGAATGAATTTGGGACAGTGTGTAGGAGGAGGAAGCTGAAAGTTAATGTAAACAAAAGTAAAGTTATAGTGTTTGAGAGGAATGAAGTCACAGAGTGTGCAGCGAGGTTGGATGGTGAGGATATGGAGAATGTGAGTGCATTCAAGTACTTGGGTAGTGTGATGAGTAAGGATGGAACTTTGGGGGATGAAGTGCGTGAAAGGGTACAGCAGGGAAAGAAGGTTGTTGGTACACTGAAAGCAGTGATGAGAAATAGGGATGTGAGTATGCAAGTTAATAAGTCACTGCATGATAGTATTGTGATCCCTACCCTGACGTGTGGAAGCGAGGCATGGACCTTGCAAGAGGGGAACAAGTCAAGAGTGAGAGCAGTGGAAATGAGTTACTTGAGAGGAGCATGTGGAGTGATGTGGAGGGACAGGTTGACGAATGAAGAAGTGAAGGAACGCTGTGGGGTGGATGTGGATGTGGTTGAGAAGATTAGGAGATATACACTGAGGTGGTTTGGACATGTGAACAGAATGGAGAACGAAAGACTGACCAAGAGGGTGTATGTAGGTGAGGTGGAGGGAGGGAGAGGGAGAGGTAGACCAAGGATGAGGTGGAGGGATGGAGTTGAGAGGTATATGAGGAAGAGTGGGGTAAGTTGGGGGGAGGGTAGTCAAATGGTGGGTGACAGAGCGACTTGGAGGCGTTTTGTCTGCGGCCACCCTTTTGCAGGATTAGGGCGTCGGGCTATAGATAGATAGATAGAAATTTCAATACAAATATATATTGGAATACTCTCGATATAAAAAGCCAGGAAAGCTGTTGGGACCAAAAGCTCTTGGACCTTGTGCAGGAGTTTTTCCTAACACAACATGTAAAAGGCTGCACCAGAAAAAGAGGACTTGACGTACCATCAGTACTAGATCTCATGTTTACTAGGCAAGAAAATGATATTGACAGTATAATGTATCACCCTCCATTCGGCAAAAGTTACCATGCAGTATTAAATTACAACTTCAGGATTGCATATGACATAATTAATAATAATGAAAGTTACAAAAAGAGCCTTAACTACAAAAAGAGCAACCATCATTACCTAAAGAAATTCTTCTTAGACATAGATTGGGAAAAAGAGCTTAGAGGACAAGATTTTGATGTTATTTATAGAAAATTCTTTGAACTTTATGAAATAGGAGTCCAGAAGGACATCCCACAGCACAAACAAGCAGAAGAGAAAGTAAAGAAATGATTTAATACAGACTATAAAAAAATGAAAGAAAAAAGAGATTTGTTGTGGAGCAGATTCAGAAAACACAACAGTGAAAGGGCATATAACAGCTATAAACAGGCAAGAAACGATAATAGAAGAATAAGGGGGGAAGCCCAAAAACAGTTTGAGGAGCATATCATAAACAAAAGTAGTGATCAGCCGAAGGTACAGTATTTTACAGCTACATCAGAAGCAAAACCAAAGTAAAAGATTAAATACAATCCATTACAGATGAGGGGATCACCTACACACAAGAGGAGGATATTTGTGAAGCACTAAGTAAGAATTTCCAATTAGTTTTTACAGAAGAAAATAATTTTGAGAGGGATTATATGGAACATACATGCCCACACATACTGCCAGATATACAAATATCAGAAAAAGAAATACAGGAGGAGCTAAGTAAATTAGACAAAGGAGGATTCGAAGTCAGGTATAATTATTCCCTTGTACAAAGGAAAAGGGGAAAAAGTAGTGTGTGGTAATCATAGGGGCATTTGACTTCTTAGTATAATAGGAAAAGTGTATGGTAGGATACTTATTGACAGAGTTAGAGAAAGAACAGAGAAATTACTTGGAGAAGAACAGGGAGGCTTTAGGAAGGGAAGAGGTTGTGTAGATCAGATATTCAATCTTAGATCTTTAGTGGAAAAGTTTGTAGAGAAGGGAAAGAACTTGAATGCGGCTTTCATAGATTTGGAGAAAGCATATGACAGGGTGGGTAGACAAGGATTGTGGAAAGTGTTAAGGATATATGGAGTAGATGGGAAATTGTTGAATGCTGTGAAGAGTATGTACGATGGTGCGAAGGCTGCAATGCGTATGGATGGTGAACTAAGTGAATTTTTCTCTTTGAAGGTTGGGTTGAAACAGGGATGTGTCATGTCTCCATGGTTGTTCAATCTGTACATGGATGGGGTAATAAAAGAGGTACAAGGTAGGGTAGTGGATGTTGGAGTGGACCTGGTGAGAGAGGATAGTGTTTGGAAACTCCCTGTACTGTTGTTTGCAGATGATACTGTGTTATTGAGTGAAGACGAAGGGGAGCTGCCAGGCTTGGTGGATGAGTTTGTAAGAAACGGAATCCAAAGGTGAATGTAGGGAAGAGTAAAGTGGTGATCTTTGAGAGAGGTGAAGTCAGTGAATGTACAGCGAGGTTGGATGGTGAGGAATTGGAAAATGTGAGTATGTTTAAGTACTTGGGTAGTGTGATGAGTAAGGATGGAGGTTTGGAGGGTGAAGTGCTTGAAAGGGTACAGCAGGGAAGAAAGGTTGCTGGTTCTTTGAAGGTAGTGATAAGAAACAGGGAAGTGAGCATGGAAGTGAAAAAGTTACTACATGATAGTATTGTGATACCAACTCTAACATATGGAAGTGAAGCCTGGACGTTGTTGGAAGGACACAAGTCAAGAGTGAGAGCAGTGGAAATGAGTTATTTAAGAGGAGCCTGTGGAGTCACATGGAGAGACAGGCTGACGAATGAGGATATAAAGGAGCGTTGTGGTGTGGATGTGGATGTGATAGGAAGTGTTATGAGGAACACACTGAGGTGGTTTGGCCGTGTGGAGAGCATGGAGGGTGAAAGACTGACGAAGAGAGTGTATGTGAGTGAGGTGGAGGGGGGAAGAGGGAGGGGGAAGCCGAGGATGAGATGGAGGGATGGGGTGGAGAGGTATATGAGAGAGGGGGGTGTGAGTTGGGAGCAGGGCAGTGAAATGGAAGGGGACAGGGCGACTTCGAGGTGATTTGTTTGTGGCCACCCTAAACGGGATTGAGGCGTCTGGCAATAGATAGATAGAAAAGCAAATGGTCCTGATGAAATTTCATGTTGGGTGCTACATGAATGTGCAGAGGAGTTAAGTAAACCATTATCTTTAATTTTCAAGAAATCCTTGGGGCAGGGTAAACTACCTGATATTTGGAAGAAAGCAAACATTGTTCCCATATTCAAGAAAGGGAATAGACAAAATCCACTCAGCTACCGACCAGTATCACTAACCAGTGTTGTAAGCAAGGTATTAGAAAATCTGATAAGAAAAGTTTTGGTAAATCATCTAGAAGAACTCAATATGATAACAGAAAGACAGATTGGTTTCAGAAAGGGAAAATCCTGTGTTACTAATTTTAGAGTTGAGAGGTATATGAGGGAGGGGGGAGTGAGTTGGGGGGAGGGTAGTCAAATGGTGAGTGACAGAGCGACTTGGAGGCGTTTTGTCTGCGGCCACCCTTTGTGGGTTTAGGGCGTCGGGCTATAGATAGATAGACTAATTTGTTGAGCTTCTATGATAGAGTAACAGAAACATTACAGAAAAGAGAAGGATGGGTGGACAGTATCTATTTAGATTTCAAGAAAGCATTTGACAAAGTACCGCACCAAAAACTTTTATGGAAACTGTACCATCAAGGAGGAATCCAAGGCAAACTGTATTGTTGGATGCAAGATTTTCCCAAAAAATGGGAAATGAGAAGAGTACTAAGAGGAAATTACTCATCATGGAGAGAAGTGACTAGAGGAGTTCCACAGGGTTCAGTGCTGGCACTAATTATGTTTTTAGTGTATATAAATGATATAGACCATAACATAGGAAATGAAAGCTATCTACTGCTATGTTTGCTGATGATGCAGAGATACAAAGGCGAATTACTAACAGACTCATGTAAAGAGGAACAAGAAGTATTAAATAAACTTCATGAATGGAGCAATTCATGGCAAATGGAATTCAATGTGGATAAGTGTCATGTAATCAAGTTTGGTAAAAGTGGAAAAACCACCTGATTGGGATTATAAGTTAGGAGGTAAAGCCCTGCACACATCAGAAAAAGAGTTGGACCTAGGTGTGATTATCAGTAACAGACTATCTCTAGCTGACCACATCAGTGAGAAGGTACGGAACATGTATACATTGCTTGCAAATATTAGAATGGCTTTCACATACGTAAATCAAGACATGCTAAGAAAGATAATAACATCATTCATCAGTAGTCTGGAGTCCTCATCTCTAAAAACACACAGATAAGATTGAAAAAGTTCAAAGGGCTGCTATAAGATGGGTACGAAGCTTAAGGGATCTAAGCTACAAAGAAAGACTAGAAAAACTTAATCTGCCTACACTACAGGAGAGAAGGGAAAGGGGAAACATGATTATGCTATATAAATGCATATCAGGGAAGGAGAAAATAGACGTAAATGATTACATAACCTATGGGGATGCATCAGAAAGAGGACACTGCAAAAAACTGCATAAAAAGAGAGATGATAAAGATGTAAGGAAATTCTGTTTCCCAAGTAGGGCAGTTCATCAGTGGAATTCACTATCGAATGATAAACTGTTGTGTGTGCCAAAACAATTCATAAATTTAAGGATATGTACGATAAAAATTGTTTAAGACACAGGCCAATACGAGCTTGACTCATTCCTGTAAAGATACAGTTAGATAAGTACAATTAGGTAAGAACACACACACACACACACACACACACACACACACACACAAGAGACCGAAAAGAAAAAACGGGACGAGGAGTGATGATAGCAGTGAAGAACAACATAAAAGTAGATACCGTGGAAATGGGAGAAGGCAGGGCTGAAGTGATATATATGAAATTAGAAACTGGAGAGAAAGTCAAGCGAGATATGGCGGTAGTGTATGTTCCCCCTAAGACGAGAGTATGGAATGATGACGAATACCAGGAGATGTTGTCAGATATGGCCAGCCATTTACAAAAAATAATTGAGAAAAGCAATAATATAATTTTGGTGGATGACTTTAACTGTAAAGAGGTGAACTGGGAGGAATGGGACTCAGGAGGCAGCGAGGATTCGTGGGGCACTATATTATTAACCCCTACACTGCAGGCATGTTTACCAATGTTTTGCGTGTGCCGCGGGGTTATTCGGGCTCCGACAGACTCTCAAAAAATATTTGCCAAAAATCAGTTATTAGTCCTACAATATTTAAATTACATATGCTTATGGCACAAACCTTCAGCTTGCTCCTGGAATGTTTGTTGAGCCTTCGTCGGTTACCGTAGGACTTATGGAGACCTCTGAAGTTGGGTAACGAAGTCTCCACTTTACACTTCCCGACAACCCGTAATATGATTACCACAGTCAGATATTAACCCTGTAAACACTACTCTATGATTTTCAAGTGGTTTGGGATCCATACTCCAAAAAAAAAAACACTGTGGAGTAGACTGTAGACTGTAGCACCAGTCGAGCAGGGCAGTACTCCCGAGGTGGATGGAAAGCTGATGACAGGGAGTGCTGGAGCTCCCGTTTCATCAGCCCTCAGGACTAGTTCCTGACCATCCCCCTTTGCTGAACTTTTTCAGTGTCTCAGTTACACAGAGAGTAGGCCAGCATGCTCTCCAGTACAAGTTTCTCTATCTATCTTCACCAAACTACATGCACAGTACACACTACACTTCCTATTCAAAATTTACCAAAATGGCGTCAATTCACCTAGCCTCGGAGTCCCCAGGGGGGGGGACCATAAATGCCCCCGCCATCTGCCCCTCTCCCGGTGACGACTCGAGGTGCCTGGAACCACTGTCTGACTCTCTTCTTCTTCATTTCTGCAACATTCGCGGCCTTTCATCTAACTTTCGCTCTGTTGAGCACCACCTCTCCTCCTCTAAACCTCACCTTCTTTTTCTAACGGAGACTCAGCTGTCTGAGGCAACTGACAGCAAACCCTTTTCTGTATCCTCCTACTTTCTCTATACTCATTTCAAAGCCAAAGGTGGCTGTTGTGTATACATACGCAACGACTTATCTTGCTCTCGTGTTCCTGAACTTGATTCTTCTGAATTCTCCACTCTCTGGCTTCGGCTTTCCTGTCATTCTCTGACTAAATATATCTGTGCTGTTTACTTATCCCCTAATTCTACTGACTATCAAAAATTCTTCGACTATCTTACTTCTACGATGGAACACATTCTGTCCATTTCTCCTTTCTCTGAAATCTCCATTCTTGGAGATTTCAATGTTCACCACCACCTTTGGCTCTCCTCTCCTTTCACGGATCCACCTGGTGAACAAGCCTACATCTTTTCTATCCTTAATGACCTAGAGCAGCTTCTACAGCACCCTACCCGTATCCCTGACCGCCTTGGAGAGAGCTCCAACATACTTGACCTCTTCCTCACAACTAATCCTTCAGCTTACTCTGTTAATCTTTACTCTCCGTTGGGCTCCTCCGATCACAACCTTATTACCTTAACCTGTCCTATCGCTCCAGTACGGCCTGCGGACCCTCCAGGGAAACGTCGTCTCTGGCATTTTGGAGCTGCGGACTGGGAGGCCCTCAGGCAGTACTTCTTTGATTTTCCCTGGAATGATTATTGCTTCCATGGCCGTGAGCCATCTGAGTGTGCCTTGCGCATTACGGAGGTTATTCTCTCGGGCATGGAAGCATACATTCCTTTCTCATATCCTTTGACTAACGCAAGAAAGCCTTGGTTTAATCACGCTTGTTCTAATGCTGTCCGCAACAAGGAGAAGGCCTACAAAAGGTACCGGAGCCAACCCACCCCTGAATCACATAATCTTTACGTTTCTGCCCGGAATCGTGCTAAGTCTGTTCTTCGCTCTACTAAAAATAATTTCATCCATACTAAATGCTCTCAACTCTCCAACTCGAATTCTTCCCGCTCCTTCTGGCACCTTGCCAAAAATCTTTCTAACAACTTTACCTCATCATCCTTCCCTCCTCTTTTCTACTCTGATGGTTCTGTAGCTATTTCTTCTACTGATAAAGCAGATCTCTTTGCACAGACTTTCTCCTCCAATTCCACCTTAGACGATTCCGGTGCTGTTCCTCCATCACTTCCCCCTCTGACTTCCTCATGGCTGACATTAAAATTTCTTCAGTTGATGTATTTTCTGCCATTACTGGCCTCAGTACTAACAAGGCATATGGGCCTGATGGGGTCCCTCCTGTTGTTCTCAAAAACTGTGCTTCTGTGCTTACACCCTGCCTAGGCAAACTATTTCGCCTTTGTCTGTCAACTTGTACCTTTCCTTCTTGCTGGAAGTTTGCTCTCATTCAGCCAGTCCCAAAGAAGGGTGACCACTCCCAACCCTCCAACTATCGTCCAATTGCTTTAACGTCCTGTATTTCAAAAGTTTTCGAGTCAATTCTTAATAAAAAAATTTTAAGGCATCTTTCCTATCACAACCTTCTTTCCGATCGTCAGTATGGGTTCCGTCAGGGACGCTCCACTGGCGATCTTCTCACCTACCTTTCAGACTCCTGGTCATCCTCCTTTCGGGACTTTGGCGAAAGCTTTGCCATTGCACTTGACATCTCAAAGGCTTTCGATCGAGTCTGGCATAAATCTTTAATTTCCAAACTGCCCTCCTACGGTTTCTATCCTTCTATCTGTACCTTCATCGCTAGCTTCCTTTCTGGTCGTTCTATAGCTGCTGTCGTAGATGGCCATCGTTCTTCTCCTAGATCTATCAACAGTGGTGTTCCTCAGGGCTCTGTCCTGTCACCAACTCTCTTCCTTTTATTCATCAATGATCTTCTAAGCTGTACATCTAACTCTATCCACTCATACGCTGATGACTCCACCCTTCACCTTTCCATTCGGTTCCTGCAACGCCCATCTCAACAGTTACTTCAAGAAACAAGGGATGAGGCTATGGCACACCTAATGTCTGACTTGGCTCATATCTCTGACTGGGGTAAAAATAATATGGTTGTCTTTAATGCTTCTAAGACTCAGTTCTTACACCTATCAACCCGACAAAATCTTCCACAGGTATATCCACTAATGTTTAATAATATTCAGATTAATCCTGCATCATCCTTGAACATGCTTGGGGTTTCATTTACTCGGGACTTATCTTGGAAAGATCATATTGCATCTCTTGTAAAATCTGCTTCCAAGAGATTGGGTGTGCTAAGCCGACTCCGCTCTTTCTTTACCCCTGCACAATTGTTGACTCTATACAGGGGTTTTATCCGCCCCTGTGTGGAGTACAACTCTCATGTGTGGGGAGGCTCCCCACATACAGCTCTTCTTAATAGGGTGGAGTCAAAGGCTTTTCGTCTCATTAACTCTCCTCCTCTTACTGACTCCCTTCAACCTCTGTCTCTTCGCCGCACTGTTGCATCTTTATCTCTTTTCTATCGCTACTTTAATGGTCACTGCTCCTCTGAACTGTCTGCTTGCATTCCTCCACCTCTACGACGGGCGCGTAGCACCCGTCTGGCAGCAAACTCTCATCCCTTTTCTGTCCAACTCTCTAATGCAAGAGTTAACCGTTACTCCCAGTCTTTCATTCATGCAACAGGTCAGCTCTGGAACTGTCTCCCTCTGTCTGTATTTCCTCCTGCCTATGATCTCCAGTCTTTCAAACGCAGTGTGTCCAGGCATCTCAAAATGATCGGATCTTGAATTTGGCTCTCTATTGTATTTTGTTTTTCTCTTGGAGGGAACTGTTACTGCGGGCTCATGGCCTTTGGTTCCTTCTTCCTCGCATTTAAAAAAAAAAAAAAAAAAAAAAAAAAAAAATGAAAATTACGAGCGCGTCTGACCATCGCACTTGCGCTAGTTCGCTCTTTGTACTCTGTCATTTATTATTCATAAAACCCCTCACACTTTATATTTCTATTACTATATAACACTTATATATATCTACAGTTTATCCTAAGTTTCCTTCAGTAGTATTAGTTTATTGTCACTGTAGGGATTCAATTTCTTTCAGTATAATACGTAGCATTCACTTTCTCGTCCTTTATACTAGCATTGAGAGTGAATGTCACTTTCAGTTTCACTCTCATAACTCATAGTATTCAGACATGCTAGAGTGAAACTTTCACTTTCATTACTCCTAGGGTATATACTCGTATTCTTATAATACTACTCATTTACATTTCTATTTACGTTCTCTATTTTATTTATGTTATTTACATTTCTATTTTATTTACACAGTGTTATGCACTGTCACTTGAAGTAACTTATAAAACTATTTTCCACTGTTCACGTATATTCACATTCATTACTTTCACTTGCTGTTTACACATTATTTACACATTATTTACAATTCCACTTACACTGTTTTACTCAATAGAAAGATCTTAGTCACTCTTTTATCAATTGTCAGCCCTTTACCTCTTTCCACACGAGGTTTAGTAGGGGGTAAAGGTCACAGGGCCCTTTGCATGGGGGTGAAAAAGTCCCTGAAGCTAGCAAGAGCGAACAGACATATCTCCACACTGGAAGATGAGAGTGAACTGTTAAGGGAGGGCCGGGGTGGTGGCCTACCTAGGGAAATGAGTATTCCCAATGGTAGCCTCTTGAAGCAGCTAATTATAGCAGTGAAATGATTGGCAGGAAATCTAGACAATACATTATAAATTACGTAGTTCCAGGTGAATGTAAATATCACTTAGGTTTCTCCTTTCCCTCCTTATATGTATATTTATTATGAAAACATATTATATGGCATATTTCAAGGGGAAATAAACAGCGAAAATTAGCGAACGAGTGCACGTGAGGTGTTGTCAGGTGATAATTAGCCAATTCCAGGTGTATGGCACTCTCACTTACCTTATTTCTTTCTTGTATATATTATTTGATATAAGAATAGGACATAGGGCTTATTTCAGTGGATGAAATCAGTGAAAAATTCCAGGGAAGATTTACTTAGCGTAGCATGGCCGGGCAGGCGAGAGGATAGGGTAATGGAGGGGGGGTAGGGAGGGGAGTCAAGAACGGGGAGAAATGGCTAAATTGTCAACAATGGATGGGAGCACAGATGAGATTAGGAGTGCTGACTAGTGTTGGACATTGGCAGTACTGATAGATGATACAAGCCCCCACTTGGAAGCCCGGGTGAATCCAAAATAACACAGAATCACAAAAGCGACGCCCCACGGTATGATCCCTTGCTCCCAAGCGTCACGAAAGTGACGCCCCGTGGTTAAGGGGTTAAATATAATAATGAATAATGTGATGACACAATGGGTCAGAGAAGAGACACGGTTCCGAGGTGAGGACACACCAGCAAGGTTAGATTTACTGTTTACCAAAGAACCCGATGTAATAGAATCATTGAAATATTTCTGTCCTATAGGAGAAAGCGATCATGTGGTCATTGAGTTCCAGATCATAATAGGGAACGTCGAGCCAAGAGACGAGCTTCATAGACAGGAAAGATACAACTTTGGGAAAGGTAATTTCATAGGACTGAGAAACTTTTTTGAAAATGCGGATTGGAGAAAATGCAAAGAAACGAGAGATACAAAGGAAGTGGGATATCTTTCTAGACCTCTACAATTTGGGAGTGGAAAAATTTGTACCAAGAGTAAGAGGGAAAGAAAACAGGAAAAAGGAGTAGTTTAATAGAAGGTGTATGATAGCAAAACAAGAAAGAGATAAGGCGTGGAACAACTGGAGAAAGAGAGGTAACACCAGAACAAAGGAAGAATATAAAAGAACTAGAAATGAATACAGAAGAATACGTAAAGAAGAAGAAAGGAATTTTGAAAAAGGTATAATAGACAAATGCAAGGATGAACCCAAACTGTTTTATAGATTTGTTAATGACAAATTGAAACAAAAGGAAGGAATCACTAAATTGAAAGTAGAAGGAGAGGTCTATAAAGATGCAGCAATGCAAGCTGAAATAATGAAGAAATGGAGGTTTGGAGGGTGAAGTGCTTGAAAGGGTACAGCAGGGAAGAAAGGTTGCTGGTTCTTTGAAAGCAGTGATTAGAAACAGGGAAGTGAGCATGGAAGTGAAAAAGTTACTACATGACAGTATTGTGATACCAACTCTATCGTACGGAAGTGAAGCTTGGACGTTGTTGGAAGGACACAAGTCAAGAGTGAGAGCAGTGGAAATGAGTTATTTAAGAGGAGCATGTGGAGTCACATGGAGAGACAGGCTGATGAATGAGGATATAAAGGAGCGTTGTGGTGTTGATGTGGATGTGATAGGAAGCGTTATGAGGAACACACTGAGGTGGTTTGGCCATGTGAAGAGGATGGAGGGTGAAAGACTGACGAAGAGAGTGTATGTGAGTGAGGTGAAGGGGGGAAGAGGGAGGGGGAGGCCGAGGATGAGATGGAGGGATGGGGTGGAGAGGTATATGAGAGAGGAGGGTGTGAGTTGGGAGCAGGGCAGTGAAATGGCGGGGGACAGGGTGACTTGGAGGCGATTTGTTTGTGGCCACCCCAGACGGGATTGAGGCGTCTGGCAATAGATAGATAGATAGATAGATGTTTCCAATCAGTTTTCACTAATGAAAAAAGAGTTTGTGGAAGGGGAGGGAGTGACTAGAAATGTACCTGTGATAAAAGATATAAAAGTGGAGATACAGGAAGTGTACAAATTATTGGAAACTCAAGATGTAAGGAAAGCCCCAGGACCTGATGGAATTTCTAATTGAGTACTGAAGGAATGCAGAGAACAACTGACAGATTAAATTCACATTTTAATCATGTGTTCTCTCGAAGAGGGGAAAGTGCCACAGGAATGGAAGAGGACAAATGTGGTACCAATTTATAAGGGAGGAAACAGGGAAGACCCCCTGAATTATAGACCAGTGTTTCTAACCAGCATGGTCGCAAAATTGTGCGAGAGAATCCTGAAAGACAGATGGATAAAATATCTAGAAGAGATGAATATTTTGACCGAATGTCAGTTTGGATTCAGAAGTGGAAGGTCATGTGTTTCTAACTTGTTGAGCTTTTACACAAGAGCGATTGACGTGGTACATGAGAGAGATGGTTGGGTGGATTGTGTGTAATTAGACTTAGAGAAGGCCTTTGACAAGGTACCTCATAAGAGACTAATGTGGAAACTAGAATATATAGGAGGACTGAAGGGGAAACTCCTGGAATGGATGAGAGACTTTTTGAGAGACAGACAAATGAGGACAGTAATAAAGGATAGGATGTCTGGATGGAGGGAAGTAACAAGTGGAGTCCCCCAAGGCTCGGTGTTGGTGCCAGTAATGTTCCTGCTTTACCTAAATGATATGGTAGATGGAGTGAACAGTAATGCAAGTCTGTTTGCTGATGATGTAAAGATCTTGAGGAAGATAGAGTTTAAGGAGGATTGTAAAATGCTGCAGGAGGATCTGGATAGGATACATGATTGGAGCCGGACGTGGGAAATGAAGTTTAATGTAAAGAAATGTAAAATATTGGAAATGGGTAAAAATACCAGGAGGCCATCACTGAATTATTTGTTGGGTAATGAATTAATCACTAAAATGAGAGAAGAGAAAGACTTGGGAGTGCTGGTCCAAGATAGTTTGGCACCTGAAAAGCACATTCATTAGATTGTTAGAGAGACTTATAAACTCCTGACTAACATAAGAGTAGCATTTCATTATATGGATGAGGAGATGATGAAAAAATTGATAGTGGCCATGATCTGCCCCAGGTTAGAATATGCAGCGGTAGTGTGGTCCCCACACAAAAAGAAAGATAAAAACAAGATTGAGAGAATACAAAGAACAGCAACCAAAATGGTCCCCAGTCTGGCAGATGTCATACAGAGAGAGGCTGGAGAAGCTGGATTTGCCTTCCTTAGAGGAAAGGAGAAAGAGGGGAGACATGATTGCAGTGTTTAGGACCATGGTGGGAGTAGATAAAATTGACCGAGAAGATCTGTTTTTATGGGATAAGAGAGCAACAAGAGGACACGGAATGAAATTGAAAAAGTCAAGCTGCTTGAAGGATATCAAAAAATATAGCTTTCCTTACAGAAGTATAGATTTATGGAATAGCCTGGACAAAGAGATCATCCAGTCTCAAAACTTAAATGAGTTTGAAGCTAAATTTGACTTACTGAGAAACAGCGATGGGAACCCACGAGCATAACATATTTCGTATGTATCTCAATTAGGTATATTGGGTAAATACATAAGTATTTGGAACGACTTAGACAAAAAGGTGGTGCAGGTGAAAAACATTCATGTGTGTAAAAGTAAACTAGATAAATGTGGATATGGGGACACGACAACCGAGCATTGCTCAATTCCTGTATACTACAATTAGGTAAATACACACACACACACACACACACACACACACACACACACACACGGAGAAACAACCGAAGAGAGCAGACGTCCCAGCCATCGCTGCTAACCTTAAGTAATTTCAGGAATTTTGTCTGTCCTGTCTCCTAACGTCTTGTTTTAAATTTAAAATAATGAAAGTTAATAGACTACCAAAAATGTAAAGATTTATTGGCTAGAGTATACATGAATGTTTGTAGTTTTTTTCGGTAACAGCTGTTTTGGTATTTAACGAACATCAAACATGGCTGAAAATGTAAACAATGAGGGACTAGAATTTCAAGGATTTGATACAAATACCAATGTCATGGACCTGGTTAAAACATTACCGGTAATTATGAGGATTAGTGAACTTGTAAAGAAAGTAGAGAATCTAGTGATAAAGGATGTGTCTGAAAATACGGATACTACCATACAGAGTCTGATCCAATCCAATGAAACAGCGAATGAAGAGATTAGAAATTTAAAGCGGAAAAATGTTGAATTGAGGAGGAAACTAGGAGAGAGTACTAATAAAACGGAGAAGGTGAGTAATGTATTAGAAGAGCATAACGCGAAGTGGGCACACGTAGAAGAAGAACAGAAAGACGTGGTCACCTTAAGAGAGATCATCCAGGAAGAAAGGGAAATGAACAAGAAAAAATGGAAGAAAATGTAGTGAAAATACTGAAGAAAAAAGAGAAAATAGTGAGGGAAACTGTAGAAAGGAACAGATGTGTGGTAGTATTTGGAAACAGGGAAGAGGAAGAAAAGGTTAGGTTTGTAAGACTCGAGAGAGACACGAACCTGGTGAGAGGAATATTAGGCAAGATTGACCCCGAAGGAGACAAGTGGGTAAAAGAAATTGAGGAAGTAAGGAGGATAGGGCCTTATAAGAAAGGGGAAACAAGACCAATGAGAGTCAAGTTTACATCGGAAAGTGTAATAAATGAGATACTTAAAGTGACCTGGAAATTAAGCAAAGAGGCGGGGATGGAAAATATTATAACAAGAAAAGATCTGAATGAAGAAGAAAGAGAAGTTTTAAAATCATTAAAGGAAGAAGTAAAGGGAAAAAATGATAAGAGGACAGAGGAAGAATGTAATACTTTTTTTTTGGAGAGTATTGGATATGAAAGTAAGGAAATGGTATTTAAGGAAATAGAAGTGAAGAAAACTAAGGGGGATGGTTGTGAAAGATCAGAAGTTGAGGAAGTGGTATGGACAGAGAGTAGGAGAGAAGAGGGTATTAAAAACGTCAAAAATAATTTGAAGGTGATATATACTAATGTTGATGGTTTCATATCGACAAGGATCGAAATTAACTATTTCTTGAGAGAACATGAACCTGATGTCATGTGCTTTGTAGAGACCAAATTAAGAGAAGATATTGATGTTCATTTGGAAGATGGTAAATACAAACTGTGGAGAAAAGATAGAAAAGAAAAAAAGGGAGGAGGATTGATGATAGCAGTGAAGAACAACATAAATGTAGATACTGTGGAAATGGGAGAAGGCAGGGCTGAAGTGATATATATGAAATTAGAAACTGGAAAGAATGTTAAGAGAGATGTGGCGGTAGTGTATCTTCCCCCAAAGACAAGAGCGTGGAAGGATGATGAATACCAAGAGATGTTGTCAGATATGGCTAGCTATTTCCAAAAAATAATTGAGAAAAGCAATAATATAATTTTGGTGGGTGGCTTTAACTGTAAAGAGGTGAACTGGGAGGAATGGTACTTGGGAGGCGGCGAGGATTCGTGGGGCACTATATTGTTAAATATAATAATGAATAATGTGATGACGCAATGGGTCAAAGAAGAGACACGGTTTCGAGGTGAGGACACACCAGCAAGGTTAGATTTACTGTTCACCAAAGAACCTGATGTAATAGAATCATTGAAATATCTCTGTCCTTTAGGAAAAAGTGATCACGTGGTCATTGAGTTCCAGATGTTAATAGGGAACTTCGAGCCAAGAGACGAGCTTCATAGACAGGGAAGATACAACTTTGGGAAAGCAAATTTTACAGGATTGAGAAACTTTTTTGAAAATGCGGATTGGAGAAAATGCAGAGAAACGAAAGATACAAAGGAAGTGGGATATCTTTCTAGACCTCTACAATTTGGGAGTGGAAAAATTTGTACCAAGGGTAAGAGGTAAAGAAAACAGGAAAAAGGAGTGGTTTAATAGAAGGTGTATGATAGCAAAACAAGAAAGAGATAAGGCGTGGAACAACTGGAGAAAGAGAGGTAACACCAGAACAAAGGAAGAATATAAAAGAACTAGAAATGAATACAGAAGAATACGTAAAGAAGAAGAAAGGAATTTTGAAAAAGGTATAATAGACAAATGCAAGGATGAACCCAAACTGTTTTATAGATTTGTTAATGACAAATTGAAACAAAAGGAAGGAATCACTAAATTGAAAGTAGAAGGAGAGGTCTGTAAAGATGCAGCAATGCAAGCTGAAATAATGAAGAAATGGAGGTTTGGAGGGTGAAGTGCTTGAAAGGGTACTGCAGGGAAGAAAGGTTGCTGGTTCTTTGAAAGCAGTGATAAGAAACAGGGAAGTGAGCATGGAAGTGAAAAAGTTACTACATGACAGTATTGTGATACCAACTCTATCGTACGGAAGTGAAGCTTGGACGTTGTTGGAAGGACACAAGTCAAGAGTGAGAGCAGTGGAAATGAGTTATTTAAGAGGAGCATGTGGAGTCACATGGAGAGACAGGCTGATGAATGAGGATATAAAGGAGCGTTGTGGTGTTGATGTGGATGTGATAGGAAGCGTTATTAGGAACACACTGAGGTGGTTTGGCCATGTGAAGAGGATGGAGGGTAAAAGACTGACGAAGAGAGTGTATGTGAGTGAGGTGGAGGGGGGAAGAGGGAGGGGGAGGCCGAGGATGAGATGGAGGGATGGGGTGGAGAGGTATGTGAGAGAGGGGGGTGTGAGTTGGGAGCAGGGCAGTGAAATGGCGGGGGACAGGGCGACTTGGAGGCAATTTGTTTGTGGCCACCCCAGATGGGATTGAGGCGTCTGGCAATAGATAGATAGATAGATAGATGTTTCCAATCAGTTTTCACTAATGAAAAAAGGGTTTGTGGAAGGGGAGGGAGTGACTAGAAATGTACCTGTGATAAAAGATATAAAAGTGGAGATACAGGAAGTGTACAAATTATTGGAAACTCAAGATGTAAGGAAAGCCCCAGGACCTGATGGAATTTCTAATTGAGTACTGAAGGAATGCAGAGAACAACTGGCAGATTAAATTCACATTTTAATCATGTGTTCTCTCGAAGAGGGAAAAGTGCCACAGGAATGGAAGAGGACAAATGTGGTACCAATTTATAAGGGAGGAAACAGGGAAGAACCCCTGAATTATAGACCAATGTTTCTAACGAGCATGGTCGCAAAATTGTGCAAGAGAATCCTGAAAGACAGATGGATAAAATATCTAGAAGAGATGAATATTTTGGCCGAATGTCAGTTTGGATTCAGAAGTGGAAGGTCATGTGTTTCTAACTTGTTGAGCTTTTACACAAGAGCGATTGACGTGGTACATGAGAGAGATGGTTGGGTGGATTGTGTGTAATTAGACTTAGAGAAGGCCTTTGACAAGGTACCTCATAAGAGACTAATGTGGAAACTAGAATATATAGGAGGACTGAAGGGGAAACTCCTGGAATGGATGAGAGACTTTTTGAGAGACAGACAAATGAGGACAGTAATAAAGGATAGGATGTCTGGATGGAGGGAAGTAACAAGTGGAGTCCCCCAAGGCTCGGTGTTGGTGCCAGTAATGTTCCTGCTTTACCTATATGATATGGTAGATGGAGTGAACAGTAATGCAAGTCTGTTTGCTGATGATGTAAAGATCTTGAGGAAGATAGAGTTTAAGGAGGATTGTAAAATGCTGCAGGAGGATCTGGATAGGATACATGATTGGAGCCGGACGTGGGAAATGAAGTTTAATGTAAAGAAATGTAAAATATTGGAAATGGGTAAAAATACCAGGAGGCCATCACTGAATTATTTGTTGGGTAATGAATTAATTACTAAAATGAGAGAAGAGAAAGACTTGGGAGTGCTGGTCCAAGATAGTTTGTCACCTGAAAAGCACATTCATTAGATTGTTAGAGAGACTTATAAACTCCTGACTAACATAAGAGTAGCATTTCATTATATGGATGAGGAGATGATGAAAAAATTGATAGTGGCCATGATCAGCCCCAGGTTAGAATATGCAGCGGTAGTGTGGTCCCCACACAAAAAGAAAGATAAAAACAAGATTGAGAGAATACAAAGAACAGCAACTGAAAATGGTCCCCAGTCTGGCAGATCTGTCATACAGAGAGAGGCTGGAGAAGCTGGATTTGCCTTCCTTAGAGGAAAGGAGAAAGAGGGGAGACATGATTGCAGTGTTTAGGACCATGGTGGGAGTAGATAAAATTGACCGAGAAGATCTGTTTTTATGGGATAAGAGAGCAACAAGAGGACACGGAATGAAATTGAAAAAGTCAAGCTGCTTGAAGGATATCAAGAAATATAGCTTTCCTTACAGAAGTATAGATTTATGGAATAGCCTGGACAAAGAGATCATCCAGTCTAAAAACTTAAATGAGTTTGAAGCTAAATTTGACTTACTGAGAAACAGCGATGGGAACCCACGAGCATAACATATTTCGTATGTATCTCAATTAGGTATATTGGGTAAATACATAAGTATTTGGAACGACTTAGACAAAAAGGTGGTGCAGGAGAAAAACATTCATGTGTGTAAAAGTAAACTAGATAAATGTGGATATGGGGACAGGACAACCGAGCATTGCTTAATTCCTGTATACTACAAATAGGTAAATACACACACACAAACACACACACACACACACACAAGACAAGTATATAAACAAGATGATAAAGTTGATGTACTCAAATGTGGATGGAATGGTATCTAAATTACTAGAGATGAATGATTATGTCAGAGAAAATGAACCACAAATAATATGCCTAACTGAGACAAAATTAACACCAAGGATATCCAATGACATACTAAACTTAGAGGAATACAATATATGGAGAAGAGACAGAAATTTAAAAAAAGGAGGAGGAATTATAATATTAACTAAGAAAAATCTAAAAGTCAAGGAAATAAACCTAGATATACCATCACAAGTAGAATTGATTTCAGTAGAGATCGACACATCTGAAGGTAAAGTAATTGTAGCCAATTTGTATATGCCACCCAGATCAAACACATGGGAAAGAGATGAATATGAGGACCTAGCAGAGAGTACAATTCAGAGTATAAGATCCTTGCTACATAAAATGGAAGAGAAATCAGAAAGAATTATACTAACTGGGGATTTCAATACAAATATAAATTGGAATACTCTAGATATAAATAGCCAAGAAAGCTGCTGGGACCAAAAGCTCCTGGATCTCGTACAAGAGTTTTTCTTAACGCAACACGTGAGGGAAACCACTAGAAAAAGAGGACTTGATGTACCTTCAGTGCTAGATCTAATATTTACTAGGCAAGAAAATGACATTGACAGTTTAATATATCACCCTCCACTCGGCAAAAGCGATCATGCAGTACTAAATTATAACTTCAGGATAGCATATGACATAGTAAACAGCACTGACAGTTACAAAAAGAGCCTAAACTATAAAAAGGGAAATTATCAAGACTTAAAGAAGTATTTCTTAGAAGTTGATTGGGAAAATGAGCTTAGAGGACAAGATTTAAATGCTGTATATAAAAAATTTTGTGAATTTTATGAAATAGGAGTCCAGAATTACATCCCACAGCACAAAGAAGCAGATAAGAAAATACAGAAATGGTTCAATACAGAATGTAAAAAATCAAAAGAAAGAAAACATTTGTTGTGGAATAGATACAGAAGACACAATAGTGAAAGGGCGTATAATAATTACAAACAGGCAAGAAACGACTATACAAGAATAAGGAGGGAAGCCCAAAAACAGTTTGAGGAGGATATAATAAATAAAAGTAGTGATCAACCAAAGCTGTTTTACAGCTATATCAGAAGCAAAACCAAAGTAAAAGATATAATACAATCCTTCACGGACGAGGGAATCACTTATACACAAGAGAAAGATATTTGTGAAGCACTAAATAAGAATTTCCAATTAGTTTTTACAGAAGATAAAAATTTTGCGAGGGACTATGTGGAACATGCATGTCCACACATACTACCAGATATACAAATAGCAGAAAAAGTAATACAAGAGGAGTTAAGTAGATTAGACAGAGGAAAAGCAAGTGGTCCTGATGAAATTTCATGTTGGGTGTTACAAGAATGTGCAAAGGAGTTAAGTAAACCATTATTTTTAATTTTCAAGAAATCTTTGAGTCAAGGGAAACTACCTGATATTTGGAAAAAAGCAAATATAGTCCCCTTATTCAAGAAAGGAAATAGACAAAATCCTCTCAACTACCGATCAGTATCACTGACTAGTGTTGTAAGCAAGGTATTAGAAAAACTTATAAGAAAAGCTTGGGTAAATCATCTAGAAAAACACAGTATGATAACAGAAAGACAGTTTGGTTTCAGAAAAAAAATCATGTGTTACTAATCTGTTGAGCTACTATGACAGAGTAACAAACACAATACAGGAAAGGGAAGGATGGGTGGACAGTATCTATTTAGATTTCAAGAAAGCTTTTGACACAGTACCACACCAAAGACTTTTATGGAAGCTGTACCATCAAGGAGGAATTCGAGGCAAACTGTTTTGTTGGATGCAAGACTTTCTCATAAAAAGAGAAATGAGGACAGTACTAAGAGGAAACTACTCATCATGGAAAGAAGTGACTAGAGGAGTACCACAGGGTTCGGTGCTGGCACCAATCATGTTTCTAGTGTACATAAATAATATAAACATTAACACTGGAAATGAGAGCTATCTGAATATGTTTGCAGATGATGCAAAAATACAAAGGAGAATTACTAGCACAGACTCTTGTAGGGAGCTGCAAGAAGAATTAAATAAACTTCATGAATGGAGTAGTACATGGCAAATGGAATTCAATGTGGACAAGTGTCATGTAATCAAGTTTGGTAAAAGTGGAAAAAGACCTGATTGGGATTATAAGTAAGGAAATAAAACCCTATACACATCAGAAAGAGAGAAAGACCTAGGTGTGATTATCAATAACAGACTATCTCCGGCTGACCACATCAGCGAGAAGGTACGGAACATGTATACACTGCTTGCAAATATGAGAATAGCATTCACATACATAAATGAAGACATGCTAAAAAGGATAATAACATCATTCATTAGACCAACCCTGGAATATGCATCACTAGTCTGGAGTCCTCATCTCAAAAAGCATATAGACAAGATTGAAAAAGTTCAAAGGGCCGCTACAAGATGGATACCAAGCTTAAGGGACCTAAGCTATAAAGAAAGACTAAATAAACTGAATCTACCAACACTACAGGAGAGAAGGAAAAGAGGTGACATGATAATGCTATATAAGTGCATATCAGGAAAGGAGAAAATAGACGTAAATGATTACTTAACATATGGAGAAGCATCAGCAAGAGGACACTGCAAAAAACTGCATAAGAAGAGAGGTGATAAAGACGTAAGGAAATTCAGTTTCCCAAACAGAGCAATTGATCAATGGAATGCACTACCGAATGAAATAGTGTGTGCCAAAACAATTCACAAATTTAAGGATATGTACGATAAATATGGTCTAAGACACGGGACAATACGAGTTTGACTCATTCCTGTAAAGATACAATTAGGTAAGAACACACACACACACACACGGAGAAACAAGCGAAGAGAGCAGACGTCCCAGCCATCGCTGCTAACCTTAAGTAATTTCAGGAATTTTGTCTGTCCTGTCTCCTAAGGTCTTGTTTTAAATTTAAAATAATGAAAGTTAATAGACTACCAAAAATGTAAAGATTTATTGGCTAGAGTATACATGAATGTTTGTAGTTTTTCTCGGTAACAGCTGTTTTGGTATTTAACGAACATCAAACATGGCTGAAAATGTAAACAATGAGGGACTAGAATTTCAAGGATTTGATACAAATACCAATGTCATGGACCTGGTTAAAACATTAATTATGAGGATTAGTGAACTTGTAAAGAAAGTAGAGAATCTAGTGATCAAGGATGTGTCTGAAAATACGGATACTACCATACAGAGTCTGATCCAATCCAATGAAACAGCGAATGAAGAGATTAGAAATTTGAAGCGGGAAAATGTTGAATTGAGGAGGAAACTAGGAGAGAGTACTAATAAAACGGAGAAGGTGAGTAATGTATTAGAAGAGCATAACACGAAGTGGGCACGCGTAGAAGAAGAACAGAAAGACGTGGTCACCTTAAGAGAGATCATCCAGGAAGAAAGGGAAATGAACAAGAAAAAATGGAAGAAAATGTAGTGAAAATACTGAAGAAAAAAGAGAAAATAGTGAGAGAAACTGTAGAAAGGAACAGATGTGTGGTAGTATTTGGAAACAGGGAAGAGGAAGAAAAGGTTAGGTTCGTAAGACTCGAGAGAGACACGAACCTGGTGAGAGGAATATTAGGCAAGATTGACCCCGAAGGAGACAAGTGGGTAAAAGAAATTGAGGAAGTAAGGAGGATAGGGCCTTATAAGAAAGTTGAAACAAGACCAATGAGAGTCAAGTTTACATCGGAAAGTGTAATAAATGAGATACTTAAAGTGACCTGGAAATTAAGCAAAGAGGCGGGGATGGAAAATATTATAATAAGAAAAGATCTGAATGAAGAAGAAAGAGAGGTTTTAAAATCATTAAAGGAAGAAGTAAAGGGAAAAAATGATAAGAGGACAGAGGAAGAATGTAATACTTTTTTTTTGGAGAGTATTGGATATGAAAGTAAGGAAATGGTATTTAAGGAAATAGAAGTGAAGGAAACTAAGGGGGATGGTTGTGAAAGATCAGAAGTTGAGGAAGTGGTATGGACAGAGAGTAGGAGAGAAGAGGGTATTAAAAACGTCAAAAATAATTTGAAGGTGATATATACTAATGTTGATGGTTTCATATCGACAAGGATCGAAATTAACTATTTCTTGAGAGAACATGAACCTGATATCATGTGCTTTGTAGAGACCAAATTAAGAGAAGATATTGATGTTCATTTGGAAGATGGTAAATACAAACTGTGGAGAAAAGATAGAAAAGAAAAAAAGGGAGGAGGAGTGATGATAGCAGTGAAGAACAACATAAATGTAGATACTGTGGAAATGGGAGAAGGCAGGGCTGAAGTGATATATATGAAATTAGAAACTGGAAAGAATGTTAAGAGAGATATGGCGGTAGTGTATCTTCCCCCAAAGACAAGAGCGTGGAAGGATGATGAATACCATGAGATGTTGTCAGATATGGCTAGCTATTTGCAAAAAATAATTGAGAAAAGCAATAATATAATTTTGGTGGGTGGCTTTAACTGTAAAGAGGTGAACTGGGAGGAATGGTACTCGGGAGGCGGCAAGGATTCGTGGGGCACTATATTATTAAATATAATAATAAATAATGTGATGACGCAATGGGTCAAAGAAGAGACACTGTTTCGAGGTGAGGACACACCAGCAAGGTTAGATGTACTGTTCACCAAAGAACCTGATGTAATAGAATCATTGAAATATCTCTGTCCTTTAGGAAAAAGTGATCACGCGGTCATTGAGTTCCAGATATTAATAGGGAACTTCGAGCCAAGAGACGAGCTTCATAGACAGGGAAGATACAACTTTGGGAAAGCAAATTTTACAGGATTAAGAAACTTTTTTGAAAATGCTGATTGGAGACAATTCAGAGAAACAAGAGAGATACAGAGGAAGTGGGATAACTTTCTAGACCTCTATAATTTGGGAGTGGAAAAATTTGTACCAAGAGTAAGAGGGAAAGAAAACAGGAAAAAGGAGTGGTTTAATAGAAGGTGTATGATAGCAAAAAAAGAGAGAGATATGGCGTGGAACAATTGGAGAAAGAGAGGTAACAACAGAACAAAGGAAGAATGTAAAAGAACTAGAAATGAATACAGAAGAATACGTAGAGAAGAAGAAAGGAATTTTGAAAAAGGTATAATAGACAAATGCAAGGATGAACCCAAACTGTTTTACAAATTTGTTAATGGCAAACTGAAACAAAAGGAAGGAATCACCAAACTGAAAGTAGAAGGAGAGGTCTTTAATCCGCGCCGTCCCGGCGACGTGAATTAACACAACAACATTGCAAGGTCCCCAATTTGCACAATTTTCAATTTTCGCGAGTGATTTTTAGCACGTATACACAGGACACCTTCCTCTATTCCTCTACAAGATGCCAAGCAGGAACAATGCGTTACACTGCATAACTTCTCCCGCCCCCCCCTGCACGCCATTGTCTCGGCAATTCACCTGTTACCAGTGACCTGGCCAATAAAGACATTCAGGGCCAGATTGATTCCCCAATCGATGACAATGTGGAGGACAAAGTTTACATAGGATTAGAGGAAGAAACAGTCAGAAATGATGATCAGATAATGTGGGAAAAAAAAGGTCATGAATGGTGATGAGTTAGTGAGTGAAACAATGCTTATAATGCCTATATTACTGTTTGAAAACCAATATACTCTTGTACTACATATAAATTCGTACCAAGTAAATAAATAAATACTGTTTATGAGTGGATAAAATAGTTACCCTCCCATAGAACTCATTTTCTTTGGTGCCAGCCTGTTAGAAAACCCAGTCAGGTAAGGAAGTATTCGTACCTAAATCGCATATTTTAAACCTCAGGTGAGCGATTTGTCTATGAATTTTCGATGTTTCTCACCAAAAGCGGATGTTTGAGCCAAAAAAAAAGAAAAAGGTCCAAAAACTTCGGGATGGGGCGGGTTAAGGATGCGGCAAAGCAAGCAGAAATAATGAACAAACGTTTCCAGTCAGTTTTCACTAAAGAAAAGGAGCTTGTGGAAGGGGAGGGAGTGATTAGAAATGTTCCGGTGATGAAAGATATAAAAGTGAAGGTACAGGAAGTGTATAAATTACTGGAAACTCAAGATGTAAGGAAAGCCCCAGGACCTGATGGAATTTCTAATTGGGTACTGATGGAATGCAGAGAACAACTGGCGGATAAAATTCACAGTTTAATCGTATGCTCACTATAAGAGGGGAAAGTGCCACAAGAATGGAAGAGGGCAAATGTGGTACCAATTCACAAGGGAGGAAACAGGGAAGAACCCCTGAATTATAGAGCAGTGTCTCTAACCAGCATGGTTGCAAAATTGTGTGAGAGAATCCTGAAAGACAGATGGATAAAATATCTGGAAGAGATGAATTTTTTGGCTGAATGTCAGTTTGGATTCAGAAGTGGAAGGTCATGTGTTTCTAACTTTTTGAGCTTTTACTCAAGAGCGATTGATGTGGTACAGGAGAGAGATGGTTGGGTGGATTGTGTGTCTTTAGACTTAGAGAAGGCCTTTGACAAGGTACCTCATAAGAGACTAATGTGGAAACTAGAATATATAGGAGGACTAACGGGGAAACTTCTGGAATGGATGAGAGACTTTTTGAGAGACAGACAAATGAGGACAGTAATAAAGGATAAGATGTCTGGATGGAGGGAAGTAACAAGTTGAGTCCCTCAAGGCTCAGTGTTGGCGCCAGT
Source organism: Coenobita brevimanus (assembly GCF_032717465.1). NCBI lineage: Eukaryota > Metazoa > Arthropoda > Malacostraca > Decapoda > Coenobitidae > Coenobita > Coenobita brevimanus. Next base: position 21,586,188 of record NC_137025.1, read on the forward strand.
AATGTTCTTGATTTACGTAAATGATATGGTAGATGGAGTGAACAGTTATGCAAGTCTGTTTGCTGATGATGTAAAGATCTTGAGGAAGGTAGAGGTTGAGGAGGATTGTAAAATACTGCAGGAGGATTTGGATAGGATACACAATTGGAGCCGGATGTGAGAAATGAAATTTAATGTAAAGAAATGTAAAATATTGGAAATGGGTAAAAGTACCAGGAGGCCATCACTCAATTATTTGTTGGGTAATGAATTAATCACAAAAAGGAGAGAAGAGAAAGATTTGGGAGTGCTGTTTCAAGATAGTTTGTCACCAGAAAAGCACGTTAACAAGATAGTTGGAGAGACTTATAAACTCTTGACTAACATAAGAGTAGCATTTCATTATATGGATGAGGAGATGATGAAAAAATTGATAGTGGCCATGATCCGCCCCAGGTTAGAATATGCAGCGGTAGTGTGGTGCCCACACAAAAAGAAAGGTATAAACAAGATTGAGAGAATACAAAGAATAGCAACCAAGATGGTCCCCAGTCTGACAGACCTGTCATACAGAGAGAGGCTGGAAAAACTGGATTTGCCTTCCTTAGAGGAAAGAAGAAAGAGGGGAGGCATGATTGCGGTGTTTAGGACCATGGTGGGAGTAGATGAAATTGACAAAGATCTGTTTGTATGGGATAAGAGAGCAACAAGAGGACACAGAATGATATTGAAAAAGTCAAGCTGCTTGAAGGATATCAAGAAATATAGCTTTCCTTACAGAAGTATAGACTTATGGAATAACCTGGACAAAGAGATTGTCCAGTCTAAAAACTTAAACGAGTTTAAAGCTAAATTCGACTTATTGAGAAAGAGCGATGGAAACCCACGAGCATAGTACATTCCGTGTATATCACAATTAGGTATATTAGGTAAATGCTTAAATATTTGGAACGACTTAGACAAAGAGGTGGTGCATGAGAAAAACAGTCATGTATGTAAAGGTAGACTTGATAAATGTGGATATGGAGACAGGACAACACGAGCATTGCTCAATTCCTGTATACTACGAATAGGTAAATACAAATAGGTAAATACACACACACACACACACACACACACACACACACACACACACCAGAGAGGCAGCACGTCAGTCGCCGTGCTCCTCTGGCCACCCTTGGTCACAACTGGCCACACCTAAATATAGTATATATTATTATATGTGCTGTATATATATATATATATATATATATATATGTATATGTATACTCTATATCTATCTATATATATATATATATATATATATGTATACTGTATATATATATATATATATATATAGTAGAACCTTTCTCATTTGGACTATATGGGGGGAAGGGTTGTCCGAATTAGCAGATTGTCCGGACCATCAGGGTAATTTCCAGTTCTTACCAAAAACTGTCTACATATGGTATGTTTGTTAATTATTAACATATGTGGCATATGTCAACCCTACATAACTGCAAAAGATGAAAGGATATTAAAATAACCAAACTAATCATGTACGATAGTTTTGTATTGCATAATTTACAGCTAAGGCCATGACAAGAAACTAGCCTAAATTTTAAATTGTAGTAAGTGACTAAGGCCCATGTAGGCAAAAAAATAAATTAATTAATTAACTGTAATATTTGGAATAAAAATAAAACTTATATAGGCAAAAAAATACATTGTCATCTTTGGCATATTGATAATGCCCATATGGGCAAGAAGCTAATGTTTGATGTACAAGTAAAGCACATTTAAGTACAAAAAATAACCTACAGTAATCACTAAACACTGCAGAATATTCTGACCCATTTTTGTGTAAGCAAACTCCTCCTTTTAACACCTTTATTCATTGCAGGAGCTACACTTGCATTAAGGGGCATGGTAAGGAGGATTAACTTTTGGAATACAGCGTAAAAATATAAATGGTTGGTGAACTAGTTGATGGAATGAATGCTAGCGTGTATTTAAATAGGTGCCCATGTTGCGACCTAGCGTGATCCGAGACTAAACGAATGACTATCACTTTCCGCGCCAATGCTGAAAATGACTTTAGAATTACTTTCAAAATATTTTTGGAGCTTATTATTTTTAAATTTTGTCCGAATTAACAGAAGTCTGGATCAAAGGGGTCCGGACCAAAGAGGTTCTACTGTGTATATATGTATATATTGTTACGGAACAGAGAAAGATAATGTACACTTTAAGTGAGAATACTAAAAATCATTACTGTCCCGTAAAGTTCCAGGTTCAAAACAAAGAGTTACGTAAAATTACAAGTTAAAGTTTAATGCCCAAACTAACAACAAAACATTCAGGACTCATAAGGATAATGTAATGGCAAAAACAGGTTAAATATATGGTTAACTGCAATAGCCTCTATTAACACGAAATTAGCATGAGTAAATTTATCCAAGTCAGCCCTGTTAAAATGAGATACCAGATAATACTCAGTGAATGCCAGATATATTATTACAGATACAAAATATTATTAATGATGGCTGACAACAAAAACCCTTACACAAATTACAAAAACCTTACTAGGCCTAAGAATTTACCTTATGCTACACAGTACAAGAAAAAATGCAACAACAGTTATACTCAAATTACACACAGCTGCTAGATGGTTGGAGACTTCCTGAGCACTCACAATAATAATAACTGTACAGGGGAGGACAGAGATGGGAGCAAAATGAGGAGTAGATCTAAGTGGCAGTGATGCAGAGACTGAGCTCATTATATAGGGGCCAGCAGAGCTTGATACAACTTGTAAGAAGGACGCGCAAATGAAGCCATGGGGACAAAGAGCTGAAAATCCTGCTCTGAACAACAGAAAGGACGACTTACTCTACTATAACGGTAGAAGGGGGGAACTGAGGCAGAACACGCTCGTGATCAAACATGCAGCATACTGTACGTTAAAATTACACAAAGGATGATGAAATCATAGGCTATGTAACACCTCCCCACAAAGAAAAAGAAATTTACAAAGGAAATTTCTTATTACTCTAAAACAATCTGTCTAAAGTTTAGATAATCAATCTGCAATAACATTTTCTTTCCCCTTGACATGTTGTATGTCTAATGAATACTCCTGAAGAAGTAGACTCCATCTTGTCAATCTCTGATTTTTATCTTTAAACTTACTAAGGAATTTCAGTGAGTTATGATCGGTATAAATGATTATGGGGTCAAAACCAGAACACAAATAAAATGAAAAATGCTGTAAACCCAAAATCAAGGCCAAAAGCTCTTTCTCAATAGTAGAGTAGTTCTTTTGAGGTGGAGTGAACTTCTTACTGTAATAAGATACAGGGTGTTCACTACCCTGATCATCCTCTTGCAGCAAAACAACCCCAGCTCCTGTATCACTTGCGTCAACAGCCATCTTTAAAGGCTTAGCAAAATTTGGAGTAGCGAGCACTGGCTGACTTAATAGGATAGCTTTAAGTTTGTTGAAAGAGGATTCACAGTTATCGGTCCAGACAAATTTACTCCCTTTTTCAGTAGGTCTGTAAGTGGTGATACAAGAATTGAAAAGTTAAGAACAAATCTCCTGTAATAACCTACCATTCCCAAAAATCCTTGTAGCTCTTTCCCACTTTTAGGTCTGGGAAGATCACTTATAACCTGAACCTTAGCTGCTGGTGGTGCAACATGTCCATCACCAATTACGTACCCAAGGTACTGAACTTTAGCTTGACCAAACTCACACTTTGATAAATTAGCTACAAGATTAGCATGAACCAAACGCTCAAGAAATTTACTGACATGACATAGGTGATCTTTCTAGTTGTCACTGAAGATTAATACATCATCAATATAAACAACACACCCTGCCAAACCCTCTGTTACAACATTCATGAGCTTCTGAAATGTGGCTGGTGCATTCTTCATACCATATGGCATTACAGAACATGCAAAAGTCTTTCCTAGTGTTACAAAACATGAGATCTCCCTAGCACGTTCAGTCATAGGTACTTGCCAGTATCCCTTTAACAAATCAAACTTACTTATGTACCTAGCCTTTCCGATCTTGTCTATGCAATCTTCCACGCAAGGGAGAGGGTAAGTGTCTGTTTTGGTTATCTGATTAACACGTCTGTAGTCGATGCAAAGCCGCTGTGACCCACCTGGCTTAGGGACTAGAGTGACAGGAGAACTCCACTCGCTCTGACAGGGCTCAGTCATCTTGTGGTCCAACAGGTAGCCAAGCTCCTTCTGGATGAGAGGAACTTTCACTGGGTTCACACGGTAAGGAGGCAGTTTAATTGGCTTTGCGTCTCCAACATCGACATCATGCATCAACACAGTGGTTCTTCCTGGAGTGGCACGGAACACTTGCGGGTACTCCTGCAGTAATGCCGAAAACTCCTGCCTTTCCTCAGGAGGTAGATGAGAAAGCTTAGTCTGGAGATCATTCATGATATCAGGATTCTTCCCCAAACTATCACTCAGGCTCATACTGCATGGGAGAGCTTCACTTGCAGACTCGGGTGGAACAGCTACAGTGCAGACTGGATTATTTTCGTCCCGCCTGTGATATAACTTTAGCATGTTGATGTGACATAGTTGCTTGTTCTTTCTACGATCTGGTGTGGCGATGACATAGTTGACATCACTGAGTTTCTTCTCCACGAAATAAGGACCACTAAACTTGGCTTGAAGAGGTTGCCCATGAACCGGTAGCAGAATCAAAACCTGATCTCCTGGCTGAAAGTGGCGTAACCTGGACTTCTTATCATACCAAGTCTTCATCTTCTCCTGAGCAGCTCCTAAATTCTCTCGCACCAGTTGTAAAGCAGTGGACAGCCGTTCTTTGAACTTGATCACATACTCCAGCAGGTTGACGCCATCCTCCTCCGACAGCCAGCACTCCTTGAGTAACCTAAGGGGTCCTCTTACTTCATGGCCAAACAGTAGTTCAAAAGGTGAGAAGCCCAGTGATTCATTTGGAGATTCTCTTGCGGCAAACACAACGAATGGAAGACCTTTATCCCAGTCTTTCTGATGTTCCAAACAGTATTTCTTGAGCATTGATTTGAGTGTTTGATGATATCTCTCCAACGCTCCTTGGGTCTGGGGATGGTAAGCTGAAGACATGATCTGGGTGATGCCCTACTCTTTCAGAGACTGCTTGAAAACATTCGACATGAAATTACTTCCCCGGTCGGACTGTACCTCCTTGGGCAGACCAAACTTTGTGAAGAACCCTAGCATTTCCTTAACCACATTCTTTGCTGAGATATTTCTAAGTGGAATGGCTTCAGGATAACGAGTAGCCATATCAATCAGGGTCAGCACATAAGAAAATCCTGAAGAAGTCTTTGGAAGAGGGCCCACAATATCCACCAACACACGGGTGAAAGGCGCCTCAAAAGGAGGAATGGGAACTAGAGGTGCAACCTTTTCGGTCTGATTACACTTCCCCACAACTTGACAGGTGTGACAAGACTTACAATACCAGGAAACATCCCTGAAGATACCTGGCCAGTAGAAGTGTTTCAAAATGCGTGCCACAGTCTTCCTCACTCCAAGGTGTCCTGCCAAACTGGAATCATGAGCCACTCTAATGATATCCTGCCTACAAACACGAGGGATGACAACTTGATGTACAACCTCCCATTCACAGTCAGCTGATGCTGTTGGGGGTCTCCACTTCCTCACAAGCACTCCCGACTCCATATAATAACAAGTAGAAGCACCGGCTGACTCTTCCTCACTGCAAGCAGAGTTAGCTAGACCTTTCAACTTAGGGTCAGCAACCTGCAACTCAATCAACTCTTGACGAGACAAATTATCAACACTACGGGGTACTGCCTCATCTGGTGAGTGGTCCAAATTAGCAAGAAAAGTGTCAGCTAGGATAACATTATCATCATCATTATCCTCTAAATCACCAGTAACTTTAGACTTAGCCCTAGTGACAGCACATGCAGGGAACACATCAGGGACATCACAATCCTGGGTCGCAGCCACTGGCTCACTAGACAACTGAGGAGCCGGACACACTTGACTTCCACCAATATCATTTCCAAGTAAGAAAGTTACACCTGACATTGGGAGTGTCTCAACCAACCCAACCATAACGGAACCATTAACAAAACCAGACTCTAAATTCACTCTGCACAGAGGGACAGAGAAGTAATTATTCCCTACACCTTGTAAGATTACAGTTTCATCAGAGGAATTAACATTAGAGCCTAGAACACTGGTCAGCATAAGGGATTGGCAAGCACCTGTGTCACGATATATTTTAACTGATTTCCTGTCATTACTGTCCAGAGGACTGACAAAACCATCAGACAGGAAATTAGCACATGAACTCTTGAGAGTGTCACCCACGTTACTGCTCAAAAGAGGAGCTTCATTATGAGAATTTAATTTACCCCTCAAAGCAGGTTCAGTTAACTCAGTTAAAGAAATCTGGGAACTCTCAAGGGTGGACACTAGACCAATTGACTGAATATTTAAAGACTCCTTTTTGTTCACATCACGCTGTCTCCTGAAACATTTCTCCATAGTATGACGAAGCTTACTACAATAAGTACATTTACTTTTCTGAAATCTAGAGGTGAAGCTGGTATTTACTTCCTGAGAAACATCATCTTTATTCTCTTTCCTGTTACCTGTACTCTGAGTAGAGGCAACGTACTTACTCTCAGCTTTCCCTTTTTCTTTAGAATATCTCTTGTGAGTGAGAACACACTCATCAGCCAAAACTGCAGCGTCAGACAAATCATCTATTCTTCTCTCATCAAGATATAGGCTTACATCTTTATTAAAACACCTTTTGAAATCCTCCAGCAAAATCATCTGCCTAAATTTGTCAAAATCAGAATCCACATTCTTAGAATTTAACCACTGCTCCAACAGATCTTCTTTGATTTTTGCATACTCAACATGGGATTGCTTATCTTGCTTGTAAGTTGTCCTAAATTTTACTCTATAAGCTTCAGGAACAAGCTCATAGTCCTTAAGAATCAAGCTCTTAACTACATCATAATTATCAGATTGATCCTGAGGCAAAGATGCATAAGTTACTTGAGCTTTACCAGTGAGAACAGTTTGAAGGAGTACTGGCCAATACTTTTTGGGCCAATTAAAACCTGTAGCTACCCTCTCCAACAACTGAAAATACTTTGGTTAAATCAGATTCATTAAAAGGAGGGACAAGTTTAACATTTTTAGCCACATCAAAATCATCAGAGCTAGATGATCCAGTTCCACCTTGTTTCATGCGATACTCATGGTCTGCCTGAATCCTAACAATTTCAATTTGTGCTTGAGCCTGTACCTGTGCCTCTTGAATACGAGCATTTGCCTGAAATTCAGCTTCCTTAGCGCGAGCCTCCTGCAGAGCTAGCTGTAACTTAGCTAATTCAATCTGCGTTTGCTCATTTGGAGGAGTTACATTAAACAAGCTTTCATTAATCATGTCAACAATTTGATCTTTAGAATGATGAGAGCGAACAGCAATTCCCAATTGTTGAGCAACAAGCTTAAGTTCATTCTTTGTTCTGTTTTCTACATCCAACACTGTTTGCACATTTGACAAAAAATCTTTGGCTTCATCAAGTGTAGTAATAGAAGACATCATGAACAAATCACAGTCACAAAATATCAAGCAATATCCTTATGATAATATCCTGAATATCCTGATAAAAGGTCGCCAAATTTATGTTACGGAACAGAGAAAGATAATGTACACTTTAAGTGAGAATACTAAAAATCACTACTGTCCCGTAAAGTTCCAGGTTCAAAACAAAGAGTTAGGTAAAATTACAAGTTAAAGTTTAATGCCCAAACTAACAACAAAACATTCAGGACTCATAAGGATAATGTAATGGCAAAAACAGGTTAAATATATGGTTAACTGCAATAGCCTCTATTAACACGAAATTAGCATGAGTAAATTTATCTAAGTCAGCCCTGTTAAAATGAGATACCAGATAATACTCAGTGAATGCCAGATATATTATTACAGATACAAAATATTATTAATGATGGCTGACAACAAAAACCCTTACATAAATTACAAAAACCTTACTAGGCCTAAGAATTTACCTTATGCTACACAGTACAAGAAAAAATGCAACAACAGTTATACTCAAATTACACACAGCTGCTAGATGGTTGGAGACTTCCTGAGCACTCACAATAATAATAACTGTACAGGGGAGGACAGAGATGTGAGCAAAATGAGGAGTAGATCTAAGTGGCAATGATGCAGAGACTGAGCTCATTATATAGGGGCCAGCAGAGCTTGATACAACTTGTAAGAAGGACGCGCAAATGAAGCCATGGGGACAAAGAGCTGAAAATCCTGCTCTGAACAACAGAAAGGACGACTTACTCTACTATAACGGTAGAAGGGAGGAACTGAGGCAGAACACGCTCGTGATCAAACATGCAGCATACTGTACGTTAAAATTACACAAAGGATGATGAAATCATAGGCTATGTAACAATATATATATATATTTAGATAGATAGATAGATAGATAGGTAGATGGATAGATAGACAGACATGTAGAAGTTTAGGAATGATTTGGGGGTGTTAAGTGGGTGTTTTGGCTATGTGTGATTTTTGGCTTTTCCCCAGACCTTTGGAACATAACCTTTGCATAAGTTGTGATACGAATGTAGTGGCAATTTATTATGTAACCTGTTGGCTGTGTACAAGGAAGATGACTGATTAACAGTTGCAGCCTTATCAGTGCATAAAGAATCACCTTGTCATCTTAACATCACACCTGATGATGCTGACTTAAGTTTCAACAATGGACTGGTTGACGATCGTGTACAAGTTACATAAGGTAATAAAATGGTCCCTTGTAATCATCAGAATATCATTATTTTTTTCTCCGATTTAATATTTCTGAAAATAGTCAAAGTAGGCGATTACTGTACCTCGCGCAAAAAATGCACCCTCGCTGTAACATCTCAGCCCATACCAGGGCCACAGCTGATCACCACTCACAGCAGTGCTTGGGAATCATACTCCAGTACAGATAAGATTTCTGTGATATTCAGCTGTTATTATCATGCTACATATGTAAGATTATTGTGATGGCACTCATAAAGATGAAGTATGCTGTGTTTGTGCATTGGTGAAAAGTTTTGTTGGTTTTAGAGAGACTAGTAGTGATGGCGACACTTGCGACAACCAGGTACCTGTAGAACAGTTTGGTAGCACAAAGATTAGGTTTGATAAAGTCATAATGACGTTATTTATGAACTGAATCAGTATAAATATTGGTAGGTCCTGACTCCATGGGCATATAGCCCTGAAATTGGGCAGTAATACATAGGGAAGATGTCACAAAGACCGATATATTTCAATATTTTTTCCTCCTAGATAGGCCTGACCATGGACAGCTTGACCTCTACAGAGTATCTAGTTATCTGATTTCTTGGTCTTGTGTACTGGTGATGTTTGAACATCTTTTTAGTAACAGCTAGTCTGATCTGGAAAATAAAATTTTCACATCCCTACCAATGGCTTAGGCCAAAGTTAGGGTTGGTTTTTGCTTGACAGGTGACTGTTAGGTTAGGTTAATTTGCATATGTTAGGCTTTTATAATTCTTATCACCTTATAAATTCATACATACCTAATTATCTGAAGTCCAGTAAAAGCTTTGAGTTTAATTTGATTATTAATGAAAATTCAGGATTCAGAGCAAAAATTTGTTAAAGCTAGCAGAAGTGTTTCACCTGTAGACGACTTGCCTTGACAGAGTTCAGTTTTGTGTGAATATTGATGTACTGTGCAAATACACTAATTTGTGCTTTAAATCAATATTTATGTAAAAATGGAAGTCTGTCAAGGCATGTTGATCTGAAGGGTAAATATCCGCTAATCTTAGCATGTTTTAGCTCTGAAACCTGATTTTTTATTTAGTCATATTAAGCACAAATTTTTTACTGGATTTCAGATAATTAGGTGTGCATGAACATATATGGTGACAAAAATTATAATATTTTCCATTTGAAAGTGCCAGTTTGGTAAATGACTGCTGATTCAGTATTTCCTCGCACTGCTTGGAAACAGGAAGAGTTGCCTGTTGTGATGGGGTATTCCTGATGCACTGCTCGCCACCACAGCTTCCTGGTTGTCATGTCTCTTGGAATAGTGATGAATATTTTTTCTTGTGTGATTCTACTTGTCATGTTACACAGTGGAACAAAGCACCAATGGTGGTTATTCACTCAAAAAGCAAAGCTCAGTAGAACCACAATCACACAACTTAGTGGGGAATCAGTCTTGTTTTGTCTCTGGGCTTGCTGTGTTTATATCACGGCCACTCGAGACTCATTCTGCCATCAGCCTCTTTTTGTGCACCCTTGAAGGCTTATATCTCCAAATTTTTACTTTGATTTGTTAAATTAACTATATCACAGGTATATTCAGCACATTTATCACCCAAATAAATTGTTTACTTTAAAAAAAAAGATCGTCAACCAGTCCATTCAGCAAGATTCTTAACCCATCCCATCCGGGTGACATGTATACTGGTCCTCTTGGGGCTGTCCAGGGGTCATGTATACATGATCTAGTAATTCGCGCCATTGGTTGAATACTTAGCTGATTATTTCCACCGCAAGCATCCCAGTCACGCTTCAGTTGCTTGCGTATCTCTATGATGGATAGACCCACGCAAATCTGTATTCCTATGTCTGGACGGTGACCGTCCACGCCCACCGACTCCAACACCAATGAAGTCGAAAGGCCCTTGGAGGAAAGGCCTGAGTGATAGTGCGATAGGGGGGGGGGGTTAGATATACCATTATTGCTGATTGTGAGTGGGGAAGGTGACTCCTCCTTTGAGGAAAGTGATACTGCACTGCTGAGTATGGAAAGGTACGCATCAGTGGAGGAGAGTGACCATGAATTGTCCACTGTGCCGATATTTTCCGCTTGCATGATCATCAGCCTTTTTTGATGATGAAGGGTCAAATGTAGTTGATTATCCTGCAGAGGGTGTTATACACACAGTAGAGAAAGTGGTGGGGGAAGTAGAGAGTGAAGGAAGGGAGGAGGTGGAGGCTGGTGGGAGGAGGAAACACCACAGGCTGAGCCGCCGAGCATGAGAGCTGCCTAGGGTGGAAATTTCCACACATACACCATCTTCACCACCTTCACCTGCACAGCCTGCATCACTACATTCATCACCACGTGCCTCACCATGCTGGCCTGCATCACTACAGGCCTCACCACATGCCTCACCATGCTGGCCTGCCTCACCTTGTGCCTCACCATGCTGGCCTGCATCACTACAGGCCTCGCCACGTGCCCCACCACACTGGCCTGCATCACTAAAGATCTCACCATGCCGGTCTTCCTTACCACGTGGCATGCCACGCTGGGCTGCCTCACCACGTGCCATATCACCACAACCTGGCACATCAGGTTATGTTGGTGCAGATGCACGCTGGCAGGCATGTGCCTGCCGACACCTTTCACCAATGCCATCACCACCACGATCACCGTCACCAGCATCATCACCTGCCTCATCTAGTGGTGAGTCGGTGGACTCTCCACCACGCTGCCGAACTAGGGGCCGTGGCAGGGCACGGGACAGGCCACGTGCACAGCAGACATGACAGGAACCGAGGACAGGTAGGTTAGAAACTTTTGTGTGGGAGGAAGGGACAGGGTTTCAGGCTGAGGTACCTGTGTTTGATGACACAAATGCAGGTGTGCAGCCAGAATTTCCCTGAAACAGAGCTTCTTCTGCAGTGGACTTCTTCCTTGCCTTTTCTCACTGCAGCAGTGATGGAGTTCATTGTGAAAGAAATGAACCGTTTCAGGGTTTTTTGCTGCAATTAGGCTGAGACCTCACACGAGAGAGAGAGTGTGAAAATAAAAGAATGCAGTGCAACGAGTGTTAGCGAAATATACGTTTGGCTGGCATTGACAGTGTTGATGCCCCATGGTAGAAAACAATATACAGTAATCCCGCATATTTCGCGGTAGTTACGTTCTTGTAACCCCCGCGAAAAGTCAATTCCGCGAATACTCTATTAACAATTGAAAACTTGCACTTGCGTCCACCATGCTGCCCATCACACAGTCCATGTCCATACTAATTGCGAGACAATTCGCCGTCAGACAATTCCCCGTCAAAACATGGACGATTCCCCTTCAGAACAATTCGCACCCTGGATGATTCCCCCCCATTCTATAAATATACTAATCAATACTTTCATCAATATACTTATTATTAATTAATCAATACTTTAATAACTATATTTCAGGGGGATCCAGCAAAGTATATGTTCAGTAGCGTAGGTTCTGGATATTATTTATTAGTTGCTCCTTTAGTCAATAATTAACTTGTTTCTTCCTCGCTGTAGTCGCCTTTGAATTATATTCTAGCGTCACCCATAGCTATCTTCATTAATGAAGGCGAATTGTTTTGTGTTTGTTGTGACTGCGAATTGTCCCGAAACCTCCATACTCATCCCGAAATACCTTCTTACAAGATTGAAAGCACATACTCCATTATGAAGGAAAAACGTAAACACCGTACTGTAATACACAATTATCTACACATTTATTAACAAAACAGTATAAAATAAAAAGATGCATTAACTGGTGATAGCAAACACTCGCACGGTCGTTTCTTAGCTTGTCCAGTAACACAATTTTCTCTGCTAAGGTCATAACTTGATCGTTTTGTCACTTTGGAGTTCTTACTAATTGTATTATTAGCCTTTGGTGAGGCTGGCTTACGTCCTGGGGCCATGTGGAAAGCAAGTGGGAGGCAAAGAGGCTCATATCATAGTGTGGTTACAACCACAACAGCCACTTAAGGCAGTCAGGCGTGGACTGAAGAATGCGAGGCAGAGAGCAGTGTTGCCATATCCAAACAACGAAATTATGCTAGGGCAATGAAAAAATTATGCTAGATTGAGCAAATTTGTTCCAAGTAAAAAATGAATTATGCTAACTTGAAGCTAAATGATAAAATTCTATACATATTCGTGCAACATATTAATTATATATTGTTTACTATGAAAATATTAAAATGAACCTACATACAGTAAGAGGATAAATATCGGTATCTACCCATACTGCTTTTTCCCACGAAACTTACGTTTTTCTGATGGATTTTGATGTGATTCGTTCGATTTTGAGCATCATTTCCGTCGGAAATAACCAGATTTTGAGATATGACCCCCCCCCATCCCCCTGAAATAATGAGGGATCTTTGGGGAATCGGGGGTTATAGGGAGGGGGGGAAACACAGAAAATGGTCATTTCCGACTGAAATGATGCTGAAAATCGAATGAATCATACCAAAATCCATCGGAAAAACCTAGGTTTCATGGGTAGTGTACAAAGCTCAAACTTATCCTAACCTAACCGAACCAAACCGAACCTAACCTAAAACCTAACCTAACCTAATCCAACCTAACCTAACCTAATCCAACCTAACCTAACCTAACCTAATTCAACCCAACCAAGCCCAAACTGAAAGTAACCAACTATTCAAACATCTTCTTACCTTATTCGTCTCTCTCTCTCTCTGATTTGTAGCTTTTATAAAATTATTCTAAAAATATTCCATTCCATTCTAAATTATGCTAGAATGATTCTAAAACTTCTAATATGCTAAAAAATATTCCAGACTCGAAAATTTGATCAAAATTATGCTAAAAGAATAAAATTATGCTAGATATGGTAACACTGGCAGAGGGGCCTCGGGAAAGGGACAGAGGGTGGCGTGAGTTTACCGCGCTACAATTGGAAGCTGCGGGAATTTCATTTTTTTTTTTTTTTTTCTGTATATTCAAGGATATTTTTGTTGAACTTATTAATGCTAAGAAAATCCGCGAGAGGGCAAAACCGTAGACAAAAAATCCGCAAAAAATGCGGGATTACTGTACACAATTATTGGCTCGTGGACAATATTGCTGCAACTCCAGTATTCAGTAAGTATATGCCGCGTGACTGATACCTAGACATCCTGAGGTACTTACATTTTTCCACGGATATGTAACATGTGGGTGGACAAGAGGACCACCAAGACATAAAGTAACTTGGTGGTGGGATGAGGGTGTAGAAGCTGCAGTTAAGGAGAAAAGAAGGCTTTTCTGGGAATGGAAGAAGGGTGGTAGCAAGGAGGAATACTTGGCTGCCAAGTGTAGGGCTGGAAGAGAGGTATACAGGGCGAGGTCTGAGTCACTGAGACTTTTACTTGATAACCTAAATCATGGGGAAAGGAAAAATATGATAATTAAGGTGGCAAATCAGATGAAGAGGGATAATTGGGATATTATAGGTGAGCAGTTTGTGAAGAATGTCAAAGGAAGGGTAGTGGTGAATAGTGAGGATATTAAAGATGCATGGAGAGAGCATAATAGCCGGTTGTTGAATGAGGAGTTTGACTGGGACAGGGAAGGTTTGGAACCAGCAGATCCAGTGTTTGGCTCTTGGCCATTGATTGATGCTGCTACTGTGAGTGAGGCAATAGGCAGGATGAAGGTGGGGAAGGCAGCAGGTGTGTCTGGGTTGACTGCCAAAATATTGAAGGCCTCAGGAGATATAGGGGTGAGGTTAGTCACTGACCTGATAAATACGATTATTTATGAGTGTGTTGTCCCAGGTGATTGGCTGAAGAGTGTAATTGTAAATGTGTATAAAGGGAAGGGTGATGCCTTGGAAAGAGGAAATTATAGAGGTATAAAGCTTTTAGATCAGATAATGAAGGTAATGGAGAGAGTTTTAGAAAATATGATTTGAGAAAGGGTGAATATTGATGAGATGCAGTTTGGGTTAATGCCAGGTAGGGGGACCACTGATGCTATATTCATTGTTCGACAGCTTCAGGAAAAATATATTGGTAGGAGAATGATCTTTATTTTGTTTTTGTTGATTTGGAAAAGGCCTTTGACAGAGTCCCTAGAGAGGTGGTGAAGTGGGCAATGAGAAAGCTTGGCTTGGAGGAGTGGCTGGTTAGGGTGGTTATGGCTATGTATGTGGGTGCTCACACCCAGGTAAGAGTGAATGGAGATTTGAGTGATGAGTTTTCTGTGAATGTTGGTGTGCATCAGGGGTCAGTTTTGAGTCCCACGTTGTTTATCATGGTACTTGAAGCCCTCTCTCGTGACTTTAGAAACGGACTCCCATGGGAGATGTTGTATGCTGATGATTTGATGTTGATTGCAGAGAATGAAAGGGAGGCGGAGGAAAGGTTTAGGAAGTGGAGAGATGGTATGGGGCACAAGGGCTTAAGGTTAAATGCAGATAAAACAAAAGTGATGATATCTAGGGTTGGTGGTGGTACTGTCAGAGACGGAGGAGAGTGGCCTTGTGCAGTTTGCCACAAGGGCGTGGAAAGTAATTCTATCTTGTGCGGTGTTTGTGATAAATGGGTGCACAAGAGATGTAGTGGTATCAGAGGTAGACTGCGAGATAATGCTGATTTTTTGTGTACGGCGTGTCGGGGAGAGCGGGTGGAGATTGTCAGGTGTGAAAGGATTGAACTTGCTGGTGAGTCTCTTGAGTGTGTGGAAGAGTTTTGTTATTTGGGAGACATGTTGTGTGCTGGAGGTGGGGCTGGAGCTAGCTCTGTGGCTAAGGTGAGAAAGGGTGAGAAGTGGTTGGAAGAAGTTCAGGGAGCTCTTGCCTCTTCTGACATTGAGAGGGCTATCCCTACATGCTAAGGGGTCTTTGTATGCAGCATGTGTTAGGAGTGTAATGCTGTGTGGTAGTGAGACCTGGCCAGTGAAAGAGGAGGATATTCGCCAGCTCAGACGTACAGAAATGACAATGATTAGGTGGATGTGTAGTGCATCCCTGCGTGCAAGGTCCGGTGGGGCTGGGTTTACAATGGAAAAGTTGAGAGGTAGGATGGGACTGGAGTGTATTGATGTTGTGATGAGGAGAGGTAGATTGAGATGGTTTGGACATGTGGAGAGGATGGGGGATGATAACTGGGTAAGGAAGGTGAGCAGTGTTAATATTGGGGGTGGGGTTATGAGGGGTAGACCAAGAAAGACTTGGGACAAGGTCATTAAGAGTGACCTCAGGGTTAAGGGACTGAACAGGGAGGCTGCAATGGATTATGCAGCGTGGAAAGCCGCCATTAGGTGACCAAGGCCAACACATGCAAGCATGTTGGAGCCTTTAAAAATGAAACGAAAAATTAAACGATGGGCCCACATCCGAAAGATAGGCTGTGGAAAATTCACTTGATTCTGGAGATGGTGAAAGAAAAATTTTGATCTTGTTTCAGGCTATTCCAGAAGGATGTTATCAACGAGTTGCCAGTTTTGTTCAGAGGACGTTTTGCCTTCATTCAGTACATTCCCTCAAAGAGACATCGTTTCAGAATAAAGTTCTTTGTATTGTGTGATTGCAAGACTGGGTACTTGCTGGATTTCATTGTATATACAGCGAGTGATGCGGTGTTGTCGAAGGACGGTCCCCATGGTTTCTCAGGCTCAGTTGTCAAGAAACTAATGGACAGGCACTTCGGTGGCAACCATGGAGGTAGAAAAGATGTGGAGTCAGCCTGCCGCACTAATCCCAGGGAGTGAGGTGAAGCCGCTGATCTGTCATCCAGATGCCTTCAGTATGGCAGATACCCAGGTGACAGCCTGACCTGACTATTCCCTGGGGGAGTTTACAGCATGTTTACATCAAGAAACACTGCTCTAAAAGCTGTCAAAAGTAGAAATACCATGAATAAGTTCTATCTATCTATCTATTGCCAGATGCCTCAATCCCGTTTTGGGTGGCCACAAACAAATTGCCTCCAAGTCGCCCTCTCCCCCGCCATTTCATTACCCTGCTCCCAATTCACACCCCCCTCTCTCATATACCTCTCCACCCCATCCCTCCATCTCATCCTTGGCCTCCCCCTCCCTCTTCCCCCCTCCACCTCACTCACATACACTCTCTTCGTCAGTCTTTCACCCTCCATCCTCTCAACATGGCCAAACCACCTCAGTGTGTTCCTCATAACGCTTCCTATCACATCCACATCAACACCACAACGCTCCTTTATATCCTCATTCGTCAGCCTGTCTCTCCACGTGACTCCACAGGCTCCTCTTAAATCACTCATTTCCACTGCTCTCACTCTTGACTTGTGTCCTTCCAACAATGTCCAAGCTTCACTTCCGTACGTTAGAGTTGGTATCACAATACTGTCATGTAGTAACTTTTTCACTTCCATGCTCACTTCCCTGTTTCTTATCACTGCTTTCAAAGAACCAGCAACCCTTCTTCCCTGCTGTACCCTTTCAAGCACTTCACCCTCCAAACCTCCATCCTTACTCATCACACTACCCAAGTATTTAAACATACTCACATTTTCCAATTCCTCACCATCTACTAACTTCACTTCTCTCAAAGACCA
This sequence comes from Coenobita brevimanus, assembly GCF_032717465.1. Classification (NCBI taxonomy): domain Eukaryota; kingdom Metazoa; phylum Arthropoda; class Malacostraca; order Decapoda; family Coenobitidae; genus Coenobita; species Coenobita brevimanus. Next base: position 21,603,567 of record NC_137025.1, read on the forward strand.
TCACTTTACTCTTCCCTACATTCACCTTTAGATTCCGTTTCTTACACACTCTCTCAAACTCATCCAGCAAACCTTGCAGCTCCCCTTCGTCTTCACTCAACAACACAGTATCATCTGCAAACAACAGTTCAGGGAGTTTCCAAACACTATCCTCTCTCACCAGGGCCACTCCAACATCCACTACCCTACCTTGTACCTCTTTTATTGCCCCATCCATGTACAGATTGAACAACCATGGAGACATGACACATCCCTGTTTCAAACCAACTTGCAAAGAGAAAAATTCACTTAGTTCACCATCTACACGCACTGCAGCCTTCGCACCATCGTACATACTCTTCACAGCATTCAGCAACTTCCCATCTACTCCATATATTCTTAACACTTTCCACAATCCTTGTCTATCCACCCTATCATATGCTTTCTCCAAATCCATGAAAGCCGCATACAACTTCTTTCCCTTCTCTAGAAACTTTTCCACTAAAGATCTAAGAATGAATATCTGATCTACACAACCTCTTCCCTTCCTAAAGCCTCCCTGTTCTTCTCCAACTAATTTCTCTGTTCTTTCTCGAACTCTGTCAATACTGTAAATATCCTACCATACACTTTTCCTATTATACTAAGAAGACAAATGCCCCTATGATTACCACACTCTTCTTTTTCCCCTTTTCCTTTGTACAAGGGAATAATTATACCTGACTTTCAATCATCCGGGACACTACCTTCCTCCCAGGCCAATCAGGAATGCCTGGCTGTGGGGAGCGATCATGACAACATCTGCCGGACGGGAGGGGTTAAGACCACATCTTGACATCACCAGTAATTGTTGGCCATGTTATGTCACGTGACTTTATGACCTGGATTGTTGGTGGGAATCGTTCGTTTCCTTCCAAGGCCCTTCTTTTCTAGTTTAAAGGTGTCAACAAATGACGTTGAGGGTTCGTGGGGAGATGCCATAGTAGCACTGATCCTATCTTCCAAAGCTTTTAACCTTGGAGATATATCCATGAACTATCAAGAGCACCTCTTAAAAGGGCGTTGACCCTGTTGGTGTCTCCATACTTGCTCCGGCAGTATCCACATCACAGTTACTACGGCACCATTGGATTTCAAGCTGCCTTATTCACATAATCTTTGTTTTCAGTGTACGCACATGTTGTGATGAGTGGCGTACTGAAGGGGGGAGGCCATGCAGCAATGCTCCCCCCCCCCATTTTACAATATATATATATATATGAGGCGTTAAGAATAGTACTGACGTAAACGCCATATATAAACAATGGAGAAAAACGCAGTTAAAGTTTTGCAATCTTCAGACTGTGATAACTTTATAGTGGGATATGATAGGAAGCTCGTGTTTCTTTTAAATTGAAGCTCTATTACAGGGCTTTCCATACAGTAATACATTCATATACCACAATCTGAATATTGCCACATTAACTGTATTTTTCTCCATAGGTAGATCTTAAAAAAAAAAAAATTTACGTAAAATCACCGGATTTTGCACATACTGACCCTGCTCACATACGCTTCACCTAGATTGCGTCTCTTTTTCACCACGTTTGACTGCCACTCACTGCACTGGGGCCCTCTTTTTCTACTTAGAGGCACTCCAGGGTCATCTCACTCTCCGTTGAATCACTCATACCGCCGGCACAAACGTTCTTACGAACGCACACAGAAAAAAAGGAAAATCAATAAATTTCAGTGTGGTGGGGAGGGAGGAGGTAGGACGACTGTGGTGGTCGGGGGGAAGGGAAGAGGCGAGAACGGGGCATCATCAGTCACGGGAGCTCGTTCCCGCCTCCCATTGGCTGCTCAGCCCCGCGTCTTCTGGCACTGGCGGATACGCTCACGGAGGTAAACTCTGAGTGCAATTTTTCTGGGTGAGCCCATAGGGTCGGTAATACCTTCAATACTATAGGGATTTCGACCGTGTTGCGAGTTGTATTCTGACTACTCGGTTGTGTGTCCAGGCACAGGAGGAATAAAGTGCTATAATAACTCAACTGCAGGAGCAAGTTCCCTCATGCCATTGGCTGCCCGTGGCGCTTACGCTAGGCAGATTTGGATGACGCGCGTAGAGCCGCAGGTACCACTCTAAGGTAAAGGGTTTTCGACCATTTTCCGGGTTGATTTCTGACTGTTTAGTTGTTGCCACAGACAGAGGAAGGCCGGGGGAAGACAACGGTGTACATAACTGAAAATCGTCCGAGGTGGCCCTTATGTCACTACTATTCTCAACGCCTCATATATACATATATATATATATATATATATATATATATATATATATAAATGTATATATATATATATATATATATATATATATATACATATATATATATATATATATATATTTATATATATATATATATATATATTTATATATATATTTATATATATATATATATTTATATATATATACAGCAAACTCGCCCGGAACACGTTCTTGCCGAACGCGCTCGCAATTATACACGATTAGTGCTGGGATATGTATAAGATAACGTAAGATTAAAGAACCATTATGAAAACTATATATTTACGCAAGAGAGGCCTTTGATAGGCCAAATCCTCGAACATCAGCTCAGCACGCACGGTTTGGTTTAATCACGTGATGTGATTAGCTGTACTGCTTTTCCTCAGTGCTGTATTTGTAAGTTAAATATTTACAGTACTGTTCTGGTAAGTTTATGTGCAAGTTAAAGTATTATTAAATAATGTTCAAGCAAGAAATAAAGTCTTATAACCAGTTTTCTGATAGGCGTCAGAATATTACCTTTTTTATTTGTTTGTTAAATATTTGCTGTACTGCTTTTCCACAGTACTGTATTTGTAAGTTAAATATTTACTATTCTGGTATGCACCTGTAAGTTAAAGCACTTAAAGAAAGTTGAAGCATTACATAAAGCCTTGTAAGCAACGTTGGGTCTGGTTAGTACTTGGATGGGTGACCACCTGGGAACGCCAGATGCTGTTGGCATAACGTTCTCCCTACATGTCAAGTGGGGTTGGTGGAGGATTAGTGCCCCTCCCTGTAAAACAATTAACTCTAAGCCCTTGGCCACCCTGTTTGGGATACATGGCATCTGGCAATGAATGAATGAACCAGTTATAGATTACACACGATCGGTGGGTTCCAAGACAATTCGCCATCATGTCAATTCCCCATCAAAACATGAACGATTCCCCATCAGGACAATTCGCACCATGTATGATTCCCCGTCATTCAATAAAAATGTTAATTAATCAATACTTTTATAAATATACTTATTATTAATTAATCAATACTTTAATAACTATATTTTAGGGGGATCCATCAAAGTCTATGTTGTCTTGTTATTGTTGTGACGGCGAACTGGCTTGACAGCGAATGGTCCAGAAACCATTTTCGTCTCTAGACTCCCTAGGCGTGGTGTTTTGCTGTTGTCTGCCATTGGTGATCAATATGAGGCACTTTGGGTGGTTGGAGGGTTCATTTGGTGTTGTGGCTTGGAAGTACAGTGCTGCACAGCAAGGCTTCGACGTGCAGGTGCGTGGGCACGGGGCAACATTCCGACGCCGACTGGTTTCGGCATCGGAATGTTGCCTTGTGTGTGGGTGTTTGTGTGTCGGAGTTTTGCTGTGCAGTGCTGTGTTTGTGGGTTGTGACATTGGATGGGCCTTCTGACCCCTTGGGGTGCTTCATATTGATTACCAGTGGCAGATGGCAGCGGGGGACCACGTTTGGGAGATCTAGGGAGCAAAATAAGGAGTAGTTAAAACTTACGCGGTTTCGCGCCGAACGCGTCACATTAGGAACGAAACCCATGCGTTGGGGGCGAGCTTGCTGTATATATACAGGTATGTATATACAGTATGGAAGCGAGGCATGGACCTTACAAGAGGGGAACAAGTCAAGAGTGCAGTGGAAATGAGTTACTTGAGAGGAGCATGTGGAGTGACGTGGAGGGACAGGTTGACGAATGAAGAAGTGAAGGAACGCTGTGGGGTGGATGTGGATGTGGTTAGAAGATTAGGAGAAATACACTGAGGTGGTTTGGACATGTGGAGAGAATGGAGAATGAAAGACTGACTAAGAGGGTGTATGTGGGTGAGGTGGGGGGAGGGAGAGGGAGAGGTAGACCGAGGATGAGGTGGAGAGATGGAGTTGAGAGGTATATGAGGGAGGGGGGGGGTGAGTTGGGGGGAGGGTAGTCAAATGGTGGGTGACAGAGCGACTTGGAGGCGTTTTGTCTGCGGCCACCCCTTGCGGGATTAGGGCGTCGGGCTATAGATAGATAGATAGATAGATATGTATATACAGTATGTATATGTATATACAGTATGTATATGTATGTATATATATATATATATATATATATATATACACTCAACCCCCTGCTGTCGCGCCTAATTGGTCACAGGAAATGCGCGTGATAGCTGAATACGCGATAGCTGAACTGAACAATCAGTGGGAAAATTTCTAATTGGTTTTTCGGTGGCCCATTTTTCTAACTTTTAACCAATTTATGCCTACGATTTCCTGCCAATCTCTCCTCTAACATGAAATAAAGTATTATTATATTAATAATAACAGTATAATGAATAAATGAACAACATAAAAGGCCATCAAACTTTTATAAGGATTATGGCTTGGGTGGTTTGATGGGTTCCGAGGCTTGGGAGTGGCTTAGTTGCTGCCAGATCTCTTTGGCTGTCTCCATTTCTTTAGTGTCCACAGCTAAAGGGGGTATCACATGGTACCTTATATCAGGAATGGCTGAGGAACATTTAAGTGGAACAAAACTTGGACGCCATCACACGCGTTCCTCACACTGTCGTCAGAGCCCCGTCTCAATTGTAAACACGTGATTACTTTATCGACATCACAGTTTTTTCGGGATAAGAAATATTAACTCTTTATAAGGGTTTCAAAACGATTGATATTTATTCTAAAATACAACATTAATAAGTATTCAGTGTTAGGCTAAATTTCAATGCTGTAGTACGATATATTCTTTCGAGCCGAATGGGTTTTGGTCACTGTTTTGCCCATCGTGTTCTCGGCAGGAATCCGTTCAGATGCATTCCAAATCCCCGTGCTATAATCGGGAATTTTACCACGTTACCGTTCCGATTAACCATCGTATCCTCTGCAAACCTCGTATGAAGTGCCGTGTGAATAAGTTTTGCTTAGCCTGTCTTCAAACTTGATGCGTGATAGCGGTCTTGGGGTGCGTGATAGCATGTATGGTTGCGCATTTGATGTGTGCATGATAGCAGGTGTGATAGCTGAACGCATGATAGCAGGGGGTTGAGTGTACAGTAAACTCGCCCCGAACACATTCTCACTGAACGCGCTCGCAATTATATGCCGTTAGTGCTGGGATACGTATAAGAAAACTTAAGATTAAACAACCATTATGAAAACTATAAATTTACGCGAGAGGCGGCCTTTGAAAGACGAAATCCTCGAACATCAGCGCATCACCACGCACGGTTTGTTTTGATTACGTGATCGTGTCCTGGTTTTCCACAGTACTGTATTTGTAAGTTAAATATTTACATTACTGTTCTGGTAAGTTTATGTACAAGTTAAAGTACTGTTAAATAACATTTAAGCAAGAAATAAAGTCTTAAAACCAGTTTACCTGATAGGTGTCGGAATATTGCCATTTTTACTTGTTCATTATAGATTTGCTGCCCTGATTTTTCACTACTGAATTTGTGAATTAAATATTTACTGTTCTGTTATGTAAGTTAAAGCACTTAAATAAAGTTAAAGCATTAAATAAAGCCTTGTAACCAGTTAACCTGATTTATATGATTACCCATGATCGGCGGGTTCCGAGACAATTCTCCGTCAAGTCAATTTGCCGTCAGACAATTCCCCGTCAAAACATGGACGATTCCTTGTCAGGACAATTCGCACCCTGAACGATTCCCCATCATTCTATAAATATACTTATTTCGCCTTTGAATTATATTTTAGCATCACCCACAGCTGTCTTCATTAATGACGGCGAATTGTCGTTTTTGTTGTGATGGCGAATTGACTTGACGAATCGTCCCAAGACAAATCGGCATTGGAATGTTGCCTTGTGTTTACGTATTTGTTTGTTGAAGTTTTGCTGTGCAGTACTGTATTTGTAAGTTATAACATTAAATAAACCTTCTGACCACTTAAAGTGCTTCATATTGATTACCAATGGCAGATAACAGCAAAATACCGCATTTAGGGGGTCTAGGGAGCAAAATAAGGAGCAGTTAAAACTTATACGGTTTCACGTCGAACGCGCAAAGGTTGGAACAAAACCCTCGCGTTAGGGGCGAGGGTATATACATTTATATATACAGTAATCCCTCAACTTTCCGGATGCCCACTTTCCGGACATCCCCACTTACCGGACATTGTGAGCCTGGACCATTGGAACTGAAAAATGGCCAAAAAAAGAAAAAATCCCCCCAAAATCCGAATTTTTTCCCACCCGTAATTTGAAATTGCCGTGCGGTGCCAAACAGCTGTTTACACCATGGCCCCTTCACCCCATCCTTCCTCCCCTGTCCCCCCTCCCTGTCAGGGTTGCCGTTTGTTATTTTTCATTACCAAATGTGGGCCAATTTGGTAATGAAAAATTTATTTGATAATGAGTCTGAATAATGCATTACCAAATGGATTTTTCATGTGTATGAGGATACACAGGATGGAGATGGTGGATTGTTTGCTCTCTCTGATTAATTCGCTACTCTACATAGCGTGAAAATAATCAACGTGCTGTTAATTATAAGGAGAGTTATTACATGTATTTCCACTTGTATATATAATTAGTGAAGAGTAAATGCTAGCTTTACAAATTTGGTAATGAAAAGTTAAATTTGATAATGAAAGTTGAGGAGATTGGTAATGTGACCGTTGCGATCTGGCAACTCTGTTTCTCCGACATCAACAGTTACTCCCAAACTTCGATTGTGAATAGATGCTTATCGCACTGGAAGCCACACGTGCTCGTTTTTTGTGAATAAACAGTGAATATACTGCAATACCTCGCCACTAGACCACATGGGAATTTACAGTGTTGTACAGTGTTAAGAAATTTGAACTTAGAGTGCAAAGGATCAACTGTGAAGTGCAAATTGTCAGTTTAAACTGGCGGTTAGAAGTGCAGCGGTGCAGTTAAGAACAATGTGCAGTGTTAAACAATTATAACTCACAGTGCAAAGAATTAAGTGCAGCACAACACTGGATTACTGTACGTGCTTCAAGAGCGTTTTCACCACTGCCAAAACCTTAGAAAGGCAGCCACAAACGTGATGTAAGTACCCTGGCTGAGATACAGTCACTACTAATTCCTCATTCTTTGGTTCCTTTTCATTTATTTCATGCTTTATGTCCATTATTGGTGTGAATAGGGTCTTAAATTGGTTTAAATAGGTGCTATGCATGTCCGGTAGGGAGTTATTTAGGTTGCTTTCAAAGTTAGGTTGGTTAGGGTCCATAAGTACCAGTCCAGGAGGCTGGTGCCCACTATCCGGACAGGACCACTTTCCGGACATGCCTTTGGCTCTGTTACGTCGGATTGTGGAGGGATTACTTATCTATCTATCTATATACCTAGGCTGCTTTCCCCAAGGAAAGGGAGGTAACCGAGACAGGACGACACACTCCCCATTTACTCATCCATTCAAACACATTCATTACTTATATATATATATATATATATATATATATATATATATATATATATATATATATACACACACACAGTAATCTCCCCAATATTTGATGTAATAGAGCCAAAGGCACATCTGGAAAGTGGTCCTGTCCGGATAGTGGGCCCCAGCCTCCTGGACTTGTACTTATGGACCCTAACTCAGAAAAACACCTATACAACTCCTGCTGGACATGCAGTGCACCTATTTAAGACCCAAATCACACCAATGAGGGACATGAAAGACTAAATAAATGCAAAAGAACCCTAAAATGAGATTTTAGAGGTGAGTTTATACAATATTAAACATTCTGGGTACTTACAAGAAGTCCCTGGCTCCTGGACTGGTTTGAACCGCCAGTTTGCAGTCCACAGTTAATCCTTTGCACTCTAAATTCTAATTTCTTACCACTGCACAACACTGTAAATTCCCGTGTGTTCTAGTGGCAAGGTATTGCAGTTTATTCACTGTTTATTCACAAAAAACGAGCACCTGTGGCTTACATTCCTATAAGCATCTGCTCTCGATCGGAGTTAGGCTGTGACTGTTGATGATGGCGGGGTAACAGAGTTGCTAGACCGAAACAGCCACATTACCAAACTCCTCAAATTTCATTACTATTTTTAACTTTCATTACCAAATTCGTAAAGCTAGCATCTATTCTTCACTAATTATATACACAAGTGGAAATACATGTAATCACTCTTCTTATAATTAACAGCATGTTGATTATTATCACGCTATATAGGTCACCAAATTAATCAGAGAGAGCAAACAATCCACCATCTCCATCCTGTGTATCCTCATACATGTGAAAAATCCGTTTGGTATTGCATTATTCTGATTCATTACCAAACGAATTTTTCATTACCTAATGGCAACCCTGACAGGGGAGGGGGGAGGAAGGAAGGGATGAAGGGACCATGGTGTAACAGCTGTTTGGCGCCATGCGGCAATTTCAAATAACGGGTGGGAAAAAAAGTCAGATTTTTTTCGATTTTTTTTGCGGTTTTTGGCCTATTTTGGGAATACTGGATCCCGGGACAAAAACATCCGGTAATTGGTGATGTCCGGAAATTGGGCGTCCGGATATTATGGGGATTACTGTATATCTACCTATCTATTTATCTATCTATATATATATTTATCTGTGGTATCTCAAATATGACAGTTTTTTTTATTTTATCCACTGCTTTCTCTGAGAACTGCTCATCAGCTTCATCTGTTTCAACTGAATTATCAGCAAGAAAATTATGTTGGATATGTCTTGTCTTTAACTGTTTGTAATTGAGACTAATACAGTGATTAAACTGTCATAAATTTTTAATGGCATTGTTATTAGTTCATTACAGTTGTAAAGTTGTTTGATCAAAATGTGAGCGTTTGAATTTTAGTAGTATAAGGTTATTGGAGAGACAGAATCATAACTCAGTAGAACAGGGTACTTAAAAATGACTTTAGAATATGCTATATTTATGTTGTATGCCCATTCCATATGGCCTCAAAATGATCATAAAATTGGCCAAAATGCAAAATTTTCTTGGGGAGGGGGCTTACATCCCACCCCCCCACCCCCCCAGCTGTACAGGCTCACTGTGCTTGCCAAAGTAATGAGCGGCAAAAAAAAAAAAAAAAAAAAAAAAAAAAAAAAACTCCCACACTCTGGGTACGCCACTGGTTGTGATACCAGTTACTGCAGTGCAGACAGTCCAGCACTTGGCTGACTGCAACATTGTATTTCTTGCATCCCGGCTATTGAGTCTTATCATCCAGGGCCAGTATGCACAAAACTCTGTCAGAACCCAGCCTTAAGGCTGGCGTTATATGACATATTAAAGGCGGCCGTTTGGCTGCCTCTAAAGCCCATACACGACGACCCTTTGCCTTGTCTTAAGGCTGACTTCGGTTCAGTGCATCGGCCTTAGCTAAGGCTGGCCTTAACTGCAGGGAATGTTTGGGGGGAAGTCTTGTGCATCAGCTGAGATACTGCCGACCAATCAGACGTCAGAATACAAACACTGGGCCAATCACAAAGTTTCATAAATCAGCTGGGGTGAGAAGCGAGAGCAAGTGTTTATGTTTTGGCAAAGTAGGAAACCCGCCATTGTATAGAATGCCTAGGTATACTACTGTATATAAAGCCTATAACTTCAAGACAAAGTATGAAATAAAATCGTTTGTACACATTGTGTAGGTATTCTTTAGGTTACTGAGTTTGCTTTAGGCAACATGTGAAATGGCAAAACTGCAGCAAACAGGCAAACTGAAATCAGTAATTTAATTTATGTTAGGTTAATTTGGGCTGTGATTAGGTTAGGCTGGGATAATCTAGGTTAAGTTTAGGTTAGATTAGGTTAGTTTAGGTAAACTCTTAACATAGCATTTTTCTAAATTAACCTGATCTAACTTAAACTTAACCTAGATTATCCCAGCCTAACTCTTGTTGTTTGTTATATTATACTTTGCCAAAAGAATGCTAGACATTCTACAGAACACCAAGGCATTCAATTAAAATTTTTAGGTAAAGTGTACAAGATCAGAATGAAATATGCTTATTTCATACTTTGCCAAAAACTGCTAGATATTATATAGAATACCTAGGCATTCTATATGATAATCCTGGTAACATTTACACAACAGTCAAGGATAAGCACGTGAAGTACCAGTAATTCATTGAAAACAATGTCAGGTGCAAAGAACTGATGTCCCAGTGTTAGTGATGAAGAGCTTTACACTTACACGACCTTTAAAAATTAGTAAGATGAGAGGGTTTGGAATTAAAGGAACAAAATAGCAATACGAATGGGAACTTAATATTTTTGCCACATTTTACCTAACCATTGTTTAACTTCACACAAAGTAATCAGCCACCACAGTTACCTATCAGAAAACTGTCACCATAGACACCTTGGTTCATATCTCTGGTGGAGGCTAGAATTAGGCCAGATATAGGCAGTGTGAATGCTGCCAGGATATCTGTCACACCTTGGTTCATATCGCTGGTGGAGGCTAGAATTAGGCCAGATATAGGCAGCGTGAATGCTGCCAGGATATCTGTCATTACAGCTCATTGTCATTTTGTTACTGTCTCAAACAACTTGCACATCCAGTTAATGGAACCCTTTGCAATTGACAAATGCATGTTCTTTGTGATCTGGGGCCTTAATTGGTATGAAAGTTGAATCCACTGCTCCAGGCACTTTAGGAAATTAGGAATAATGAAAAACTATCACCAATCTTAATATGGCTGCGTGGCCATGTAGGAGTCGGACGAAAATAAAGGCCAGAAGAAACGCTCAAATGTTAAGAAAAGGGGTAGGACAGAAGACAGAAGAGGGCAGTAAGGAGAGAAAGACTGGAGACAAAAACGTCCCTTTTAGTTGGCTCTTACAACCAGAGATATTGTGGAAGTATTCTTTCCCTCCCAACCCAAGGGTACCCAAGCATGCTAGGAAAATTTTTAATTCTGCGGAAACCTTCTAGTCTCTGTCCACCTCGGCAAACCACTGGGCATCTTATTTTTTCTGGGTCCTTTACTGTATCAAGCATATGTCACATGTGATATCACTCAGGATACACTTGACTGGTGGTATCTCTGACAGCACTGAAAATTCACACTAGCTTAGAACCTCTGGGTTGCCAAAAATTGTTGTGTAGGCAATTATGGCATGGGAGTGTATTGTGAAGCTGCCACTGTGAGGCTCATATTCTGTTTAATGAAGGAATTCTCTCCTGGGAAGGTGATTTTGTCTCAATACATGTTCATCATTTATGTTAAAGGGATTCAGTGGATCCAAAGAAACCTCCATTCCCTTAGCAAAGCACGATATAGTTCACAAGCAGCCATCAACTCCATACCGAGATAAACAATAACAAGTTTGGTCCGGTTTGTGCCATAGAGAATATCAAATCGGAGTTACTTTATTTACGGGTCTCAATATGGTAAGGCTGCTCCAACCCAGCTTTAACAGCTGAGGTGGCCATACCAAGGCTTACCCTCCTGTTGGTGCTTCGTGCTTGGGCCTTAGCGACCTACGGCCTTTAACTACCCAACTTAAGGCCGTGTGTAGCCTGAAGGCCGTTTGTGCATCCGGGCCCAGGTCTGGCCCAGTGAAGTGCCTGGGGGGGCAGCACTAATGTTGACATAAACAATCATAAAAAAGAAAGGATACAGACAAGAAGGAAAAAAGAAGTGATGATGATATACTTGCAGGCAGTAATGGATCAGCTTGGTAGAGATAACTGCCACTGAAGGGGTTAGGAGGACCACTGTAAAGAGTGAAGTGTGGGGGCTTAGGAGGGGTGTTTATCTGTCTGTCTCCAGACACAGTCATACCCAACACTACACAAATATTGAAACCTTTGGCTGAGTGAAGATGGTGCACAGAGTGAAACTAACCAACAGAATACCTAGCGTAGCTCTTTGACAAAGAAAACCTAATAGACAAATGAGCACCAAACTCACCAACATGTTCAGATTTTCAGTAAATTGAAAATCTCATGGACCAGATTGCAGGACCTTCATGGTAATTATGGGATCTGGATTTTTATTTATTTTTTTATTTATTTATTTATTTTTATATAAGGAAAAAGGAACCAAAGGCCAGCAGGCTGCAAGATTGTTCCTCCATGAAAAAACACAAGCAAGATAACAGAGAACCAAATTCAAGATTTGTTCATTGCACTGCAAGTATTTCTAAGACATTGAAATAGTTATGTTAATCATACGATTGACCATCATTTATTATTCCCTTTTTATTTGGCTTTAGTATAAGCCTTTTTTTTAAGGTTAGGTGGGATTGAACTGGTGAAGGTTTATATCCAAGGGGTGATTGGGGTTTATTGCTCAGGTGATGCCACTCAGGGATGAGTGAGGCTGGTCAATCTCATCTTAAATGTCAGGACCAACTGCCTAGCCCCGGGCTTCTACGCTCCTCATGGGGCAACGTAAGATTGGATGATGGATGGATTGGAAATACCTTTGGTATGTCTTGTATTTTCGTAGGAAAAACTAGCCTCCTCTGGGCCAAAAAATGGAATAAATATAATTAATGAGCATTGATAAATGGGAATATCGGTCTATTTTGACAGGCTTTCCATCATCATTATCGTCATCATCATCCGGACCTCCTTTCCCACCCTAGGGCAGGGTGAGGAGTAGCAATGTCCAAACAGCCCAAATTTGCCCAATCCAATGGGCCACGCTTCCGTTCACTCATCATTCAAGCCCCCTGGAATCCTGGCTCTATCAGATACACCAAAAACATTCATTACACTCTGTCGCTTCACATAAATGTGTCTGATTGAGTCAATCCGGACACTGCCATGTTAAAAAGGGGTGCCAAATCCCTGATCATGCACTTCTCCTCACAACATTCCTCCAGACAGCGTGATCTCTTGTCAGTTCCCTAGCCTCACTAACTTCCAAACCTCTCTACCTCACACACGCATCCACCTTATCTCTCCACCTTCTCCTTGGCCTACCTCGCTTCCTCCCATCTTCAGATTCACTCAGATATACCTTTTTCACCACTCTATTGTTATCCATTCTCTCTACATGACCATACCATCCCAGTACACTCTTTTTGATTCTGGTATCCACCGACTTCCCCATTCCACATCTTTCATGAATCATATTATTTCGTATCCTATCCACCGTGTGTACTCCGCATACATTCCTCAGCAGTCCCATCTCCACTGCTCTTGCTTTTGACTTTTCATTTTCATGCCATACCATAGTCTCACATCCATATGTTAAAGTTGGCACTAACACTCCTGCATGTAAGCCTCGTTCAGCAGTAGCACTTGAGCCTCTGTTTCTTATCAAGGCAATCATTGCACCAGCTACTTTTCTTCTTTGTGTCACTCTACTTTCCACTTCTTTTGCACATTTTCCATTCTTTTCTATCACTGTTCCCAGGTATTTCAACTCTCTCACCAATTCCAGTCTCTCTCCATTCACTGTAACATCACACTGGGTGTCACCTTCTCACTCATTAACCATCACTTTACTCTTTTCTACATTTACTGTCAAGGCACGACGCTCACAGACAGCAGCATATCTCTGCACTAGCCTACCAAGTTCTTGTCCAGTACTTGCAAGCAGTACTGTATGGATACAGTATTCCATCCATCACCATTCATTACCGACGCCATCCCTTTCTCCATTACTCGTGTTTTTACTTCTCTCATCACCCCATCCATATATATATTGAACAACCATGGGGACATCACACAACCTTGTCACACACCCACACTGATTGTGAACCATTCACTTAGATGCCCATTAACCCCTACACATGCTTCACTACCATCATAAAAACTCTTGATGGCACGTAGCAGCATACCATCTACATTGTACGTGCGCAAAACTGTCCACAATCCTTCTCTGTCCACTTTGTCATATGCTTTTTCCAGATTCATGAATGCCATAAACACCTCATTGTCCTCACTCACTAGGACTTCTGATATCTCTCTTACTTTGTCTATAATAATTCTGACATATACCTTCCCAACCACACTCAATAAACTTTATCTATCTATCTATCAATTGCCAGACACCTTAATCCCATAAGGGGTGGCCACAAACAAATCGCCTCCATGTCGCTCTGTCCCCCCACCATTTCACTGCCCTGCTTCCAGCTTACACCCCCATCTCTCATACACCTCTCCACTCCATCCCCCCATCTCATCCTTGGCTTTCGTATCCCTCTCTCTCCATCCACCTCACTCGCATACACTTCCCTCATCAGTCTCTCACTCTCCATCCTCTCCACATGTCCAAACCACCTCATTGTGTTTCTCCTAATGCTTCCTATCACATCCACATCACAATGCTCCTTCGCATCCCCATTTGTCAGTCTGTCTCTCCATGTGACTCCACTTGCTCTTCTCAAATAACTCATTTCCATTGCTCTCACTCTTGACTTCTGTCCCTCCAACAAGGTCCAAGCTTCACTTCCATACGTTAGAGTTGGTATCACAATACTGTCATGTAGTAGCCTTTTCACTTCCATGCTCACTTCCTTGTTTCTTATCACTGCTTTCAAGGAACCAGCAACCTTTCTTCCCTGCTGCACCCTTTCAAGCACTTCACCCTCCACACTTCCATCCTTACTCATCATGTTCCCCAAATACTTAAATGCACAAACATTCTCCATTTCCATCCCATCCAGTCTCGCTGTACATTCAGTGACTTCACTTCTCCCGAAGACCATCACTTTACTCTTCCCTACATTCACCAGTAGATTCCTTTTCTTACACACTTTCCCAAACTCATCCACCAAGCATTGCAGCTCCCCTTTGTCTTGACGTAACAACACAGTATCAACTGCAAACAACAGTACAGGGGGTTTCCAAGCACTGCCGTCTCTCACTAGGGCAGTGTTTCGTAACCTGGGGTGCTAGCACACCAGGAGGTGCTGATGTCAGTTTTAGGGGGTGCTGGAAAATGCAACATATACAGGCATACCCTGGTCTAACAATTCAGTTGGTTAGGTAAAACCCCATTGTTAGGCGGGGTATCGTATCGGTGTACTTTTAGCATGTAATGGGAAGAGTTTACAGCCTTGGATTTCCCACCCAATCAAGTCCAAAACTCGCCCAGATGAGCCCAAAAACAAGTTTAAAGCCAATCTGAATGGCCTAACAGCTGTAAAACAAGCTAACCTAAGCCTAACACCTGTAAATAACTCACTAAAACCAAGAAATAAAGTCTGAAAACTGTCAAATATAGTTTGGAAAAATCAAGTTTAGTAAACTGTACCCCAAAATGACAATGTTCACCCCACCTGTGGCTAAAACACATTAGTCTTAGTCTAAAAACTACTTATAAATCAACATAAACATACAGTTTTAATCAAAATATCATCAAAATCGGTTTTAAAAAGTCAAACCCGTCATTAAACCGGGGTTTGGCCATCGGGAGGCAGGGTATGGTGGTATTTCTACCCTCATCATTAAGCTGGGGTATTACATCTAGAGGTATCGTATATCTAGGTATTACTGTATTGGTTTTGCTTAGCACTGGCATCGTTGATATTTTATTTTTGGAGAATGTATAAAATAAATTGTCAAGGAGTACTTCACTTTACTTTATCCATGTAGTAGTAATGTAGTAAGAGTGGCAGTTTAGCAACTGTAGTCCCAGCAACCAGATGTAAGGGGGTGCTGGACTGTGCGGCCTTACTGCAGGGGATGCTGAGGTCGGAAATGGTTAAAAAACCCTGCACTAGGGCCACTCCAACATCCACTGCCGTACCTTGTATCTCAGTTATAACCCCATCCATATATGGATTGAACAACCATGGAGACCTGACACATCCTTGTTTCAATCCAACCTTCAAATAGAAAAATTCACTCAGTTCACTATCCACACACACTGCAGCCTTAGCACCCTCATACACACTCTTCACGGCCTTCAACAACTTCCCATGTACTCCATATATTCTTACTGCTTTCCACAATCTTTGTTTATCCACCCTGTCATATGCTATCTCCAAATCCATGAAGGCTGCATGCAACTTCTTTCCCTTCTCTAGAAACTTTTCCACTAAAGATCTAAGAATGAATATCTGATCTACACAACCTCTTCCCTTCCAAAACCTCCTTGTTCTTCTCCAACTAATTCCATGTTATTTCCCTAACTTTGTCAGTAAGTATCCTCCTATATACTTTTCCATTTATACTAAGAAGACAAATGCCCCTATGATTACCACACACTTCTTTTTCCCCGTTTCCTTTGTACAGGGGAATAATTATACCTGACTTCCAATCCTCCAGGACTCTTCCTTCCTCCCAGGCCAATCTGCACCTCTTCCACATCCATTCTACTACTATCTCTCCCCCATGCTTCAGCATTTCACCACACACTCCATCAATTCCTGGGGCTTTCCCAATTTTAACTTTCTTCATTGCTTCCACAACTTCCATCCTACTGATTTCTTCCTCTCTTCTCACATCCCTCCTTCTCCCAACCATTCCCCAGGCACTTATATTTGCATTACTTTCATTCTCCATGTTCAGCAATTCCTTAAAGTGTTCTCTCCATCTGCTTACTTATTTTCCCTTCTCCACTAGTAATCTAGCATTTTTATCTTTCACTTCCCAACTAACTACTTTGGCACCCTGTCTAACTCTCTTTACCTCTTTCCAGAACATTTTCCTACATTTCCTCCTCTTTACACTCAAATTCCATCCCTCATCCACTCTCTTCTTACTCTCTCTTACTAATCATTTCACCTCTCTCTTCCTGTCTACATATAACTGTCTCTTCTGTCTCTCAACTTCTTCAACGTCCCTGTTTCTCATCCACCCACCATATGCTTTCTTCTTTTGTACCACAGCCTCTCTCGCTTCTTCAGTCCGCCATGCTGTTCCCTGCATCCCCTTTCGTCTTCTCTTCACCCCACTCACCATCTCACCTGCTGCACAGATTTCTTCTGTGAATATCTTGCACACATCTTCTATGTCCCCCATCTGCTCCAATCTATATTTACCCAATCGCTCCTCCACTACCCTTTTATATTCTGCCTTTTTTCCATCCTCTTTTAACTTTTCTGCTCTCCTTGTAAGAACTGCTTCCTCCTGTCCTTCCCTTCTTCTATTTCTCTATTCTGTTTGGATTTTGATCACCACCAAGTGGTGGTCCGAAAGTCCACTCTCCCAACCTCTGTATACTCTTGCATCCATTACACACATTCTCATCCTTTCATCCACACACACATAATCAGTCATTGCCATCCATACATTCAGTTCACCATCCACCCTTTTTATCACTTGCCACATATACCTATGGATCATCTTGTGCCTGAAGAGGCTGTTAGCTATCACCAATCCCCATCAGCACAAATGTCCACGAAAGCACTGCCATTCTCATCCATCTCTGCAGGCACACCCCACTCACCAAAATACTCCATCCACCTTCACATTCTCTACTTTTCCAATCATATCTCCAATCAGAAACAGTCTCTCATTCCTTTCAAACATTTCCAAGCACACTTCCACATTTGTCCAATAAACTTATACCACGATAATTCTTACATTCACTTCTCTCACCTTTATTTTTGTACAGAGGTACAATGACAACCTTTTTCCACTCTGCAGGCACAATTTCACTCATCCATGCCTTCTTACATATCCTCAACAAGCACTTCATTTCAGAGGCTTTCCCATTCACTTAGTCCAGATGAGCAAGAGTTTCTTGTATTTAGTGTAATTGTGCCTAGCCACTGTCAATAATTCGTTGATATACAATATTAACATTGCTTGTACTGTTATTTATTTTGTGCTCCAACAATTTCACTTTTGAATTTGAATTTTTGTAAGTTGGATAATATCTTCATGTGATTTTGAACAGTGTCTATTTATCTATCTATCTATTGCCAGACACCATAATCCCATAAGGGGTGGTCGTTTGCATGTGAGTTTGTTGTTTTACTGGGAGGGGCACTAACCCTACATCAACCCACTTGTTGGCATATAGGGAACACATATGGGTTGATTACCTGTATATGCTTACCACCCAGTGTTGCAAATGGTTTCCTGGGTCACAGGAAACTATTTGGCTGGTCACTCAATGTAAAGTCACCTAAAAAGGAAAGAGGAGTAATAAAAAGTGACAGGAAAGATGGAAGAAACAGGAAGAGAGAGGACCGACACAGAAAAAGCAATAAAGTTGAAGGGAGAACTAGGCACCACTACGCTGAGTGAGTGGATGATGGTCGCCACTGTGTAACACACACACACACACACACACACACACACACACACACACACACACACACCAAGAGAGAAATTTTAGGAGAGATAATATGGAACTTGCATGCCCACATGTGTTACCAGATATACAGATATTAGAAAAGAAAGTACTGGTAGAGTTATGTAAAGTAGTCATAGGAAAAGAATATGATCCTGATGGAATTTCAGGTTCGGTGCTACATGAATGTGCAGATGAGTTAACCCTCTCGCGCACGATAAGTTTTGGTAAGTTTTCCGGCACACGATTTTATCCGCCTGGTCCGGCTGCCCGCGCGGCAAATAACACGTATTCTCGCCTTATTTTTGCCACCCAAACATCAATATACTGCCATGAAACCTATGTCATCTTATTTGTCGATGTTTTTTCTAGCTGATAAACACCACAAAAAAACAGGAAAACACGAATAAAACAACATTAGGCGGCCGTGAATAAGCATTTCACTATGTCAGTTTCACTTCCCAACATCACCATTTGAATATTTTCCATCATACAGGAAAATGTTATTAGAAGTTTTGATAGAGAATTTCATCAGCTTTCTAAAGAGACAAATCGAGTTGTGATATGATTTGTAGTTTTCGAGAAAATAGCCAAAAACTGAAAGCCATTTTTGGAATAAATTCAGTGAGCTCTCATTCTGAACTTTTCTCGCACATCTTATGTTTTTATTGCATAATATTATGCAGAATTTCTTGAGCTTCTAATGAGCACCAGATGTTTCGGTACTCCTCATAGTTTTTGAGTAAATCGCCAAAAACAACTGGGAACTCAACCATGCGTCACTTTCGTGATGCGCGCACAGCATTCGTTATATTCCCGCCTACGTAACAACGAATTCATATCATAGATATTACATTGTTATGTCTTGTACATATGAAGAATTTAATGCTCTTTATCATGGTTCTTACAGGAAATCGATACGTTCAATAGTTTTCGAGTAATTGGGTGACAAAATGAGATTACTTCTCCAAGCGCTTTTGACTTTACCGCTAGTGAGGAAGAAAACAAAGTCTGTTTCCCCAACTTTTCCAGCAGAAAATTCTCCCAAAGGCTTATATTCTGCAAATGAACATACGTAGAATTTACTGCTCTTTGTCATGGTTCTTGCAGGAAATCGATACGTCCAATAGTTTTTGAGTAATTGGCCAACAAAGTAGAGATTATTTCTCCGAGCGCTTTCGCCTTTTACCATAAGCGAGCAAAAAAACGAAGTCTGTTCCCCCGCCTTTTCCTACCAAAAATGCTCCCATAGGCTTATATTCTGGTAGTGAGCATATGTAGAATTTACTGCTCTTTATCTTGGTTCTTACAGGAAGTCGATACGCCCAATATTTTCAGGTAATAGGGCGACAGAGCTAGATTACTCTTCCGGTCGCTACCTACTTTTACCGCAAACAAAAAAAGAAGTGTTTTCGCCCCCTTTTGCCTAAAGACTATATATATATATATATATATATATATATATATATGTAGGATGGGACTGGAGTGTATTGGTGTTGTGATGAGGAGAGGTAGATTGAGGTGGTTTGGACATGTGGAGAGGATGGGGGATGATAATTGGGTGAGGAAGGTGAGAAGTGTTAATATTGGGGGTGGGGTTATGAGGGGTAGACCGAGAAAGACATGGGACGAGGTCATTAAGTGTGACCTTAGGGTTAAGGGACTGAACAGGGAGGCTGCAATGGATCGTGCAGCGTGGAGAGCCACCATTAGGTGATCAAGGCCGACACATGCAAGCATGTTGGAGCCAAAACGAAACGAAAACGAAACGATATAATTTATTTATTTTATATTTCGGCCCTCCTTCCCCTAAGTTTCACCACACACATGATATACTCCCTCACAATATCTAAATGTTCCCCCCACACATGATATACTCCCTCACAATATCTAAATGTTCCCCCCACACATGATATACTCCCTCACAATATCTAAATGTTCCCCCCACACATGATATACTCCCTCACAATATCTAAATGTTCCCCCCACACATGATATACTCCCTCACAATATCTAAATGTTCCCCCCACACATGATATACTCCCTCACACACACACACACACATATATACATATACATATATATATATATATACACAGTAGAACCTCGGTCCTCGAACACAATCCGTTCTGGAAGGCTGTTCCAGGACCGAACTAATTTTCCCCATAAGAAATAATGTAAATCATTTTAATCCGTTCCAAGACCCCAGATGCTTACCTATTTAAGTTTCAGCACTGGTACCAGTGCTTTCCTTTACGAGGTGACTGTATATTTCTCTTGCCTTTTCACAAATTATATACTCACTAACACTGTCTCCTGCTAACTGTTTCTCATTGATGAAGATAAGCAATAATTTTTCCACTTTTTAAATGATTTTCCGCACTACTTTCCTCTTTTCACTGCTAGTAGCCGTACTGGATGAACTTGCTTTCTTTGGAGGCATTATTAGGGGCTAATACTGCACTGAATCAAGAAAAATGTGAAGCACAGCAGGACGACCACGTTGACGAACAACAAAGGTGGACGCATGACTGTCGGTCGGCCAGCTTCCCTTAGTTTGGCTATGTTCAGGTTGGTCGAGGTCCGATTTGTTCGACATGTGAGACATTCGAGGACCGAGGTTCTACTGTGTATATATATATATATATATATATATATATATACACACACACAGTAATCCCTCCACTATCTGATGTAATAGAGCCAAAGGCATGTCCGGAAAGTGGTCCCGTCCAGGTAGTGGGCCATAGCCTCCTGAACTCGTACTTATGGACCCTAACCCACTCTGACTCTGAAAAACACCTATACAGCTCCCTACTGGACATGCATAGCACCTATTTAAGACCCAATTCACACCAATAAGGGACATAAAAGAATGAAATAAATGCAAAAGAACCAGAGAATGAGGTTTTAGAGGTGAGTATATACAATATTCAACATTCTGGGTACTTACAAGAAGTACCAGGCTCCTGGACTGGTTACTTATGGACCCTGACCAAGCCTAACTCAGAAAAACACCTCCCTACTGGACATGCATAGCACCTAAGACCCTATTCACACCAAGAAGGGACATAAAAGAGTGAAAAGAGGTTTGAGAGGTAAGTATGGAAAGTACAGTACATTATGAAACATTCTGGGTACCTACAACAAGTCACTGGCCATCTCGATGATTGACCCGCTCCTCTCAGACTCTGACAGTAAAAAGGAGTACCTGAAGCACCTGCAGTACACTGTACATGAAGTCTTGCACTGAACTTAGTCATTTGCACTCATAAATCCATTTTCTTAACACTGCACAGTCTAGTCTAATTTGTGCTTCATTGTACCTTAATGAAATAAGTGTTGCACTCCTCACTTAAGTCTTTGCACTCAGAATTCTAATTTCTTAACACTGCACACTGTTTTTTTCACTGCACAACACTGTAAATTTCCGTGTGGTCTAGTGGCGAGTTCTATTTGTTCATTCACTGTCAGAGTCTGAGAGTAGCTGATGCAGGTGGCCCAGGGGTACGTCGCTGGGGTGTGGTGATTGACTACCCACTGCAGACGACTCTCAAGACAGGCGCAAACTCACGTCCAGTGGTGACTCTACTGTGCCTGATGTGCTGGGCTGTGGCTCGGAGGATGAGGGCCTGTCTTGGGGAGGCAATGGTGTGGAGCCAGGGCTGGGCACAGCGTAGGTCAAGGGTCTGAAAAAGCTGTCAGTGGTTGGTTGACGCAAGGAACAATGATATTGACGATTAATGATGCGCTGCCTGAAAGCGCGCAGTTCCTCCACAATTCCCAAGGGCCGCATCTCCCTGTCGCAGTCCGGGTGTTCCAGGTAGTCGAGAACGAACTCTACCTGTTCCCGGAGTGCGCTCAGCTTGGGGATGGCTGGAGTAGTGTCACGCTGAGAGGAGTCCACATCATCATCGCCATCCTCGTCGTAATCTTCAAGTTGGGTACTGACACCTACAACTGAAGATGCAATCTCGATATCAGACATGGTCTGATATCCAGGATTGCCCTCGTCATCATCCAACCACTTACGCACTTCGTCCACATCGACATCGTCGCCATGCGCATGTAGACGTGCATGGAAATCGTTCACGTCTAAACCTAGGAAATTGTGCTCCGCATCCATTCCGAGAAGAAGACAAGACCAACCATTTTTTAGACTCTTAACAGGGACTTCCTTCCATGTACTGGCCCAGTTGTTGAGTGCAGACTTGATGTTGTAGCAGCGAATGTTTTCCAAAGTCCGCTGGCCTCACGTGTCCTGTCCCTCCCCGTGCTCGTCCTCGTCCTTGAGGACAGTCATCACCTCGTCCAAAAACTTCCTTCGGTACAGCCTCTTCATTGCCACACTCACTATATGGTCCATTGATTGGATGAGAGCAGTCATATTAGGTGGCATAAACATGCACCTAATGCGGCCATTCTCAGCCACCAAGTCCTTGTCGCACGGGTGGGCAGGTGCATTATTGAGGAGAAGGAGGGCCTTTACCTGGTCGCGTGGGATTCCCAGTGTCTTTGTCTGGTAATTGACGACCTCCTTGATGAAATGGCGGTGGAACCAGTCTTTGAAGATCTGGGCAGTGAACCATGCCTTCACAGAATGGTACCAAACGACAGGAAGGACATCCATCACCCCATGAAGACACCGAGGCTGCTTTGCACGGCCAACAATAACGGGCTTAAGCCGGTGCATGCCGTTAGCATTGGCACAACACAAAGCAGATATCCATTGCTTGGAGAGCTTGCGACCAGGTACACGCTTCTCTGTCTCCTCGGCTAGAGTATTCGTTGGCAAAGAGCAATAAAATAGACCAGTTTCCTCAGCGTTGTAGACTTGACTGAGAGAGAGGCCCTCCCTGTCGATCAAGCTCTTCACCTTGTGCCAAAACTCCTCTACTCCATCCTCGTTGGCGTCCAAAGTTTCGTCATGAGACTTACGGTTGGTAAGGCCATGTCGTAACTTGAACGCGAAAAGCCAACCCTCGGATGCCTTGAAGTCTGGGGCATCGTGAAGCCTTGCTAACTTCTCAGCAGCAGCCTTCAGCTTCGTGCCATGCATCAGCACACCAGCAGAACGTTGCTGTCGATACCAAATCAACGTGGAGTGGTCAACTTCAGCATACCGGGGAGTAAACATCATCTTCCTCTCCACGTTGCGTTTGTTTTTCGATGAGAAGTCAGCCATGTACTACATGAGTTTTTCACAGGATCTCTTGATATTAAACAAAGTAGATCGGGCCAGATTGAATTCACGGAGGATGCGTGAGGTTGACCATCCCGCGTCCACCTTGTCCAATATCTCCCTCTTCTTCTCCAGAGTCAAAACCACTCTCTTCCTCTTCTCAGGTGGCGGGGCCATCATCACACACACTAACAAGAGGCAGGAGAGCCTGCAGCAGGTAGGGCATCACCACAAAAGCGAGCACGTGGTCGGCCATGATGACAAGTGTGCACTCGCAACAGGAGATGGGCGGTAAGTGGGGAGGATGCAGGGGTGCTCTAGCAGACCGCGGCGGAACTACGCACCAAAACACAGCTGGTGCATGCCACGCGCACGAAGTTCAAATTACCGGGGGGGGGGGGGATTTCTTTCAAATTTTTTGCACTTTTGGGGCAGTTTTGGGAATATTGAATTCCGGGACCAAAATATCCGGAAAGTGAGTGTCCGGATAGTACAGGGATTACTGTATATACATACATATATATATATATATATATATGTATATATATATATATATATATATATATATATATATATATACAGGTAAGCCCTTAATTCATACGAGGGTTAGGTTCCCAGACCCTTCGCGTATGTGGTAAATTCACGTATATGTTCTGCCCTTGTGTGCACATAATTACGCATGTCTATTAAGTATATTACATCTGAATAATACTGTTTATGCACTACATACACCTTACAAACTAGCGTAAAGTATGAAAAACAACAAAAATGTAAGAAATTTAACACTGAAACCTGACAAGCACAGGCGTAGGTGGAGACACTTCAGCAGCCTGGTGCACAAGCCCTCACTGCCTCCCATATGCTACATTCTGCCTTCTTTATTGTATGAACAGTTGACTCATTCACCCCAAACATACGGTTCCAAGACAATTCACAGGCGTAGGTGGAGACATTTTAGCAGTCCGGAGCACTAGCCCCCACTGTCTCCCGTATGCTACGTTCTCCTTCTTTATTGTATGAACAGTTGACTCACCCCAAACATACGGTTCTGAGACAATTCACCATCAAGTCAATTCACCGTCAAAACATAGACGATTCCCCATCATTCTATTAATATACTTATTATTGATTAATTAATACTTTAATAACTAATTTTCAGGGGGATTTTATAACTCATATAAGTAAAAAACTAATGTACTGTACTTGCTAAATAATTCTATCTATCTATCTATTGCCAGACGCCTCAATCCCGTTTGGGGTGGCCACAAACAAATCGCCTCCAAGTCGCCCTGTCCCCCGCCATTTCACTGCCCTGCTCCCAACTCACACCCCCCTCTTTCATATACCTCTCCACCCCATCCCTCCATCTCATCCTCGGCCTCCCCCTCCCTCTTCCCCCCTCCACCTCACTCACATACACTCTCTTCGTCAGTCTTTCACCCTCCATCCTCTCCACATGGCCAAACCACCTCAGTGTGTTCCTCATAACGCTTCCTATCACATCCACATCCACACCACAACGCTCCTTTATATCCTCATTCGTCAGCCTGTCTCTCCACGTGACTCCACAGGCTCCTCTTAAATAACTCATTTCCACTGCTCTCACTCTTGACTTGTGTCCTTCCAACAATGTCCAAGCTTCACTTCCGTACGTTAGAGTTGGTATCACAATACTGTCATGTAGTAACTTTTTCTAAATAAACTGGTATGTAAATAAATGACGGGGAATCGTCCTGACAGAGAATTGTCGCCGACATTCCTCCCTGAAGTTTGTCCAACACTTTAACTTTCTCTGTCAGCAACATCACTTATGAGTCCGTTTTGGTGTGTTACCACATGCATCACTAGCACTATGCTTAGGCCCCATGTTGGCAGACAAGGCAAGCAATCACTGGAAGGCAGAAAAATAAGCCACAAATAACGATTGGCCAGTCACCCATGGTTCGACCGTCGGATTCAAACTGACTGTCTGTGGTGCATGGTAGACCGACCTCCCACACACACATACACACACACACACATATGTATGCACACGGGCAGCAGGTAGGTATTTTTATATTTTATTTATTTCTCTTGTATATTAAAATTATTTATTTGAATACTATAATTTTGTTTTAATTATTGTACGAAAAATTCATGGATAACTGAAATCGTGTGAAAAAAGTTCGCATGAATTAAGGGCTTACCTGTGTATATATATATATATATATATATATAAAAAGCAAGCTCAACCCCAACGCGTGGGTTTCGTTCCTAACATGGCGCGTTCGGCGCGAAACCGCGTAAGTTTTAACTACTCCTTATTTTGCTCCCTAGATCTCCTAAATGTGGTCTTTTGCTGTTATCTGCCATTGGTAATCAATATGAAGCACTTTAAATAGTTAGAAGGTTTATTTAATGTTATAACTTACAGTGCTGCACAGCAAAACTTCAACATAGAAATACCTAAACACAAGGCAACATTCCGATGCCGAAACCAGTCGGCGTCGGAATGTTGCCTTGTGTTTACGTATTTATATGTCGAAGTTTTGCTGTGCAGTACTGTATTTGTAAGTTATAACATTAAACCACTTAAAGTGCTTCATATTGATCACCAATGGCAGATAACAGCAAAATACCACACCCAGGGAGTCTAGGGAGCAAAATGGTTTCTGGACTATTCGCTGTCAAGCCAGTTCGCCGTCACAACAATAACAAGACAATCAGAGAAATTACCTGTGTAAAAAATACAGGTTCTCTCTTCAATAACAAGACAACATAGACTTTGATGAATCCCCCTGAAATATAGTTATTAAAGTATTGATTAATTAATATATTTATAGAATGACGGGAAATCATACAGGGTGCGAATTGTCCTGATGGGGAATCGTTCATGTTTTGACGGGGAAATGACATGATGGCGAATTGTCTTGGAACCCACCGATCGTGTGTAATCTATAACTGGTTACAAGGCTTTATTTAATGCTTTAACTTTCTTTAAGTGCTTTAACTTACAGGTGCATACCAGAAGAGTAAATATTTAACTTACAAATACAGTACTGTGGAAAAGCAGTATAGCAAATATTTAACAAACAAATAAAAAAGGTAATATTCTGACGCCTATCAGAAAACTGGTTATAAGACTATTTCTTGCTTGAACGTTATTTAATAATACTTTAACTTGCACATAAGCTTACCAGAACAGTACTGTAAATATTTAACTTACAAATACAGCACTGAGGAAAAGCAGTACAGCGAATCACATCACGTGATCAAAACAAACCTTGAGTGCTGAGCTGATGTTCGAGGATTTGGCCTATCAAAGACCTCTCTTGCGTAAATATATAGTTTTCGTAATGGTTCTTTAATCTTACATTATCTTACACATATCCCAGCACTAACCGTGTATAATTGCGAGCGCATTCGGCGAGAACGTGTTCCAGGCGAGTTTCCTGTATATATATATATATATATAAAGGAGCATTGTGGTGTGGATGTGGATGTGATAGGAAGCGTTATGAGGAACACACTGAGGTGGTTTGGCCATGTGGAGAGGATGGAGGGTGAGAGACTGATGAAGAGAGTGTATGTGAGTGAGGTGGAGGGGGGAAGAGGGAGAGGGAGGCCGAGGATGAGATGGAGGGATGAGGTGGAGAGGTATATGAGAGAGGGAGGTGTGAGTTGGGAGCAGGGCAGTGAAATGGCGGGGGACGGGGCGACGTGGAGGCGATTTGTTTGTGGCCACCCCAAACGGGATCGAGGCGTCTGGCAGTAGATAGATAGATAGATAGATATGCACATATATATACACAGACATATTTTCCCTTCCTTCCCCAAACATTCTCCCAACACATGATAACAATATTTTCCACGAACACTTGTGGCACATATCATAAACATTTGAGATAAGAATCATAAATTTGAGTAATTGTTTTAGCAAGGTACAGTACCTGTCTACTGATGTCTACCTGTCCACTGACGTTCCTTGTTCCTTGGCGTCGTTACCTTTGCTAGCACACCTGCCGCTAAAGCATTGCTCACCTACGCTATGCACCTAAACGAACACTCGCAGTACAGTTCACGTACATTCTACACACAATATAAGTTATCACTAAATGTCAGACGAAGGTACCGTACCTGTTCAATGACGTCCATCATTCCTTGGCATCGTTACCTTTCCCAGCTCACCTGCCGCTAAAATATCGCTCACCTATGCTACGCACCTAAACGAACACTTGTGGCACGGTTCACGTATATTTTACATAAAGTAGAAGTTATCACTAAATGTCGGACCAACGTACAGTACCTGTTCAACGATGTCTGTCGTTCCTTGGCATCGTTACCTTTCCCAGCACACCTGCCACTAAAGTATACCTCACCTACGCTTCGCACCTAAACGAACACTCACGGCACAGTTCACGTATATTTTACATAAAGTATAAGTTATCACTAAATGTCAGACCAAAGTACAGTACCTGTTCAATGATGTCCATCATTCCTAGGTGTCCCTATCTTCTGAGGACACCTGCCGCTAAGGTATTGCTAACCTACGCTACGCGCCATAACTTATGCCATCACGAGGATACGTGGCACATTTCACTTACACTTCACACTATATCATACACAAATACATGACTACCATAATGATTGCACCCTAACCTCTGCAATTATTCCCTTCCTTACTACTGTTCAACGTGACTGTGATGCAGCATCCTTCGCCAGGAGAGTACAATGCAACGCTATTGTATTGGCACACGCCACACTCCATCACGAACACTCGCAGCATGTTTGACTTATATTTCACATAATTCCATACGCATTTTCACTATCAGAATCACAATAATTCCATCCCTAAACACCTCTGATTATCCCTTCCTTCCTATGAAGCATGATGCCTGCCTCATTCCACACTATGGTTTATGGCATCCATAACACTTACTAGTTCCATTATTTCACCAAGCCAGCCACAATATCTTTCACACAAAATACAGTTTAGGCATTGGCTTCATTTTATACGTATTTGTACTCACGCCATAGGGCCTAGGGGAGGCTGAGAGGTGAAATGGCGTTACAGTGAACACGCTTATTGCCTGTAAGCCTAACGAATGATAACAGGCACAACTCCTTTTCGTGACATGTATCTATATTCCACCGACAATATCACATGCAAATATGCTCACAAATAATGGATTATCACACTGAGTCCATAGGGGCTTCGGCTTGGGTGGAAGGGGGAGAATTAGTAGGAGTTTAAAGGGACAGGACACGCAACGTAGCCCTACCGCCTGGCTGCTTGGGAGAGACTGAGGTTTATCGCTACGTGCTGAGCCCCATGAAGCGCCTCAGTGTTGCCAATGCCTTACCACAGCAAAGCAATGCGCTCACTAGAATGCATCAAAATTTGACACAAATTGCCCAGAAACTTAATTTTTGGCAAATTTTTTTGTGCTTAGGAACACGATTTGTGTGACTGTGCTTCTTTGTAACAAACCACATGGAACGCGAATTGCATGACTGTGCCTGAGAGGGTTAAGTACACCATTATGTTTAATATTCAAGGCGTCCTTAGGTCAAGGTAAACTACCTGATATTTGGAAGAAAGCAAACACTGTTCCACTATTCAAGAAAAGGAATAAACAAAATCCATTCAACTACCAACCAGTGTCACTGACCAGTGTTGTAAGTAAGATCCTAGAAAAGCTGATAAGGAAAGCTTGGGTAAAACATCTAGAAGAACACAGTATGATAACAGAGAGGCAGCTTGGTTTTAGAAAGGGAAAATCATGTGTTACTAATCTTTTAAGCTATTATGATAGAGTTACGGAAACATTACAGAAAAGAGAAGGATGGGTGGACAGTATCTATTTAGATTTTAAGAAAGCATTTGACAGAGTACCACACCAAAGACTTTTATGGAAACTGTACCATGAAGGAAGTATTCAAGGGAATCTTTAATGTTGGATGCAGGATTTTCTTAGAAAAAGGGAAATGAGAACAATATTAAGGGGAAATTACTCATGGAGGGAAGTGACCAGCGGAGTGCCACAGTGCTCGGTGCTGGCACCAATTATGTTATTAGTACTGTATATGTAAATAACATAGATAGTAACATTGGAAATAGAAGCTATCTAAATATGTTTGCGGATGATGCAAAAATTCAAAGGAAAATTACTAACACAGATTCATACAGAGAGCTGCAAGAGGAATTAAACAAGCTTCATGAATGGAGCAGTAAATGCCAAATGGAATTCAGTGTGAACAAGTGTAATGTATTTAAATTTTGTAAAAGTGAGAAAAGGCCAGATTGGGATCATAAGTTAGGAAGAACAACTGTACACATATCAGAAAGAGAGAAGGACATAGGAGTAATTATCAGTAATTGACTATCTCCAGATGACCATATCAATGAAAAGATACATAACATGTGTACATTGCTTGCTAATATGAGAATGGCATTCACATATGTAATTGAAGACATGTTGAGAAAGATAAAAACATCATTCATCAGACCAATCCTGGAATATGCATCAGTAGTATGGAATCCTCATCTCAAAAAACATATAGATCTATCTGTCTATCTACCTAGGCTGCTTCCCCCAAGGAAAGGGAGGTAGCCGAGACAGGACGACACACTTCCAATTTACCCATTCACTCAAATATATTCATTCACATCTTAACCCCAAAGGGGAAAAGGGACAGATCCTTACCACACCACACCACACGAGGGTCAACTGCACAGTGTAATCAGTGACATCCGCAGAAGGGTTGGTTTATCCCTGCCACATCATAATAGATCCATCCCCTTACCCGCACATGACGTGATGAGTTGATCAGTCAAAATGTGGGAGAATATCCCCTCAGGGCTGCGTCATCCTTTACTCATTCAGTTTCTTTCCATTCATTTCTGTCACACACAGCCACTTTTCCTTGCTCAACAGACATCCCTCTCACATCCAACGGTCACTTCACACTGTCCATCCATCCTATTCGTGGTCTTCCTCTCAGCCTTACACCTCTCGCATGAGATCTAGTTATCTTTTTCCCAGTTGCTTATTATCCATTCTCTCCATATGCCCAAACATCGCAACACCCTCTGCTCAACTTGATCAGCCATCTCCCGAACAACTCCAGTTCTCTTTAGCACTACATCATTTCTCACTCGATCCATTTGCGTCACTCCACACATACTCCTCAGACACCTCATTTCCATTACATTCAAGCTTTTCCTTTCTGCTATACCTATATTCCATGTTTCAGCCCCATATAATGCAGTCGGTACCACAACACCCTCATTTGGCCTTCTCTTTACATCAGTTCTAAGCGAATGACATCTAAACACTTTTTTCATTCCTCCCAGCACCTTTCCTACTTCATTCATTCTGAATCACTTCTGCATCTATTCTTCCATCCACAGCAACATGTGACCCTAATACCTAAAACACTCCACCTCCTCAAGCAAGTCACTATTCAAAACTATATTCATCCTCCTACCATCTACCAACCTCGTACACTTCATCATTTTACTCTTATTCTCATTTACTTTCAATTTCCTTCTTTCACACACCCTTCCAAACTCCTCTACCAACTGTCTCAGTCTCTCCTCTGAATTAGCCACCAGTGCAGTATCATCTGTAAACAGCAGCTGCTTCAGATTCCACTCTCTACCATCAACATCTACCAGACTCAGACCTCCACCTAACACTGTTGCATTCACCTCCCTTAAACACATATCCATATAAATATTAAACAACCAAGGTGACATCACACATCCCCGCTACAGCCCCACTCTTACGGGAAACCAATCACTCACAGTATTTCCCACTCTTACACACGCACTACTATTTACATAAAAACTTTTCACTCCTTTTAGTAACCTACCATCAAGTCCATACAATCTTAAAACAGTCCACAAAGCCTCCCTATCAATTCTATCAAACGCTTTCCTTAGATAAGATTGAAAAAGTACAAAGGGCAGCTGCAAGATGGATACCAAGCTCGAGGGATCTAAGCTACGAAGAAAGATTAGAAAAATTGAATCTACCAACACTACAGGAGAGAAGGAAAAGAGGAGACATGATTATGCTATATAAATGCATCTTAGGGGAAGAGAAAATAGACATAAATGAATATATAACCTATGGGGAAGCATCAGCAAGAGGACACTGCAAAACACTACATAAAAAGAGAGGTGATAAAGACGTAAGGAAATTCAATTTCCCAAATAGGGCAATTGATCAGTGGAATGCACTACCGAATGAAGTAGTGTGTGCCAAAACTATTCACAAATTTAAGGATGTGTATGATAAAAATGGTTTAATGCACGGGCCAATACGAGCTTGACTCATTCCTGTAAAGATACAATTACGTAACACACACACACACACACACACACACTATAAATTTCTTGAGTTTTATTGTATTGCTTTGTGATGAAGCTAATGACTCATGTTACTATATAGACAAAAAGAAGTGATTTCAGCTTTTTTAACATCATGTGTAGAGACTAAGACCTCTTATTTTGCCATCAGATTATGCAATACGACCGTCCAAAGTTTTGTATGTGGTTGGAGGCAAAGCTGAAGGTTCTGCCAACGAAGAACTCTGGTGGAGTGGAGGCAGTTAGTCGGGGAGAGCTGGTGGAGTTCCACAAGAGCGTGACGCAAGCTGAACGCACCAAGGAGATCACCCGGGCACTTGTTGATTTCTCCAGATTCTTCAGCTGACATCCCACCCACTCCTAGACCACCATGCCAAAGATACAGCCACCTTTAGCAAGGGGTGGTTCAATGGCTGGCCATTTGTTGGTTAAAGTATTGGGTTGGGTGGCCTTTTGCTGGTTAAAGTAATGGGTTATATGGGTGCTGGACCGACTGCTACATTGTTTGCCGTGTTGGCTGGGTAGAAGTTTGTCTCCCTGGCAGGGGGCCATATTCTTGTTGGCTCTGGAGATTTTGAATAATATCCTCTAAAGTGATTTCAGATAATCTCTCCCAAGCCACTATGAGTCGAGTCCATGTATTTTGATCCTGTAATACCACTAAGGAAAGTAGGTTGGTACTGTGCCCATACAGGTAATGAATTACAGTATTTTTGTCTAGCCTGAGGCCTCTGCTCCGCAAAGGGGGTTAAATGGGTTTGGTTATCTTACAGGTGCAAACTTTGTTGATAATGAAAACAAATAAGTGACATACAGGACAATATGAAAGAATAATTTGAAAAAAAAAAAAATGCAGAATGAGGAACTGCTATAGTTCTTCCTATTCCAAGAAGAGTATGACCTAAGATGTGCTATGTGTGAGCTAGATGATTGTCTGGCATGATTTGTTTTTTGCTAGATGATTGTCTGTTATGACTAATATATATATATATATTATACGGTATATTATATATATATATATATATAGGATGAAGCAGACTGTGCCTCATTTTGCACACCAGGTAAATGTGTATGTCCGGGTATTTCAGACCAGTACTGATCATCAGACAGTCATCTGAGTGTGGCAGCCAGATATCTTAGTGCAATTTGCAGTGGAATGTATCCAGGTTTCAGGAGTCTTGTGGTGTGACATCTGGATTCCAACAGTTTTGTGGTGTGATATACTGAGCAAACATCACACATGACAGCCAAGAGAACCAGCTGTGGGTTGAGACTTGACCATTGTTTTTTATTTCCATAGGTAATTACTGAAGTGACAGCTGCTTGAATGCTTTTAAGCCCTATGACTTTTGAACATATTGTTATGTGTAAGTGTTGGAGAGAAAAGCAAAACTTTTAGCTCACAGAGCAGAATTGGGTATTCATTACTTGATCTGTTGTATGAAAAAATAAAAAATTGGTGTATTTTATTTTTATAATTTGAAAATACAGTACTGTGTAGCATAATAATAGAAGTTTGTAATGCTGACATCAGAAACAAAGGTGCTTTAATGTGTGTTAAGCATTCTAAAAAAGAAGTCGTCAAAGAGCAAGTGCATTATTTAGCCTGAGTGAAAGAATACTTTGTATAAAATGTAGAGTTCATTTTATATTTTTATTCAATGTATGGACATGTGGAACTTGTTGAGACCTTCTCACTGAGGCTGGTGCCGAAAATTCCAGTGTAACGGCATTCGCTTCCGACTTGTGATACTGGATATTTGTTTGACAAGGCATGAATGTGTGTCTCCCAAGTTCTTATGTGTGTGTTTGCTGTGTATGTTTATGAATAACAGTATGCTATATTATGTGTGTGTGTGTCACATCCTCACATAGTACAGTATGTTTATATGATAATATATACTGTATTCATGTTCATGACTTAGTGTATGATTGTCTCTGTGTGTGTGTGTGTGTGTGTGTGTGTGTATGTGTGTGTGTGTGCGTGTGTATGTGTGTGTGTGTGTGTGCTCGTGTGCCAGCATGCATGCATGTGTGCGTGTGTGTATGTGTGCAAGCATGTGTGCGGTTAAACAACATGCTCGTGTGCATCTGTGTGTGTGTCTGTCTGTCTGTCTGTCTGTTTGTCGTATGCAAGTCTCATACGCTAGCCGTCTAAAGATTCACTGTGCCTAAATTGTTTTAAGCTTGGATATAACTAAGGCTCATTATTGAATTGTATTTGGGTAAATAATGATATATATTTTCATTTGTGGCTCTGAGTATGTATATGTAGGCTTTGTGTGTGTGTGTGTGTATATATATATATATACATACTGTCATGTCTCCATGGTTGTTCAATCTGTACATGGATGGGGTAATATAAGAGGTACAAGGTAGGGTAGTGGATGTTGGAGTGGCCCTGGTGAGAGAGGATAGTGTTTGGAAACTCCCTGTACTGTTGTTTGCAGATGATACTGTGTTGTTGAGTGAAGATGGAGGAGAGCTGCAAGGCTTGGTGGATGAGTTTGGGAGTGTGTGTAAGAAACGGAATCTAAAGGTGAATGTAGGGAAGAGTAAAGTGATGGTCTTTGAGAGAGGTGAAATCAGTGAATGTACAACGAGGTTGGATTGTGTGGAATTGGAAAATGTGAGTACGTTTAAGTACTTGGGTAGTGTGATGAGTAAGGATGGAGGTTTGGAGGGTGAAGTGCTTGAAAGGGTGCAGCAGGGAAGAAAGGTTGCTGGTTCTTTGAAAGTAGTGATAAGAAACAGGGAAGTGCACATGGAAGTGAAAAAGTTACTACATGACAGTATTGTGATACCAACTCTAATGTATGGAAGTGAAGCTTGGACGTTGTTGGAAGGACACAAGTCAAGAGTGAGAGCAGTGGAAATGATTTATTTAAGAGGAGCATGTGGAGTCACATGGAGAGACAGGCTGACGAATGAGGATATAAAGGAGCGTTGTGGTGTGGATGTGGATGTGGATGTGATAGGAAGCGTTATGAGGAACACACTGAGGTGGTTTGGCCATGTGAAGAGGATGAAGGGTGAAAGACTGACGAAGAGAGTGTATGTGAGTGAGGTGGAGGGGGGAAAAGGGAGGGGGAGGCTGAGGATGAGATGGAGGGATGGGGTGGAGAGGTATATGAGAGAGGGGGGTGTGAGTTGGGAGCAGGGCAGTGAAATGGCGGGGGACAGGGCGACTTGGAGGCGATTTGTTTGTGGCCACCCCAAACGGGATTGAGGCGTCTGGCAATAGATAGATATTTTTGTGTATGGGAGGGAAAGTATGGGATGGGACATTTTCTTGTGCCTGAGCTTCCTGACAGTGGCAGTGCAGCCTTCACTTAGCAGACATATACAGTACCCGGTATTACGAAAGGAGTGTCTAGCAAACATTTTTTAAAAGGGCATGAGTTTTTATTTCCTTCCTCTTTGGTCTTTCAGTCCTTCATTCTTTCCTCTTCCTTCTGCCTACAGGTGACTTTACACTCCCTCTTCTGACTTTCTTTCCTTCATTCTTTCCTCTTTCTTCTGCCTATGGGTGACTCTACACTGAGTGACAAGCCAAATGGTTTCCTGTACACTAGGAAATCATTTAGTACGCTGGGTGGTAACCACATAACCAAATTATGGCGCCTGGTGGTTTAGTTGGTAATTAAGGTGCTCCAGTCATATTGAGCCGGCGTAGGGTTACTGTATTTCCAAGGGGTGGTTTGGGTTTATTGCTCACGTAATGCCACTCGGATGAGTGAGGCTGGTCACTCTCATCTTAAATGTCTGGACCAACTTGCCAAGCCGTGGGCTTCTATGCTCCTCTGGGAAGCGACAAAGGATTGGATGATGGATGGATGTGTATATATATATATATATATATATATATATATATAGAGAGAGAGAGAGAGAGAGAGAAGAACGACTGTAAACATGATTGGTTTTGGGGGTGTGCAGAGAAGGAATGCAGTGCCAGGAGACATGATACTCACACAGGTGAAGAGTGCTGTGAAGTGGCTGAAAAATGGGAAAGCAGCTGGGGTTGATGAGGTGTATGCAGAGATGCTTAAGTGTATTAGAGAGTGGAAAGAAATGCTTGTTGGAGATATGTAAGAAGGCATGGATGAGTGAAACTGCCTGCAGAGTGGAAAAAGGCTGTGATTGTATGCCTGTACAAAAATAAAGGTGACCGAAGGAAGTGCAGGAATTATCATGGCATAAGTTTATTGAGTGTGGTAGGGAAGGTATATGGATGAATTATTACAGAGAAAGTAAGAGAGATCTCAGAAGTCCTAGTGAGTGATGAACAGAGTGGCTTGAGGAGTGGCAGAGGATGTGTGGATCAAATATTTGCATTGAGACAGATAACAGAGAAGGCTTGTGAGAAGGAACATAAGGTGTTTATGGCATTTATGGATCTGGAAAATGCATACGACAAAGTGGACAGAGAGGGATTGTGGAGAGTTTTGCGGATGTACGGTGTAGATGGTAAGCTGCTAGATGCCATCAAGAATTTTTATGATGGTAGTGAGGCATGTGTAAGGGTTAATGGGCATCCAAGTGAATGGTTCACGATTGGTGTGGGCGTGTGACAAGGTTGTGTGCTGTCCCCATGGTTGTTCAATATATATATATATATATATATATATGGATGGGGTGATGAAAGAAACAATAACACAGGTAACGGAGAGAGGGATGGCGTTGGTAATGAATGGTGATGGATGGAATATCTCAAATTTGTTGTATGCTGATGATGCAGTACTGCTTGCAAATACCAGACAAGAACTTGGTAGGCTAGTGCAGAGTTTTGCTGATGTCTGTGAGCATCGTGCCTTGACAGTAAATGTGGAAAAGAGTATAGTGATGCTTACTGAGGGAGGAGGTGACTCCCAGTGCGATGTTACAGTGAATGGATAGAAACTGGAATTGGTGAAAGAGTTCAAGTACCTAGGTACAGTGATAGAAAAGAGAGGAAAGTGTGCAAAAGAAGTTGAAAGTAGAGTGACACAAGGAAGAAAAGTAGCTGGTGCAATGAAGGCCTTGATAAGAAACAGAGGCTTGAGTGTTGCAGCTGCATGAGGCTTACATGCAGGAGTGTCAGTGCCAACTTTAACTTATGGATGTGAGACTATGGTGTGGCATGAAAATGAAAAGTCAAGAGTAAGAGCAGTGGAGATGGGACTGCTGAGGAATGTATGTGGAGTATAGAGGGTGGCTAGGATACAAAATACTGTAATGTGATTCGTGAAAGATGTGGAGTGAGGAAGTCTTTGGATACCAGAATCGAAAAGAGTGTACTGGGATGGTATGGTCATGTGGAGAGAATGGATAACAATAGAGTGGTGAAATAGGTATACCTGAACGAATTTGGAGGAGGGATGAGGCGAGAGAGGCCAAGGAGAAGGCAGAGAGATATGGTGGATGTGTGTGTGAGGAAGAGAGGTTTAGAAGTTGGTGAGGCTAGGGAACTGACAAGAGGTCGAGCTGGCTGGAGGAATGTTGTAAGAAGAAGTGCATGATCAGGGATTTGGCACTCCTTTTTAATGTGGCAGCATCTTGATTGACTTAGTCGGATACGTTTATGTGAAGCTACAGAACGTGATGAATGTTTTTGACGTATCCGATAGAGCCAGGATTCCAGGGGCTTGAGTGATAAGTGATTGGAATGTGGCCCATTGGACTGGGCATATTTGGGCTGTCTAGACATTGCTACTCCTCACCCTGCCCTAGGGTCGGAAAGGAGGTCCAGATGATGATGATGATTCTCTCTCTCTCTCTCTCTCTCTCTCTCTCTCTCTCTCTCTCTCTCTCTCTTTCTCTAAAGAGAAGGAATTGTTTGTGTTTGGGATTTCCTGGATAGAAAATTGTTACAGTACTTAAATATTTGGTGATGATGATGGATGTATTTCCAGTTCTCTTGGTCTGCAGCTTCCCTTCATCCACATATCTGTTATACAGGTGTGACTTGTATGCTGTATATAACCTTGTCCTCATCAGAGCCTCCATTTATTGGTATAGTTGAAATGCATCCCATTCAAGAGAACTGGAAACATACTTTGTCTTGTGAAGAGTACAGGATTAATGCCAGGAGTGATTGCAAACATAAACATTCATCTCTTTCTCTCTCTCTATTTCTGTGTGTGTGTGTGTGTGTGTGTTCGTTCTTACCTAATTGTATCTTAATAGTCAAGCTCGTACAGTCCCATGTATTAAGTCACTATTATCACGCATATCCTTAAATTTATTAATTGTTTTGACACACACAGTTTCATTCAGTAGTGCATTCCACTGATCAATTGCCCTATTTGGGAAACTGAATTTCCTTGTCTTTATCACATCTTTAATTTTTTGCAGTGTCATCTTGCTGATGCTTCCCCAAAGGTTATATATTCATTTATGTCAATTTTCTCTTTCGCTGAGATGCATATATATAGCATAATCATGTCTCCTCTTTTTCTTCTCTGCTGTAGTGTTGGTAGATTCAGTTTTTCTAGTCTTTCTTTGTAGCATAGATCCCTTAAGCTTGGTGTCCATTTTATAGTTGCCCTTTGTACTTTTTCAATCTTGTCTGTGTTTTTTGAGATGGGGATTCCAGATTGCTGATGCATACTCCAGGGTTGGTCTGATGAATGATGTTATTATCTTTCTCAGCAAGTCTTCATTTTTATATGTGAATGCTATTCTCATATTAGCAAGCAGTGTACTGTATACATGTTACGTACCTTCTCTTTGATGTGGTCAGCCGGAGATACTCTGTTATTGATAATCACACGTAGGTCCTTCTCTCTTTCTGATATGTGTAGTGTTGAACTTCCTGTCTTATAATCCCAGTCTGGTCTTTTTTTTACTTTTACCAAACTTAATTACATGACACTTGTTGACATTAAATTCCATTTGCGATTTGTTGCTCCATTCATGAAGCTTATATAATTCTTCTTGTAGCTCTCTGGAAGAATCTGTTAGTAATTTTCCTTTGTATTTTTCATCGTCAGCAAACATATTTAGATGTCTTCCATTTCCAGTATTATTGTCTGTCAGTACTAAAAACACAATTGGTGCCAGGACTGAGCACCATGGAATTCCACTAGTCACTTCCCTGCACGATGAGTAATTTACCATTAGTACAGTTTTCATTTCCGTTTTCTGAGAAAATCCTGCATCCAATAATACAGGTTGCCTTGGATTCCTCCTGATGGTATAGTTTCCATAAAAGTCTTTGGTGCAGTACTCTGTCAAAAGCTTTCTTGAAATCTAAATAGATACTGTCCACCCATCCTTCTCTTTTTGTAATGTTTCTATAACTCTATTGTAGTAGCTTAATAGATTAGTAACACATGATTTTCCTTTTCTAAAACTAAACAGTCTATCTGTTATCATATGTACTGTGTTCTTCCAGATGCTTTACACAGACATTTCAAATCAGCTTTTCTAGTATCGTACAATACTGATCAGTGATACTGGCCGGTAGTTAAGTGGATTCTGTCTATTCCTGTTCTGGAATAGAGGAACAATGTTTGCTTTCATCCAAATATCAGTTAGTTAACCTTGACTTCAGCAATTTTTGCATATTAAATATATTGGTGTACTTAACTCTTCTACACATTCATGTAGCACCCAATCTATTTTACTTAACTTTTCCTGTACATTCTCTTCTGATATGTGTAAATCTGGTAATATGTGTGGGCATGCATGGTCCATATCATCTCATTCAAAGTATGTTCTTCAGTAAAAACTGATTGAAAATTTTAATTCATTGCATCACAAATATCATTCTGTTGTGTATAGATGATCCCCTCGTCCATAATGGACTGTATTTTATCTTTAACTTTGGTTTTTCTTCGGATTTAGCTTTAAAATAACTTAGGTTGATCACTACTTTTATTTATAACGTCTTCCCCAAACTGTCTTTGGGTTTCTCTCCTTATCCTTGTATAATCAATTCATGCCTGTTTATAGTTGTTATATGCCCTCTCATTA
This sequence comes from Coenobita brevimanus, assembly GCF_032717465.1. Classification (NCBI taxonomy): domain Eukaryota; kingdom Metazoa; phylum Arthropoda; class Malacostraca; order Decapoda; family Coenobitidae; genus Coenobita; species Coenobita brevimanus. Next base: position 21,643,512 of record NC_137025.1, read on the forward strand.
TTGTGTCTTATTTATCTATTCCACAGCAAGTCTCTCTTTTTTTCTTTTGATTTTTTACATTCTGTATTAAACCATTCCTTTATTTTCATTTCTGTTTCTTTTTGCTGAGGGATGTAATTTTGAACTCCTATTTCATACAACACACAGAATTTTCTATTCATAACATTTAAATCTTGTCGTCTAAGCTCCTTTTCCCAGTCTGTTTCTAAATTATTTCTTCAGGTCATGGTAGGTGTCCATTTTGTAGTTTATACTCTTTTTTAACTCATTACTAGTAACGTCATATGCAATCCTGAAGTTGGAATATAATACTGTATGGTCGTTTTTGCCGATTGGAGGGTGATACATTATATTGTCAGTTTCATTTTCTTGCATAGTAAACGTAAGATCTAGTACTGATGGATCATTAAGTCTTCTTTTTTCTGGTGTTTTCCTTTCTGTGCTGTGTTAGGAAGCACTCCTGCACAAGATCCAGGAGCTTTTGATCCCAACAGCTTTCATATCTTCTTACATCTAGAGTATTCCAATTTATATTTGATTTGAAATTCCATTTAATATAATTCTTTTAGATTCCTCTTCCATTCCATGTAGTAATATTCTTAAACTCTGAATTGTACTTTCTGCCAGGTCTTCATATTCGCCTCTTTCCCAAGTGTTTGTTTTGGGTGGCATGTATAAATTTGCCACAGTGACTTTTCCCTCATGTGTTAATCTCTGATGCAATCAGTTCAACTTGTGAGAGGGTATCTAGTCCTATTTCTTTGACTTGTAGAATTTTCTTTGTTAAGATTATAATTCCTCCTCCTTTTCATAAATTTCTGTCTCTTCTCCCTATATTGTATTCCTCGAAGTGTAGGGTATGGGTTAATTTGGTCTAAGTTAGGCAAATAATATGTGGTTCCTTTTCATTGGTATAGTCTTTCATCTCTAATAATTTAGACACCATTCCATCTACATCTGAGTACATCAACTTATTCATCTTTACATACTTGTCATAATTCGAGTCTAGTACCTTCCTCCTTTTTGTTGTCTGTTGGTTATGTACCACTTTCGTACCTGCAATCCAATTACTTTGAAAAAAAATTCACTTCTCTTCCTCTGATCTTTCCTTGTTCTTTATTTTTGCTTCCTCCCTCTACTCCTTTGGTATTCCCAATTCCTCTTTTGTTAGGCATTTTTTTATCCATACTTTTTTAAATTGCTCTTTTTCCATGATTTTGTTTGCATTTTTTAGTACTTCCTCCACAGTATTCACAATCTGTAAGGTTACTTTCAGAGGCCTTGACTTATTTCTCTCATATTTTCCTAGCTTTTTGTGTTCTTGTGTCATTATCACAGATTTCCTCTGATACTCCCTTCGATGTGTTCATTATATTTGCCATCACCTTTTGTCTCTCAAAATTTTGATCCTCATTTCTTCTCTACCTATACCAGTGATTACTGCAGAATTGTTGATATCTGATGAATCTTTGACCAGTTTGGGGGTTATTTTTGATGATTTCTTTCACATCCTTCCTAATGTTTTTTTCTCCGACTTTTGTTTCCAAGTCTTTCTTGACTTTCACCATTTCAGCATACATAGTTTCTAATTCATCTTTGCAACTTCTCATTACTTCATTCACTTGGGTTGTCTTCTCTTCTGTATCACTGCTTTGGTCTACCAGACTGCTTGCTTGCCTAATTGTGTCTGTATCATTTCTGAACTCCTCCATAATATGCTTATGGTTCACAACTGTACTTGCTGTTTCATTAATCTTACTTCTAAATGAACCAACCTCGACAGACAGCTCATCTATTGTTGTGTCATTGTTTAATTCCTTTACTGATTTTTCATCTTCTTCCTTCTGCATGCATAATTGCTTCTTAATTCCATCTATTTCACTTTGAAAAGTTTTCTCCAGTTTATTCACTTTCTGTACTAATTCATTATATGTTTCCATTTCAGCTATTTCTGGGTAGAAGTCATCATCCTGTTTCTAGTTTTATCCCTTTTCTTAACTCCTTCCATATTCACTTTTCTGTAGATTGCGCTCATCTTGTCTTAATTTCACTTAGATAAGTTTTAATTACGGGTTTGCATCTTCCTGCTACCTGCCTGGTGACAGATGACACGCAGCTAATGATGCGTTGTCAGCGGATTCTTGCACTAGTTGGATGTATTTTGCTATTTGGACAACACCTTTGTTTATGCATGCTCTACTATATCAGAACATCATTTAGTTTAACCTAGTACAGAGCTTGACTCATATAAAGATATTATTAAGGTGTGGCCAGTTGGCCAAGGGTGGCCAGTGCAGAGTGAGGTGATATGTATGCTAATGTTGTCTCTCTGGTGCCTCAACTGTGTGTGTGTGTGTGTGTGTGTGTGTGTGTTTCTTTCTTTCTTTCTTGCTGACCCAGCCATAGTAAAATGGCTTGTGTTTATCTATGCAGGTCACATGTAGCTGTATCCTGGTTTCACTTTCTCTTATCAACCAACCACTGGGTCTCTTGTTTCTCTCATAATTCATTTTATAGTACATGGTCTGTGATGCAATGTGCTGCAGCTTTTGTTGATTAAGAATGTATAGAGCAGAATGACTGAAAAGCACACCTGAAGTATAGAATGTAGTTATCGTTACATACATTATTGGACTGTACACCTGTTTACTTTTAAGCATCCTAGTTCCGTATACAAACATACCAGTACTTAACCAGCTGTTGTCTTCTTGGTATTGTTCTTTATGTTTTACAGGCCAGGCTTCAACCATTCCTCCTGTGTTCCCAGAATAGACAGACAGGCATTAATAACTCCCTTTTATCTGATGATGTATTATTTTATGCTTGATGCCGACATGATTTTATCCAACTTGGGACAGATCTCTAGTATTGAAGGTGTTAGGAAATGCTGTATCTGACTCCTTCAGTTTGAAAAGTGTGCAGAGCTGTATATTATAAAAAAAAAAGAAATCATTGGATTCCAGGACTAGAGTACATATATTATGTACTTCAAGCTCATGTGATAAAAAGAAGAGCTAGAAAGAGAGAGAGAGAAAAAAAAAAACATTACCATACTCATGTGAGCATGCATCTCCAACCCCGTATATGAGTTACTACCAAATTTCAATGCTACAATCAGTTTTCACAATGGAACTCCAAGCCTGAGGGAAGAGAAGGATGCGCTGCAACTCTTTGCTCAACCCAACCACGTCTGGACAGTGAAGCGGCAAAGTTGGGTACTGGGTAATTGACATGCCAGGTGAAGAATTGATTTTTATTCTTACTCCTGGTTGATGGAGATGATATTCACTTGTATTCTCAATGGCTTATGAGGCTTCCTAGCACCTTTTCCTTTTTGGTTGGTTTGTTATGGCACATTAATATTCTCACATAGCTGGTCTGTCAGTATGAAAGGAGAAAAAATAATATGAATGAGAAATAAAGCTTAATATGTGAAACAGGTTGCTAAGGAAGAGGTCCTTAAAAGCATCGTTCAGCCGACGAGAATATGACCCATTGTCCAAACTGTTCCTCATTTTCCCTGCCCTCGTCTTGACATTGAGGTTCTCATCTCCTAGCCATATGTAGCTGACAATATTTGTTTTTGTTACATGTGGTTAAAATATAGTCATAATTACTTTGTAATGACCCTTTTCATTACCATTCATAAGTACTGTGGTTAAAACTTTACTACTATAAATGATTGTAAGCTAAAATAGGAAAGATGAACTTGTTTATGTTTTCCAGAGATGTCATGTATAGTTGTGTGATAAAAGTGCGATTCCTGCCATTTGTGGTTGTACCCTAGCTCAAGATGGTACTGTCACAACAAAACACTAAGTAATTTATTGCTGTATGTAGCTGAGAGTTTGTGGTATATCTACTGCATGATAAGACTTACAGACATACTAGTAGGACCAGTATTTTTTACCAGTTAAGGAGGTCTATTCACAGACGTATTTCGCCAGGTTTTTATTGTACTGTTAGGTTATCTTGAAGGAAGTACTGTCTTGTGTTGTGATAGTTTGGTGCATGTGGTAAGTGTGATGTGGTGCTGGGGGGGCTGTATTGCAGTGTCAGCAAAGTGGATTGTATTTATGTTGATATTGTAGCACAGCCTTGTTTTATGATGAGGACTATATTGTTTCATTTATAAAGGCTCTAACATGCTTGCATACGTTGGCCATGGTCATCTAATGGAGGCTGTCCATGCTGCTTGATCTCTCGCAGCCTCCCTATTCAGTTCCTCATCCCTGAGGTCACTCTGTAAATGATCCCAGGTCATTTTTGGTCTGCCTCTCAAAACCTACCCCCAGAGTTCACATTTCTCTCTTTCTGCACCCAGTTGTCATCCCCCATCCTCTCCACTATATACATATTTACAGTCAGTAAAAACAATAACCACAGTAAAAAAGTCACATCATTTATGAATTCGGTCTCCCTCAAGAAAGCCATCAATTTATCAGTCATAACAATATCAAGGATGAAGGGGATGTCAGTTGCACTGCAGTTACTTATGAGTGAAGCACAGTCACAAATAAATCGCTGACGACATGACCAACACATAAAATCACACCATAGATGTCACAGTGTGGTGGAAATAGTCTTACAATATACGGTTTCATATGAGTTAATAGCGCGTAATTCATTCACAAACATGCCAACACTCATTCTTCCAGGTGACTGGGACAATTGGCAGTATCCCAATTGCCCAAGTACAGCTTGCAGTTTGGAATATTTAGCCTGGTCCACTGACCCTGCCACAGAAGATTTATTGATTTCTTTCCGAGGGAGAGACTCAACCGTAGATCACAAGGAACGTCCTAAGTCTCCTCGAGTTCTACACCCAACTTTGCAAGTAAGTCAGTCTGTGCACTGCTACAGATATACACAATGACCAGGCACCCAGAACGATGTGATGAGAATCCTTAGTGCAAGAAGCAGTTGCCTGAAGGGCTGACTTTGAATATGACAAGTGAGTCATGTCTAGAGTTTAAAGCATAGTCTGTGGCTTTGTCTAAAGCAAAAAGTTCAAAAGTAAACGCAGATGTATGCATAGACAACCGAAACTTGAGGACACATTCAGTTGACCACACACTTAAAGTAAAGTTAAAGGCCACTTAAAGTTTAAGTCGCAGGTAATGGTAAATGAAATCATTAACAGGACATGGAAATTATCAGAAAAGAAGGAGTTCAAGAATGTTTGGATAAGAAGAGATGCAAATGAGGAAAAAAGAGCTAAGATAAAGGAGCTAGTAAAGGAAGCAAAGGCAAAAAACTAACAGAGAATGAAGGAAGAGAAGACAGTGTTCTATTGGAGAGTTTTGGATCAGACATTAAGGAAGTGGAACCGACAGAGAGAAGAGAGAAATAAAGAACAACGAAAAAGTTGGAAAGTGGCATATACTAATATTGATGTTTAATATCGGGAAGGTTAGAAATCAACGATTACATGAGGGTACATGAACCAGATATTATGTGCTCTGTAGAAGTCAAGTCAAGAGAGGATATCAATATTCATATGGGAGATGGTAAATACAAACTGTGGAGAAGAGACAGGAAAGAAAAAATGGGAGGAGGAGTGATGGTAGCAGTGAAGAACATCAGTGTGGAAAATGTGGAACTGGGAGAAGGTAAGGCTGAAGCGATAAATACGAAACTAGAAACTGGAGAGAATGGCAAGAGAGACATCGCAGTGGTATATGTTCCCCCTAAGACAAGGGCATGAAATAACAATAAATTCCAGGAGATGTTGTCAGACATGGTTAGTTATCTACAGAAAATGATTGAGAAAAGCAACAACATAATTCTGATGGGTGATTTTAATTGTAAAGAGGTGAACTGGGAAGAATAGGACTCAAGAGGCAGTGAAGATTCTTGGGGCACCATATTGTTAAATATAGCAATGAATAACGTACTGACACAGTGGGTCAAAGAGAAGACACGCTTCCGAGGTGATGATACACCAGCAAGATTAGATTTACTGCTAACCAAAGAACCTGACATAATTGATTCTTTGAAATATCTGTGTCCTGTAGGAAAAAGTGATCATGTGGTCACTAAGTTCCAAATGATAATAGGGAACGTGGTGCCAAGAGATGAGCTTTATAGGCAGAGAAGATCCAACTTTGGGAATGCAGACTATCCAGGACTGAGGAAATTTTTTGAAAATGCAGACTGGAGAAAATTCAAAAGAGAGATAAAGAGGAAGTGGGATATCTTTCTAGGCATCTATAATTCAAGTGAAAAAATATGTGCCAAGAGTAAGTGGGAATGAAAACAGGAAGAAGGATTGGTTTCACAGAAGATGTATGATAGCAAGAAAAAGAGAGGGATATGGCATGGAACAACTGGAGAAAGAGAGGTAATAACAGAACAAAGGAAGAATATAAAAGAAGTAGAAATGAATATACAAGAATACATAGGAAGAAAGGAATTTTGAAAAAGGTATAATTGTGAGGAAGAACCCAAATTGTTTTATAGATTTGTTAATGGCACGTTGAAACAAAAGGAAGGAAACACCAGAGTGAAAGTAGAAGGAGAGGTGTATAAAAATGCAGCAATGCAAGCCAAAATAATGATCAAATGTTTCCAATCGGTTTTCACCAAAGAAAAAGGATTTTGTGGAGGGGGAGGGAGTGATTAGAAATGTAGTGATAAAAGATATAAAAGTGGAAGTGCAGGAAGTGTATAAATTACTGGAAACTAAAGATGCCAAGATACCCCCAGAACCAGATGGAATCTCTACTTGGGTGCTGAAGGAATGCAGAGAACAACTGGTAGATAAGATTCACGGTTTAATTGTACATTCTCTCCAAGAAGGGAAAGTGCCTTGGGAATGGAAGAGGGTCAATGTGGTACCAGTTCATAAGGGAGAAAACAAGGAAGAACCCAGTGTCCTTGACCAACCTGATCGCAAAATTGTGTAAGAGAATCCTGAAAGACAGATGGATAAAATTTCTTGAGATGAATATTTTGGCTGAAAGTCAGTTTGGATTCAGAAGTGGAAGGTTGTGTGTTTCCAACTTGTTGAGCTTTTACTCAAGAGCAATTGACGTGCTACAGGAGAGAGACAGCTGGGTGGATTGTGTGTATTTAGATTTGGAGAAAGCCTTTGACAAGGTATCGCACAAGTGACTAATGTGGAAATTGGAGCACATAGGACTGAAGGGAAACCTCCTGGAGTGGATGAGAGACTTTTTGAGAGACAGACAAGTGAGGACAGTAATACAGTCACTACTCGTTTTATGATGGGGTTATGTCAGGTCAAGCCTTATCGTATACTGATTTTATCGTAAATCGGGAGATTGAAACCCATTATAAAATGGGGGTTATGTCAACTCAACTTCCCAAAGTCACCTAACCAAGACTGAACCATAAATGACAGTCCACCTTCATTCCTTCCTGTGTTGGTCCAAGTTGTCCAAGTTGTCCCCCCTGAGGCTGGGGGACAGCCCGTGCTTACAGACTAGTGGTCAGCCTCTGAGTCAGACAGGAACAGGTTAGAGGGAGGGGAATCCGGCCCATACCTGCACCAACCTTAGCACTGGGACCAATACCTGCACCAACCATAGCACTGGGGCCTACACTGGCACTGACCTTACCACTGGTCACACAAATCCACAGTACAGTACTGTAGTACGATGTTTGGCTGAGGGATGACGATAACGGGGGCACACATGAACAAGTTGAAAAGACAGGGCTTTGAAGGGGTGGCAGGACCTAAACCATAGCAATGCCTGCATGCCGGGACCACCATCTTGCCTGAGACAAGCGACGATCACCTTGCATGTGCCTGGCGCTTTCCGATGGCAAAATCGTTATAGCAGGAAATTTATTGTAAATCGAATTTGGGATGGAACTTTTCAATTATCGTTGTAGCGAATTATTGTAAACCGAATCATCGTAAAATGAGTAATGACTGTCAAGGACAAGTTGTCTGGATGGAGGGAAGTAACAAATGGAGTCCCACAGGGTTCGGTGTTAGCGCCAGAAACGTTCCTGATTTACGTAAACGATATGGTAGATGGAATGAACAGTTATACAAATCTGTTTGCTGATGATGCAAAGTTCTTGAGGAAAGTAGAAGCTGAAGAAGACTGTAAAATGCTGCAGGAAGACCTGGATGGGATTCATGATTGGAGTCAGTTGTGGAAAATGAAATTCAATGCAAAAAAATGTAAAATATTGGAAATGGGTAAAAGTACCTAAAGGCCATCACTGAATTATATGATGGGTAATGAACCAGTCACAAAAGCGAGAGAAGAAAAAGATTTGGGAGTGCTGGTCCAGGATAGTTTGTCACCTGAAAAACACATTAACAAAATAGTTAGAGAGATGTACAATCTCTTGACCAACATAAAAGTGGCATTTCATTACATGGATGAGGTGATGATGAAAAAATTGATAGAGGTCATGATCTGCCCCAGGTTGGAATATGCGGCAGTAGTGTGGTCCCCACACAAAAAGAGAGATACAGTATAAACAAGATCAAGTGAATACAAAAAACAGCAACCAAGATGGTCCTTAGCCTGGCAGATCTGTCTTACAGCAAGAGTCTGGAAGAGCTGGATCTGCCTTTCCTAGAAGAAAAGAAAGAGAGGGGCAACATGATTGCGGTGTTCAGAGCCATGATGGGAGTAGATAAAATTGATAGAAAAGATTTGTTTATATGGGATGGGAGAGTAACAACAGGACACGGAATGAAACTGAAAAAGCCAAGTTGCTTGAAAGATATCAAGAAATAAAGTTTTCCATACAGATGCATATGCCTGTGGAAGAGCATGGGCAAAGAGATCGTCCAGTCTAAAAACTTAAACGAGTTTGACTTACTGAGAAATAGAGATGGTACCCCACGAGTGTAGCTCACTTCTTGTATGTCACAACTAGGTACAACTGGGTAAATACACTGCCATCCACACATTCACTCGACTTTGAGCCATTGGTGTACATTTTGTAGGACTCTATATGACAAATGATATTACGAAACAAGTGATGGACCTCTGCCTCCAACGCCTTGGTCTTCGTTGCTGGGAACCATGTTAGAATTGGGTGGCCCCCAAGGTATTATATCTTTAACCCCTAAAAACCAAGTCAAATGACAGTTACAGAAATTGTCGCATAAAGTCCTATGGCTGTCGATGATACAAAGGCTACCAGAAACTGACGGTAGATAGCACTGCCTCTTTTATGGCATATATGGGACCTGGCCAATGGGAACTAAGAGATCAGGTGGTGGGAGGCATGATCCTGCCCCCTTCCTAGATGTGGGACACCCCCCCCCCCTCCCCAGGCCATCTCTCCCTCTCCCTTTGACTCATTGGATCCTGTCTTCTGTGTCCCCTGGGGGCGCGGTAGCTCAGGAGGTAGAGTTTCGGGCTCGGGACCGGGGGGTCACGAGTTCAAGCCGCGCTCAGAGACTATGGCGCCAGGTGGGGTAGCTCCCACCTGTAACCTAGCGGGTTTATATGATACATTACAGTGTCTAGCTCAGGGGAATGCCATTTCTCCCATTTCTGTGTCCCCTCCCACCTAAACTACCCCCCATATTCCCACTAGACCATATTGTGTGTGTGTGGCAGACATATTCCCTCCCTTTCCCCCCCTCTTGATGCCCCTCCACCTCCCTGTTCCCCCTTATATCTCAAGGATGTCCCATTTTCGCTCATAGTGTGGAGTGACTTTTTTTTAGTTGATTGTGCAGTAATCATTAGAAATATGAGAGTGAAACATACATTTTCTGGTGTATAATATCAAGCTCTTCAAATCTGTAAGACCAAAATTTACTTTGGTGCAATTTTTTTTTCTCTGTACACAAAGGGTAACTTTTTATTTTTGACGTTCTTTGACGGTCGATATTGCGGTAACTAAGTCATATGAGTGAAACATACATTTTCAGGTTTGTCAATTCCTCTTGAAACCTGCAAGCAAAAATTTTTACCTTGATGAAAGTTAAAAAATTGGACCCTTTTTGTGGATCTGGGAATATGGGGGCTGGAAGATCTGTGGTCTTTAGGTGTTAAACACCAACTTGTCACAGTCATTGAGGTCCACACCAAGCTCCTGGGTCAGTAAGTAGAGGTGAAAGGCAAGTGACCGACGAACCCCCCCCCCCTGTAAGATGGTGGTATTAACACAGAATACAAGCCATTTTGCCGATATTACTTTTTCTTGTTTGTATTACATGTGAAAAAGCCAGGTGGTATCGGCAAATATGGGCTACACGTGTACACCTCGGCTTCAAGACACATTTGCAAACATTTATTCTGCAACACATCCAGCCCCCTCAGTATGGCATCAGATGCTGACCCATACACTTGTAAGCCACAGTCTAGCTTAGATCTGACTACATTAGAGGGGCACTCAGTGGAGTGCATCTTGCCGACAAGAACAATGTAATTTCCAAACCACTCTTCATAAAGGGTTAGGTTTTCTCATCATTGATCATGGTATCACAAAAATGTTTTCTAGATTCAGAATCTCTAATACGATTCGGATCGTTTCCAAAGTTTATCAGTTGTTCCCAGGGACATGGGCGATCTACCCACCAAAGTTGGTCCAAATCTTTCTTTTAGTTTTTGAGTAATCCTTCCAACAGACAAACAGGGGTGAAAACATAGTCTCCTTGTTGGAGAGATTAAGGGACATGTACATCATTGATAAAGATTTCCTGTCGGCATCTTAAAAAGTATTCACTAGGTACTTAAGGATATTTAATGGTTTATCACAACGAGCAATTAAATTACTAACATGAAATGTAAAGTTCATTCGGTGATCAGAATGGAGGACCAAAAACTTTGCAGAATTTTGAAAAGGTACTGCCAGATTATCTAAAGTCAAGCGCAAGTCAGGGACATTATGAGTGGCAAAAACTACAGGGGCACACCTATTGACTGAAAATTTTAATCCCCACTGCAAAGCCCACTGGTGGATGGAATCAAGGGCTGCTTCAATCTGCCCAGCTGAAAATTATGCAATAAAGGAAGTGTGTCATATTGTACAATTGTCAGCACAGTGAGTATTTAATATTCCACGGGATGGGAGCTGATAACAGAATACCATTGATCATAATACTAAACAGAGTGGGACATGTTATTACAGGAGTTAAGGGCAAGGATCTATTCATCTACTTTAAACTCTTGGTTGTATGGGAATTCTGTGTCTTCTGTGTCAAAGTCTGATATTTGTAGTTCAGCCGTGCATTTATGATGTTGAAAACGCTGGTCATAATTCCCTGAGCTACTTACATGAGAAAAACTTATGGTGAGGATGTCAGCTACTTCCAAAGGATCGTCATAGATGTTATTATTTACCTGCAGAGTGGTCACAGGAATGTTTGGCGTCTATCATCGTCCGCCTATACCAAGGTGGAACGATAATGTTTTTGCCCACCTCCCAGTGTGTGTGTTCTTACCTAATTGTATCTTTACAGGAATGAGTCAAGCTCGTACTGTCCCGTGTCTTAAACCATATTTATCGTACATATCGTTAAATTTGTGAATTGTTTTGGCACACACTATTTCATTCGGTAGTGCATTCCATTGATCAATTGCTCTGTTTGGGAAACTGAATTTCCTTACGTCTTTATCACTTCTCTTCTTATGCAGTTTTTTGCAGTGTCCTCTTGCTGATGCTTCTCCATATGTTAAGTAATCATTTATGTCTATTTTCTCCTTCCCTGATATGCACTTATATAGCATTATCATGTCACCTCTTTTCCTTCTCTCCTGTAGTGTTGGTAGATTCAGTTTATTTAGTCTTTCTTCGTAGCTTAGGTCCCTTAAGCTTGGTATCCATCTTGTAGCGGCCCTTTGAACTTTTTCAATCTTGTCTATGTGCTTTTTGAGATGAGGACTCCAGACTACTGATGCATATTCCAGGGTTGGTCTAATGAATGATGTTATTATCCTTCTTAGCATGTCTTCATTTATGTATGTGAATGCTATTCTCATATTTGCAAGCAGTGTATACATGTTCCGTATCTTCTCGCTGATGTGGTCAGCCGGAGATAGTCTGTTATTGATAATCACACCTAGGTCTTTCTCTCTTTCTGATGTGTATAGGGTTTTATTTCCTAACTTATATTCCCAATCAGGTCTTTTTCCACTTTTACCAAACTTGATTACATGACACTTGTCCACATTGAATTCCATTTGCCATGTACTACTCCATTCATGAAGTTTATTTAATTCTTCTTGTAGCTCTTTACAAGAGTCTGTGTTAGTAATTCTCCTTTGTATTTTTGCATCATCTGCAAACATATTCAGATACCTCTCATTTCCAGTGTTACTGTTTATATCATTTATATACACTAAAAACATGATTGGTGCCAGCACTGAACCCTGTGGTACTCCACTAGTCACTTCTTTCCATGATGAGTAGTTTCCTCTTAGTACTGTTCTCATTTCTCTTTTTATGAGAAAGTCTTGCATCCAACAAAACAGTTTGCCTCGAATTCCTCCTTGATGGTACAGTTTCCATAAAAGTCTTTGGTGTGGTACTGTGTCAAAAGCTTTCTTGAAATCTAAATAGATACTGTCCACCCATCCTTCCCTTTCCTGTATTGTGTTTGTTACTCTGTCATAGTAGCTCAACAGATTGGTAACACATGATTTTCCTTTTCTGAAACCAAACTGTCTTTCTGTTATCATACTGTGTTCTTCTAGATGATTTACCCAATCTTTTCTTATAAGCTTTTCTAATACCTTGCTTACAACACTGGTCAGTGATACTGGTCGGTAGTTGAGTGGATTTTGTCTATTTCCTTTCTTGAATAAGGGAACAATATTTGCTTTTCTCCAAATATCAGGTAGTTTACCTTGACTCAAGGATTTCTTGAAAATTAAAAATAATGGTTTACTTAACTCCTTTGCACATTCTCGTAGTACCCAACATGAAATTTCATCAGGACCACTTGCTTTTCCTCTGTCTAATCTACTTAACTCCTCCTGTATTACTTTTTCTGCTATTTGTATATCTGGTAGTATGTGTGGACATGCATGTTCCACATAGTCCCTCTCAAAATTTTTTTCTTCTGTAAAAACTAATTGGAAATTCTTATTTAGTGCTTCACAAATATCTTTCCCTTGTGTTTAAGTGATTCCCTCGTCCATAATTGCTTGTATTATATCTTTTACTTTGGTTTTGCTTCTGATATAGCTGTAAAACAGCTTTGGTTGATCACTACTTTTATTTATTATATCCTCCTCAAACTGTTTTTGGGCTTCCCTCCTTATTCTTGTATAATCGTTTCTTGCCTGTTTGTAATTATTATACGCCCTTTCACTATTATGTCTTCTGTATCTATTCCACAACAAATCTCTTCTTTCTTTTGATTTTTTACATTCTGTATTGAACCATTTCTGTATTTTCTTATCTGTGTGTGTGTGTGTATTTATCTACTTGTATTTACCTAATTGTGATATACAGGAAATGAGCTACGCTCGTGGGGTCCCGTCTCCGTTTCTCAATGTCAAATTTAGCTTTAAACTCGTTTAAGTTTTTAGACTGGATGATCTCTTTGTCCAGGCTATTCCACAGGTCTATACATCTATAAGGAAAACTATATTTCTTGATATCCGTAAGGCAGCTTGGCTTCTTCAGTTTCATCCCGTGTCCTCTTGTTACTCTATTATGCCATAAAAACAGATCTTCTTTGTCAATTTTATCTACTCCCATCATGGTCCTGAACAATGCACTCATGTCACCTCTCTTTCTTCTTTCTTCTAAGGAAGGCAACTCCAGCTTTTCAAGCCTCTCTCTGTATGACAGATCTGACAGACTGGGGATCATTTTGGTTGCTGTTCTTTGTATTCTCTCAATCTTGTTTATATCTTTCTTTTTGTGTGGGGACCACACTACTGCTGCATATTCTAACCTGGGGCGAATCATGGCCACTATCAATTTTTTCATCATCTCCTCATCCATATAATGAAAAGTTGCTCTTATATTAGTCAGGAGTTTATTTTTCTCTCTAACTGTCTTGTTAATGTGTTTTTCAGGTGACAAACTGTCCTGGACCAGCACACCCAAATCTTTCTCTTCTCTCACTTTTGTGATTGGTTCATTACCCATCAAATAATTCAATGATGGCATCTTGGTACTTTTACCCATTTCCAATATTTTACATTTCTTTGCATTGAATTTCATTTCTCACATCCGGCTCCAATCATGTATCCTATCCAGATCCTCCTGCAGCATTTTACAATCCTCCTCAACCTCTACCTTCCCCAAGATCTTTGCATCATCAGCAAACAGACTTGCATAACTGTTCACTCCATCTACCATATCATTTATGTAAATCAGGAACATTACTGGTGCCAACACCGAGCCCTGTGGGACTCCACTTGTTACTTCCCTCCATCTAGACGTCTTATCCTTTATTACTGTCCTCATTTGTCTCTCTCTCAAAAAGTCTCTCATCCATTCCAGGAGGTTCCCCTTCAGTCCACCTATATGCTCTAGTTTCCACATTAGTCTCTTATGGGGTACCTTGTCAAAGGCCTTCTCCAAATCTAAATACACACAGTCCACCCAACCATCTCTGTCCTGTAACACATCAATCGCTCTTGAGTAAAAACTCAACAAGTTGGAAACACATGACCTTCCACTTCTAAATCCAAACTGACTATCAGCCAAAATAGTCATCTCTTCCAGATATTTTATCCATCTATCTTTCAGAATTCTTTCGCACAATTTTGCGGCCATGCTGGTTAGAGACACTAGTCTATAATTCAGGGGTTCTTCCCTGTTTCCTGCCTTATAAATTGGTACCACATTTGCCCTCTTCCATTCTTGAGGCACTTTCCCCTCTTCCAGAGAACACACAATTAAACTGTGAATCTTATCCGCCAGTTGTTCTCTGCATTCCTTCAGTACCAAATTAGAGATTCCATCTGGTCCTGTGGCTTTCCTTACATCTTGAGTTTCCAGTAATTTATACACTTCCTGTACTTCCACTTTTATATCTTTTATCACTACATTTCTAGTCACTCCCTCCCCTTCCACAAATTCCTTTTCATTAGTGAAAACTGACTGGAAACGTTTGTTCATTATTTCTGCTTGCATTGCCGCATCCTTATAGACCTCTCCTTCTGCTTTCAGTTTGGTGATTCCTTCCTTTTGTTTCAGTTTGCCATTAACAAATCTATAAAACAGTTTGGGTTCATCCTTACATTTGTGTATTATACCTTTTTCAAAATTCCTTTCTTCTTCTTCTCTGCGTATTCTTGTGTATTCCTTTCTAGTTCTTTTATATTCTTCCTTTGTTCTGTTGTTACCTCTTTTTCTTTAATTGTTCTACACCGTGTCTCTCTCTTTTTTTGCTATCATACAGCTTCTGTTAAACCACTCATTTTTCCTGTTTTCTTTCCCCTTTACTCTTGGCACAAATATTTCCACTCCCGAATTATAGAGGTCTAGAAAAATACCCCACTTCCTCTGTATCTCTCTTGTTTCTCAGAATTTTCTCCAATCTGCATTTTCGAAAAATTTTCTCAATTCTGTAAAGTTTCCTTTCCCAAAGTTGTACCTGCCCTGCCTATAAAGCTCGTCTCTTGGCTCCATGTTCCCTTTTATCATCTGGAACTCAATGACCACATGATCACTTTTTCCAATAGGGCACAGATATTTCAAGGATTCTATTACAGCAGGTTCTTTGGTAAACAGTAAGTCTAGTCTTGCTAGTGTGTCCTCACCTCGAAACTATGTCTCTTCTTTGACCCATTGCGTCATCACATTGTTCATTGTTATATTTAATGATATAGTGCCCCACGAATCCTCGCCGCCTCCTGAGTCCCAATCCTCCCAGTTCACCTCTTTACAATTGAAGTCACCCATTAAAATTATATTGTTGCTTTTCTCAATCATTTTCTGTAAATAACTTGCCATGTCTGACAGCATTTCCTGGTATTCATCATCACTCCATGCTCTTGTCTTAGGGGGAACATACACTACTGCCATATCTCTCGTTGTTCTCTCCAGTTACTAATTTCATATTTATCACTTCGGTCCTGCCTTCTCCCAGTTCCACGGTATCTACATTTATGTTGTTCTTCACTGCTATCATCACTCCTCCTCCTGTTTTTTCTTTTCTGTCTCTTCTCCACAGTTTGTATTTACCATCTCCCATATGAACATCAATATCTTCTCTTAACTTGGTCTCTACAAAGCACATAACATCAGGTTCATGTATCCTCAAGAAATCGTTGATTTCTAGCTTTGCCGATATTAAACCATCAGCATTAGTATATGCTACCTTCCAGGTATTTTTGATGTTTTTTATACCCTCTTTTCTCCTTCTCTCCGCCGGTACCACTTCCTTAATTTCTGATTCATGACTCCAATAAAACACTGTCTTCTCTTCCTCTGTTCTCGGTTCGTTTTTTACCTTTGCTTCCTTTATTAAGTCCTTTATTTTAGCTCTTTCTTCCTCATTTGCATCTCTCCTTATCCAAACATTTTTTAACCCTTCCTTGTCCGATAATTTCCATGTTCTACTGATAATTTTGTTAACTGTTGCCTGAGACTTGAACTTTACCTTCAATGGCCTTGCCCCTCCTTCCTCGTACTTTCCTAACCTAAACACCTCTTGAATCTCTTCTTGAGCTTCGTTGTTTTCCTCCATGACTATTGATATTATTTCTTTAACCTTACTCAGTTCTTCTCTTTCTCTTTCTGATCTTATTGTCATGTTTTTCTTTAACTCCTGAGATTATTATACATTTTTTCTTATCTGCTACATCCCTAACTAAAGATTCTTTACTTCTTAGCACCCTAACCACTTCCCTCTCCACCTTTTCCTTGCTTTGTTGTTCTATAATCTCTCTCATACTTACATCTCCCTCTTCCTGAATTTTCTTCCACCCCTTATGTTGCTCCTTGATTTCTTTAATGTGCTCATCCTGTATTCTTGATTTGCATTCATACTCTAGTTTGCTTTTCATCCTGTCCCTTTCCTCTTCCAACCTCTTATTCTCCCTCTTCAGCTGTTTTATTTCATTTGAGGCTGATTCATTGTTCACTTTTAATTCAATAACTTCTCTTTCTTGTTCGTCACTGTATGTAAAAAATTTTTCCAGTGTATTGCGTAAACTTTTGATCTCGTTTTCCTACTCTGTGGTCTGTTCCTGTAATTAATTACTGCCCATACCTTTTTTATCTCCTGGACATTCCTCTCTGCTGTTTTCTCTACACCTGCTATTCTTGTCTGGTTCAACCTAATACTTCCATTTCCCACATCCTCTTCACAGAAGCCTTTGAACTTTTTCTCACTGATTGTAAACAGTGCACTGTCCGTTTCCGCCATGATTCAACCATATGGAGACTTTCTGTTTTCACTATATCTTGTCCCTTTTATGACTGAAACCGTGTTTTTTTTTTTTTTTTTTTACTGTCCGACGGGACCACCACTCACACACTCATTAACCCGAGACATCCCGTCAACGTATGGATACGTTGCAACATTTTGCATTTGCCAGTCCCGTCGACGTACTGGTACTTTTTGCAATTGCAAGTTGCATAATTTCCACAATTTTCAAAATTCGCACGAGATTTTTGGTACGTAGAGTCGCACGACCTTCCCCTACCTGCCACCAGGCGGGGACACTCAGCGGCCTGCGCTCACCTGCGCTCACCTGCGGCTCGGTCACTCACCTGTTAGCAACGGTCCTGCTCAGACATGGCGCATAGAGGTCTCTCAGAGGAGGAAATTCAAGCCGCCCTGGATGCCTTTACTGGGGATAGTGATTCGCCACTCGATGACGAGGAGATGGACAAAGATTATGTCCAACCAGAGGATGTGGGAAGCAGCAGCAGTGATGAGGAAGTCCCGTCCCCCAGGAAGCGGCACAACGTGACTTATCTTGCTGCAGAAGAGGGCCAGACTGCACAAAAACAACGTGCAAGATCCTCTAGCCAGCCCCTACGTGACATGGAGCCCGATTTCGAGGACGAGGACGAGGACATAGCCGTGGGACGTGCTGCCACGTGGTATGGCCGTGAGGTTATTACTCATCGTGGCCCAGAGTGCACACCACATCGTTCTAACAGGTATGGGCCTAGTGTTTTGTTTGGGGATGGTGGAAGTGGAGTTGAGGGAGTGAGGAGTGAAAGGGAAAGTGTTGGGAGGAGTGTGGAAAGTGAGAGTGGCGGGAGTAAGTCACGTGGTGGTGTGAGGCGGCGGGGTTTATCACTTGGGGCAGTGAGGGTGGATGGTGAATCACGTGGTGTGGTGATGGAGCAGGGAGGTGAGGAGGAGCCACTCCCAAGCTCGTCTTATGCTCCCCAATATTCCTGGGCTTCCTCCTCACAGCCCCCTGATGTTCCCCAAGGCTGCAAGGGTAAGGGAAAGGGGAAGGGTAAAGGCAGAGGGAAAAGGAGTGCGAGTCGGGAAGCCCTACGCACTTCTCCTCCCCAACCACCCCCACCATCATCTCCCCACCCTGGTGAAGGCGAGGATGGAGACAATCGGGACGAGGATTTTGTCTCTTGGAATTGGGAGGATGAGAGTGATTTTACTCCCCTCATTCACTCATTCATTGAGCAGGGGCATGCTGGATGCATTGCTCCCAGTATTCACCCTAATTCAACCAGGCTGGATTTTTTCCACCTTTTCTTCAATGAGGCTTTTGTGGAGGAAATAGTGTATCAAACAAACTGGTTCACTAACAGCCAGTGGCGTGAGAGTGAAAGACAGGACACAAGGAGCAGGCATTCTATCCTCTATGATTACCCAGTCTCCCTTGCAGAAATGTTTTTGTTTTTGGCCTTGGTACTTTTGATGTGTATTGTACGAAAACCGAATTCCTGCATACTGGACAAGGGACCTTATTTTGCTTACACCAATATTTCGCCAAGTAATGAGCCGTAATCGGTTTCAGCAAATTCTAAACCGCCTCCATTTCTATGATGCTGATGATCCTGCAAATGCTAATGACACAGATGAGGCGAATTAGGTTGGTTTTTGATCACCTAAGGCAGACATTCTGTTCCTCATTTTATCCCTATAGAGACCTCGTCATAGACGAGTCTCGTTGTGGAGAGGCAATATTTCATTTCGGCAGTACATACCCAGCAAAAGGCACCATTTTGGGTTCAAGATCTTTGTTATATGTGACTGCAGGACTGGGTATGTGCAAGACATAGTCTTGTATACCGGTGCACAGACAGACAGACATAGAAGATCGGAGTATTGGTCTGTTGGGAGCAGTGGTAAAGACAATGATAGAAGACTATCTTCGTCGTGGTCACGTCCTTTACCTTGACAATTGGTATAGTCAGCCAAAAATGTCGTGTCATCATTCCGAACCCCGTAAATATTTGAACAGATAAGTCGGAGCAGCAGGGATAGCTTCACAAGTCTGTGAAGCTACCACCTCCACCACCGTCTGGTCTGTGTCGGACCAGACGGTGGTGGGGGTGAGTGGTTTGGGGTGTCATGTATTACTGTCGGGTGGTAATTGTTGGGAATAACATACTGGGTGTTATGCTGGGTGTTTTTAAGTCAACTTCTCGTCCTAAGAACACCAGCTACTGAGCGGGATCCTCTTTCCGGACCAGAAGTAAAGCACCCACAGAGGAACAGGACATAAAAACCATGCAGTACACCTTAACACATCTATTACCTTAGCTCTGACACCGTGACAATATACACAAAGAGATATTGGATACTTGTAAAAGACAGGGAACACAGAATTAGCATTTAATACAATGGATAAGATTACACATACAGTAAGTCACTCTTCACTTGTACAGGAATATTTAGTATTGATATTACAGTACCCGAATAATACACTTTGGCAGAGATGGCGTTTAATTCACTGAGTATGTTTCACTAGGGGAGGACGTGACCAGGAGTGGGGGGAACGAATAGTACCATAAGTGGGTAGAATGCGGGTCGCGTCACCCGCGGGAGTTACTTAGGCACAGTAGCACTGGATCACAGGTTTCTGATGAACTCCGCACGTACCTGCTCTAACCCACGTTTTCTTTACGCCCTCCTGTATATGGTCTTTTCTGTTCTGCCAGGTATCGGGTCACTGTGCACTGAATAGGTCTATAGTTATTCACGTATCATTTGGACCTCACTCTGTTCTCTCTCACTGTACACTACTATGGTGGCTGTTCACTGTATCAGTGTCACTACGTACCCGTATTTTCTTTGGGTATCACCTGCTGCGTGCCCTGGGTGTGAGAGAGGAGCCCTACGGGGAGCCCTCCTGTAGGGGGCAGTGCACTGTCCGTAGGGGCATCACTGCCCGGATGGTAGTCGTCGTCGGGGTGCAGGGAGGCCCTCCGCTCTGGGGGCCTCGACCTGAGAGGCGGTCCTCACACTGGGGCCTCGCCGATGGGGTGCAGGGAGGCCCTCTGGTCTGGGGGCCTCGACCTGTGGGGTGGCCCTCGGGACTGGGGCCAAACAGCTGCAAGAGGCGGGCCTGGTGCCTCTGGCTCCTAAGAGAGAGAGAGCCTGGGTTGTCTGGGCCTGGGGACTGCTGGCCAGACCTGGGAGTCCAGGGACTGTGGCTGCCTACAGGAAGAAGCGCCGTCAGGGGTGAACTGCGGCGTCGCCTCCGTTGGGTGTCCGTCAGGGACAAGGACCTCCCAGGGTAAGTGGTTGGGTTTGGACTGGGCCACGCCACCACTCCGCCAGGACCTCTGGGGAATTGCTCCGGTGGGGAGACAAAGGGCGTCCCACGCAGCCGAGAGGAAAGGGGTCGACCGCGCAAGGGACCTCCTGCTACGGGAGAGCCTTCGGAGTCACGAATGAGGGGTGTACGGTGGCCACGCCCTCCCCATCATGTACGGTGGCCGTGAATGCAGTTTCGTGACTCCTAGGGCTCGCAGCTGAAGGGCGTACGGTGGCCGCTTCTTCTGCATCACGTACGGTGGCTGTGAACGCGGTGCTGCTCCCAAAGGAGGAAAAGGCAGGAGAGGGGTGCACAGGGGCAGCGCCCTCTCCGGTACGTGCTGAGGCCGCAGCCGAGGGTCTACTTACCGTCTCACGCACTAAGGCCGTAGCCGTGGGCCTGCCCACCTGCTGGGAAGCAACTGAAGGGCGTATGGTGGCCACTCCTTCCCCGTCACTTATGGTGGCTGTGAAAGTGGTGTTGCTCCCACAGGAGGAAAAGGCAGGAGAGGGGTGGACAGGGGCAGCGCCCTCTCCGGTACGTGCTGAGGCCGTAGCTGAGGGTCTGCTTACCCTTGCACGAACTAAGGCCGTAGCCGTGGGCCTACCTGCCCTTCGGGATGTAACCGAGGCGTTATTCCCGTAGGAGGTAATAGTGGATGAGGGGTGTACGGTGGCCACTCCCTCCCCGTCACGTACGGTGGCCGTGAACGCGGTTGCACTATTCCTTTCTCTCTGCCAGTCGGGGCGCGTTCAATAACTAACGCCTCGAGGCCTTCCCCAGAGGTGGCTGTGACTGGGGCATATGGTGGCCACTCCCTTCCCCTTCACGTACAGTGGCCGTGATGGCGGTGTCACAGGGGGAAACAACTGAGGGGCGTACAGTGACTGCTCCTTCCCCGGTACGTACGGTGGCCGTACCATGGTGTTACCTGGGACTGACTCTGGATCAGCCCCACCCCGAACCTGCCGAGGGTTGCCCTGCCTGCAGGGTCATTGCCTTTTGTCACTCACCTGGTGTTGTGACAGTTGCGGGGAAGAGGGGCTCTGGGGATAGGTGTCTTGGTGACCCTCTTGTCCTGGGTCACTAACCCCGCCATGGTGTCCTCCTGGGGTGGTGGTGTGGTGGTGGCTCGGTGGTGGGGTGGTGGGTGGCGGGGTGTGTGGGTATTTTACCACCCTCCGTCTCGAAAAAGTCACGGCCCCGTGACTGGAGGTAGTATGTTGTGGTGGTGGATGTTTGGTGGGCCGGGGTGATGTGTCGGAGGAAGTTGGTCCAGTGGAGGGTGGTGGGGTTCGGCTCTTGGTGTGGGTTGAGAGTAAGCCGGAGGGAGGATGGGCAGTCTGTCCAGCGGAGGATCTGGAGAAGCTGGTGTGTTACCCTGAGCCTGACCTGTGGGCGGTCGTGGGGCTGCCAGTGGATCCGGTCAATGCTCATCTCTGGTGGTTGTGCTTGGTGCGGAGGTAGGAGTCGAATGCTGGCGAGTGAGGGGAGTGTGAAGTTTTTATGAGGTCCGGGTGGGTGGGAGGAGCGTTGGGCTTTGGGGAATTGGGATTTGGGGAGATTCCATTTTGCTTGGTGGTGTAGGGTAATGGGGGTGGTGTTTGGGGTGGGGATGGGTTTAGGTGGTGAGTGGGGGGTCCTGTGGGTGGTGGGTGGTGGGGTTGGGGTGTATCTGGAGGGTGGACGTGACAGGCGTCCCGACCTGGTGGTGGTGGTGGTGGTGAGGGTGGGTGTTGGTGGTCAAGGTGGGCGAGCACATGGTGTGAGGGGGTATGGCCGGAGGCAGGTGGGGTAGCGGGAGGGGGTGCGGTGTGTCGTGTGTAGTGAGAATGGTTGTATGGTAAGGGGGGTGTAGGTGGGCAGGCTGCGGGTTCACGTGGTGGAGTGGTTGCACTTGGTGGGTTGGGAGGTGTAGTGGGTGGGGTGGTGTGTTGGTGGTTGTGAGGTGGGGTGATTGCACGGGGTGGGCTGGAGGGTGGTGCAGTGGGTGGGGTGGTGCTTTGGCGGTTGTGCGGGTGATGGGTGAGGGTGGCGTGGTGGTGTCGGGCGTTGGTCGGCAAAGTTGGTGTGGCGGAGGTTGCATTATGGGCGGTGATGGCGGCGGTGCAGGATCTGGTGGTAGAGAGATGGGGTTAGGTGTGGGTTGGTCAGGGGTGGGGTTGGGGGTTGGTGTCGTTGTGGGGGGTTGGTGAGGTGGGGGTGAGAAGGAGTAGGAGTCGGGGGGGTAATTCTGAGAAGACCCCGATGGGCCAGGTGTGCGTGGAGAGGTGCGGGGTGCGCGGGTGTGGGGGTGGTCATTGTTGGAGGGGTGGAATGGGTGCACGTGATGATTTTGGTAGGTGCGCGGTTGTCCATGGTGGTCTATGACAACCTGGTAAGGGTTAGGGATCCTGATGATTTTGAAGGGGCCATCAAACCTGGGGGAAGTCTTGGTGGGGATGGGCAGGTGTGCAACCACCACTGAGTCACCTGGCTTGTAGGGGTTGGAGTCCGGTGCAAGGTCTTGCTGGGATTGGAGGTGGTGGAGGCGTCGTTTAAGGTGGTGGAGGGGGGGTTGGAGGGTGTAGGTGGTGGTGGAGGGGTAGGAGGAGTGGGGATTCCCCAAATACTTGGTCGTGGGGGGTTATGCCATCGTCTCGTGGGCAGGTATTAAGCCCCCATTGAACAATTTTGACGTGGGTGGGCCAATCGTCATTGCCTGTCTGCAGGATTCTGGTCCTGACTTGATTTAGGAGGGACCGATAGCTTCTCTCGCATACGCTGTTACCCTGGGGCCAGTAGGGGGATGAGTGGGAGATTCGGTAGCCGAATATTTTGGCCAGTTCTTCCCAGACTTTTCCTGTGAATTCAGGGGCATTATCCGAGTGTAGGGCTTGTGGGATGCCGAAATAAGGGAAGACGTAGCGGACTAGGGCGTCGGCAACTGCTACGGCATTGTGGTCTTCGGCAGGGCAAGCGATGTCGAATTTTGAGTAGATGTCAACGAACATGATGATATATCTGTATCCTGCTTTTGGTGTGAGGGGGCCGATGACGTCGAGGGAAAGCAGCTGCCACGGTTTTTGTGCAGTTAATTTGCCTGGTAGGCCGGGGGTGCGTGTGATGTCTTTCCCTAAAGCACAGGCGCGGCATGTTTGGATGATGTTTTTAGCAATGGTGGATGGGTTGGCTGACCAATACATGTCAGAGAACGCCTGTAACAGCTTTTTGATACCGAGGTGGATGCCGTTGTTGACGTGGAGGTGTATCATAGCGTCATGAGCCGAGGCAGTGTCGAGGACGATGTGGCCGTCTGCATCATACAGGTGTTCGCCATGGAGGTGTAACCTGGCGAATGTACGTGGCGGGATCCAGGTAGGGCGCTGCTTGTCTTTCCACTTTTGAATCAGGTCTGGTTTTGAGCAGATGGCGTTGATGGGTAGATGGGAGAAGGCGTCGGCATCAGTGTGGAGTTTGCCTGGGCGGTATGAGATTTCAAAATCGAATTCTTCGAGAGCTTCCCGCCATCAAATGAGTTGGGCGTTGTTAGTATTGGACTGGCGTAATCATTGCAGTGATTTGTGGTCTGTGATGATGACCACATGGGTGCCGGATATGTAGGAACGGAAGTACTCGAGCTCAGATTATACTGAGGCACTCGCGTTTGGTGGCGGCGTAATTTCGCTCGGAATGATTCAGGGTGTGGCTGGCGCAGGCGATGATGTGTTCGCGGCCATTTTGTACTTGCGCGAGGATGGCCCCTATGGCTATGAGGGAAACGTCAGTATACAGACAGAAAGGGAGGTTGTAGTCTGGGAAAGAGACGACGGGTGCTGAAATCAGTTTGGATTTGAGGTCGTTGAATGCGGTCTTTCTGGTTTCAGTCCAGACAAATGGTTCGCCCTTTTTTGTCAGTTCATGTAGTGGTTTGGCTATGTTTGCAAACCCTTTTACGAACCGTCAGTAGTATGACGTAAGGCCTAGGAAGGCCCAGGTTTCATGGATGTCTCGTGGTAGGGGGATTTCGACGATGGCACGCAGTTTGTCGGGGTCACGTGAGATGCCCTCGGCTCCAATCACGTGTCCTAGGAAGGAGACGTATCATTCAGCTAGGACGCATTTTGTTGGCTTGAGTTTGAGGCCTGCCTGGCGGATGCGTAGGAACACCTGTTTGAGGTGATGGAGGTGGTCGGCCCAGGTGTGGCTAAAGACAATGACGTCGTCTAGGTAGGCCAGGCAGATTTCCCAGGTTAAGCCACTTAGCACTGATTCCATCAGACGGGAGAATGTGGCTGGGGCGTTACAGAGTCCGAATGGGAGGACACTGAATTCGTAGTGTTTCCTGTTTGAGGTCGAGAAGGCGGTCTTTTGCTTGTCATCTGGGTGGACGGGAACCTGCCAGTACCCCGATAGCAGGTCGAGGGTGGAGAACCAAGTGGAGCCGTGCAGGGAGTCGTCGATTCGGGGTAGGGGTGTGGCGTCCTTGATGGTGACATAATTTACGCCGCGGTAATCAACGCAGAATCACATGGTTCCGTCTTTTTTTCTCACGAGTACGACGGGGGAGGACCATGGGCTGGTGGAGATGGAGATAACGCTGGCATCAATCATGTCCTGGACCTGCCAGTCTTCCTCTGCTCGCTGCTTAGAGTTTTTGCAGCGAGATGGTTGGTGAATGGCTGGTCCGGTTGTGTGTATCGTGACTGAGGTAAGTGGTGTGGCCGAGGTCTGTTGGGCCAGACAAGAAATGGTCCTGGAAGTCCAGGAGTAATTGTCGGAGGCTGTTGGTTTAGGAAGGGGATAGGTGCACGGGTAGGTCCGGCAGGGTTGGGTGGTGAGAAGGTGGTGTGTGGCATGGGTCGGCTTCCTCCGTGTCGCCAATGATGAGTCCTCTAGGTAGTGTTAGTGGTGTTATGGCGAGGTTAGCGATACGGATCGCTCGTGCCTGAGGGGGGAGGAAGGTGGGGGATACTAGACAGGAGGAGAGTGGTCCGGTAGGTAGGGATGGGGAAAAAAGGACAGAGGTACCGGATGGTCTGTTTAGTTCCACCCAAGCTTCATGATGGGGCGGGATGGTGACGGTGGAGGCGATCGAGGCAGGAAAAGATGGGGAGGTGGTTGGTATAGGTGGTGGAGTGGATGGGGTGGGGGAGTGGTGTGTTGGGTGAGGTTGGGGTGGTGTTGCATGTGCAGAGGTGTTGGGGGACGTGTTAGGGGAGGGGGTGTATCTGTGTGGGGTTTGTGGGTGGTGGTGTTGGTGTTGGGGTTGTTTTGTTGTATGTTTGTGTTTGTGTTTCCTTTTTTTTTGGTTGTGAAAGGGGGCTGGACTGAAGTGGAGGCGGCGTTGATAACAGTCGATCTTGGTGCGGAGTTTCTGAAGGAGGTCCAGCCCTAAGTATCCGTCATACTGACGGCATATGGAGTCAAAAATGATGAAGGGGTGAATGGTGGAGACTTGTTGATGGGTGTCGGTCCGAAGGGCCCGGGTTTCCCCACGGATAGGCAGGGGGCCATCCCCCGCATCTACGAGGTTGGCAGAGGTGGGGAGAAGGGGGCCAAAAGCAGAGGTATGATGGGAGTGGAAATGAGAGTACAGGCATGACCTGGCAGCTCCCATGTCCACCAGTAATCTACCCTTGACCCCGTTCAGGCGAATTTGGTCGTAGACTGGGGGTCGGTAGAGATGTGAGGTGCCCCCTGCCACCGTGGGGATGTGTGGGGGCGGGCCTAAAAATCCATCTGCTGAGTGGTGATGTGGTCGTCATGCTCCTTGTTGTCTGGTCCTGGGTAGACCGGGGGTGTGGCGTCGTCTTCCTGGGTGTCTTCCTCCAGAGAGGATACCTTCCTGCACCCTTGGGTAAGGGCTCTGCATCTATTTGCTTTGAGTTGTTCCCTAATATCGTGTAGGGGGCAGGTGCGAATGCAGGCCGTGAATTCCCAGGGATTAATAGAGATGAGGTTGCCCTGGTCCCTGGGACTGGGGCACCTTCTCTGTGGGTGTGCCCTGGGAATTGATGGAGACGGGTCCGTGGTGAGTGGGTGGGGCACCGTGTGTATGGGTTGCGTTGTGGGACGGGCGGCGAGGAGGCGTCGGACGAGTTGTAGGCCTTGATCCATATTCCCCGATGGATCGTAAACGGTGAAATGCTCCCTGACTGTGCTAGGGAGAATTCTCAGCAGGGCGTTGAAGGTGTGCAAGTCCTGAGTATTAGTGGCTGCGTTTGGATAAGCGGCGGTGATGAGGCGCCGTGCCTGGACGAAAGTGTCGTCCAAGTTTCCGTTGTAGGCAAGAGCGTCGAGCTGAGAGAGAGTGAAGACTCTGCCCATAGAAGGCATGACAGCCTGCTTTACAACGTGGGCGAACTGTTCCCATGTTAGTTCTGGGACGACTTTTGTTGCGACAGTGGCGATAATTTTTCCCAGGTTAGGTAGAGTGACAGCTATCTTTTCTCTGTCAGAGTCAAACCCGATATCTAAAAGGGGTTTGACCGTATCCAAATAAACATCTATGTCGTATTGCTCCGGGTTGAATTTCGGCAATTGGATGTGAGGTTGGCTGCCATTAGGCAAGTTTCCTTTTATTGTTCCTCTGTGCTTTATTCGGATCCAGAACCACCACTGGCCACCATTGTTATGCTGGGTGTTTTTAAGTCGACTTCTCGTCCTAAGAACACCAGTTACTGAGTGGGATCCTCTTTCCGGACCAGAAGTAAAGCACCCACAGAGGAACAGGACATAAAAACCATGCAGTACACCTTAACACATCTATTACCTTAACTCTGACACCGTGACAATATACACAAAGAGATATTGGATACTTGTAAAAGACAGGGAACACAGAATTAACCTTTAATACAATGGATAAGACTACACACACAGTAAGTCACTCTTCACTTGTACAGGAATATTTAGTATTGATATTACAGTACTCGAATAATACACTTTGGCAGAGATGGCGTTTAATTCACTGAGTATGTTTCACTAGAGGAGGACGTGACCAGGAGTGGGGGGAACGAATAGTACCATAAGTGGGTAGAATGCGGGTCGCATCACTCGCGGGAGTTACTTAGGCACAGTAGCACTGGATCACAGGTTTCTGATGAACTCCGCACGCACCTGCTCTAACCCACGTTTTCTTTACGCCCTCCTGTATATGGTCTTTTCTGTTCTGCCAGGTATCAGGTCACTGTGCACTGAATAGGTCTATAGTTATTCACGTATCATTCGGGCCTCACTCTGTTCTCTCTCACTGTACACTACTATGGTGATTGTTCACTGTATCAGTGTCACTACGTACCCGTATTTTCTTTGGGTATCACCTGCTGCGCGCCCTGGGCGTGAGAGAGGAGCCCTACGGGAAGCCCTCCTGTAGGGGGCAGCGCACTGTCCGTAGGGGCGTCACTGCCCGGGTGGTAGTCGTTGTTGGGGTGCAGGCCCTCCGCTCTGGGGGCCTCGACCTGAGAGGCGGCCCTCACACTGGGACCGCGCCGATGGGGTGCAGGGAGGCCCTCCGGTCTGGGGGCCTCGACCTGTGGGGTGGCCCTTGGGGCTAGGGCCAAACAGCTGCAGGAGGCAGGCCTGGCACCTCTGGCTCCTAGGAGAGAGAGAGCCTGGGTTGTCTGGGCCTGGGGACTGCTGGCCAGACCTGGGAGTCTGGGGACTGCGGCCACCTACAGGAAGAAGCGCCGTCAGGGGTGAACTGCGGCGTCGCCTCCATCGGGTGTCCGTCAGGGACAAGGATCTCCCAGGGGTAAGTGGTAGTGTTTGGACTGGGCCAAGCCACCACTCCGCCAGCACCTCTGGGGAATTGCTCCAGTTGGGAGACAAAGGGCGTCCCACGCAGCCGAGAGGAAAGGGGTCGGCCGCGCAAGGGATCTCCTGCTCCAGGAGAGCCTTCGGAGTCACGAATGAGGGGTGTACAGTGGCCACGCCCTCCCCGTCACGTACGGTGGCCGTGAACGCGGTTTCGTGACTCCTAGGGCTTGCTGCTGAAGGGCGTACGGTGGCCGCTCCTTCCCCGTCATGTACAGTGGCCGTGAACGCGGTGCTGCTTCTGAAGGAGGAAAAGGCAGGAGAGGGGTGCACAGGGGCAGCGCCCTCTCCGGTACATGCTGAGGCCGCAGCCGAGGGTCTACTTACCCTCTCATGCACAAAGGCCATAGCCGTGGGCCTGCCCACCTGCTGGGAAGCAACTGAAGGGCATATGGTGGCCGCTCCTTCCCCGTTACGTACGGTGGCCGTGAACATAGTGTTGCTCCCACAGGGGGAAAAGGCAGGAGAGGGGTGCACAGGGGCAGCGCCCTCTCCGGTACGTGCTGATGCCATAGCCTGCTGCCAGCACTGAGCCCTGTGGAACTCGGCTAGTCACTTCCCTCCATGATGAGTAATTTCCCCTTAGTACTGTTCTCATTTCTATTTTTTTAAGAAAATCTTGCATCCAACAGTAGAGTTTGCTTTGGATTCCTCCTTGATGGTACAGTTCCCATAAAAGTCTTTGGTGTGGTACTCTGTCAAATCTATCTATCTATAGCCCGACGCCCTAATCCCGCAAAGGGTGGCCGCAGACAAAACGCCTCCAAGTCACTCAGTCACCGACCATTTGCCTACCCTCCCTCCAACTCACTCCCCCCCCCCCTCATATACCTATCAACTCCGTCCCTCCATCTCATCCTCGGTCTTCCCCTCCCTCTCCCTCCCTCCACCTCACCTACATACACTCTCTTAGTCAGTCTTTCATTGTTCTTTCTCTCCACATGTCCAAACCACCTGAATGTATTTCTCCTAATCTTCTCCACCACATCTGTCAAATGCTTTCCTGAAATCTAAATAGATACTGTCCACCCATCCTTCTCTTTTCTGTACTGTTTCTGTTACTCTATCATAGTAGCTCAACAGATTAGTAACAGGATTTTCCCTTTCTGAAACTAAACTGTCTTTCTGTTATCATATTGTGTTCTTTTAGATGATTTACCAAAACTTGTCTTAT
This sequence comes from Coenobita brevimanus, assembly GCF_032717465.1. Taxonomy (NCBI): domain Eukaryota; kingdom Metazoa; phylum Arthropoda; class Malacostraca; order Decapoda; family Coenobitidae; genus Coenobita; species Coenobita brevimanus. The sequence continues at coordinate 21,673,083 of NC_137025.1, forward strand.
TAGATTTTCTATTACCTTGCTTGATTAAAGGGACAATGTTTGTTTTCTTCCAAGTATCAGGTACTTCACTTTGTCCCAAAAATTCCTTGAAAATTAAAGATAATGGTTTACTTAACTACTTTGCACATTCATGTAGCACTCAACATGAAATTTCATCAGGGCCATTTGCTTTTCCTTTGTCTAATTTAGTTAACTCCTCCTGTATTTCTTTTTCTGATATTTGTATATCTGGTAATATGTGTGGGCATGCATGTTCCTTATCATCCCTCTCAAAATAATTTTCTTCTGTAAAAACTGATTGGAAATTCTTATTTTGTGCTTCACAAATATCCTTCTCGTGTGTACAGGTGATCCCCTCATCTGTAATGGATTGTATTTTATCTTTTACTTTAGTTTTGCTTCGGATGTAGCTGTAAAATAGCTTTGGTTGATCACGCCTTTTATGATGTCCTCCTGAAACTGTCTTTGGGGATCTTTCCTTATTCTTGTATAATCGTTTCTTGCCTGTTTATAGTTGTTATATGCCCTCTCACTGTTGTGTCTTCTGTATCTATTCCACAACAAATCTCTTTTCTCTTTTGATTTTTTAAATTCTGTATTAAACCATTTCTTTATTTTCTTTTCTGCTTCATTGTGCTGTGGGATGTACTTCTGGACTCCTATTTCAAAGTTCACAATTTTTTTTTATATAGCATTTAAGTCTTGTCGTCTAAGCTCCTTTTCCCAATCTGTTTCTAAGAAGTACTTCTTTAGGTCTTGGTAGTTTCCCATTTTATAATTTAGGCTCTCTTTTGTAACTTTAATTGCTGTTAACTATGTCATATGCAATCCTGAAGTTGCAGTTTAATACTGCATGGTCGCTTTTGCTGAATGGAGGGTGATACATTATACTGTCAATATCGTTTTCTTGACAAGTAATAATAAGATCTAGTACTGAGGGTACATCGAGTCCTCTTTTACTGGTGCTTTCCCCTACATGTTGCATTAGGAAAAACTTCTGCACGAGATCCAGGAGCTCCTGGTCCCAACAGCTTTCTTGGCTTATTATTTCTAGAGTATTCCAATTTATATTTGTATTACAATCTCCAGTTAGTATAATTCTTTCCGATTTCTCTTCCATTCTATGTAGTAATGCTTGTAAACTCTGATTTGTACTCTCTGCCAGGTCCTCATATTCGTCTCTTTCCCATGTGTTTGATCTGGGTGACGTATAAATTTGCTCCAACTACTCTCCCTTCAGATGTATTGAGCTCTACTGCAATCAGTTCTACTTGTAAGGATATATCTAGCTCTGTTTCTTTGACTTTTAGATTTTTCTTTGTTAATATTATAATTCCTCCTTTTTTTTTTAGGTTCCTATCTCTTCTCCATATATTGTAGTTCTCTAAGTTTAGGATGTCATTTAATATCCTTGGTGTTTTGTTTCATTTAGGCATATTATATGTGGTTCATTTTCTCTAATGTAATCATTCATCTCTAATAATTTAGATACTATTCCATCTACATTTGAGTACATTAACTTAATCATCTTGTTTACATACTTGTCATGACTTGGGTCTACTACCTTTCTCCTTTTTATTCCCTCCTGTTCATGTGCCACTTTCGAACCTGCAATCCAGTTACTTTGTAAAAAGTGTATTCTTCTCCTCCTCTGATCTTCCCTCCTTTTTTTTTTTTGGGGGGGGGGAGGATTCCTCCCTCTTCTCTTTTAGTAATTCCAGTTCCTCTTGAGTTAGGCATCATTTTATCCATACATTTTTTAATTCCTCGTTTTCCTTGAGTTTGTTTGCATCTTTTAGTATCTCCTCCACAGTGTTTACACTCTGGAAGGTTACCTGAAGGGGCCTTGACTTATTTCTCTCATATTTCCCAAGCCTTTTGTGCTCTCCTATGTCTTTATTACAGATTTCTTCTGATACTTCCTTCAGTATGCTCATTACATTTGCCGTCTCCTTTTTGTCTCTAGATCTTGTTTTTTACTTCTTCTGTACCAGTGATTACTATAGATTTGTTGATATCTGCTGAATCTCTGACCAATTTAGGATTGTTTTGAATTATTCTTTTCACTTCCTTTTTAATGCTTTTTTCCCCAAACCATGTTTCTAAGTCTTTCTTTACATTCACCCTTTCTGCATAAGTGGTTTCTTTATTATTTTTGTAGCTCTGCTTCACTTCACTCACCTGTGTTATCTTCTCAATATCACTGGTCTGATCTATCAGATTCCTTACTTACCTAATTGTCTCTGTATCATTTTTGAACTCTTCCATGATACCCTCGTGGTTGACTACTGTACTTGCCACTTCACTAATTTTCCTTCTAAGTGACCCACTTTTACTGTCAGCTCATCTGTTGTTGTGTATTTCTTGTTGATTTCCTTTCCTAATTTTTCTGTTTCTTCCTTCTACATGTGCAACTGTTTATTAATTTCATCCATTTCATTCTGAAATGCCATCTCCAATCTGTTTACCTGCTCTACCAGCTTATTGTACAGTCGTGGTCAAAAATAATCACCGATCCTACGGTAACCCCTGCCTCAGGCTGGCTCCCTTTCTGCGCGGCAAGTCGTGGTGGCTGGTGGGGTAAGGGGAGGCTTAGAGGGAGGGGCCAGGGAGAGAAGGGAAGGTGGGTGGGGGGGTCTAGTGTTGGTGTTGGGTTGGGGTGAGGAGGGGGAGGGAGAGGAGGTAGAGGAAATGAAATGAAATGCAAAGTGGTGGCCACATCATATGGCCGTTGTCTTTCATTCAGGGACATTATGGTAGATAATGTTGCATTACACCTGCTATGGGGGCGTAAGATAACAAGCTTTAGATAAGTGGATATATCTAGGGCCGACTTGTGAGATATTTACTGACATGATAGCTCGTGATCGGACGAGAAGGATCCAACATTAATGCGTAGCCAGATATTTGTATTTAGCCGTGTATTTTGACATCGGACGCAGAATTAATAACAAACGCTCCATAGTTTTAAGTGTATTTTCTGTGTGACAAAATGTCACATTATGTCGCAACCACGGCAACCTATGCCGTGGTTGTGGCCCATCTTAATATTACCTTATCGTATGCGTTCACATGTAGACATCATTATCAGCTATTACATGGCATACGAAAGTTCTAGTTAATGGATAATTGTGTCTGAAATGTATTACTTAGAATTAATATGTGTGCATGTGGAAAATTATACAGATCCATGTATTCAGAATATGTCATTTTGATTGTCTGACAACATTGTTAAAACCAAAATAAAAGAAGCCTAATTACTGATCCAGAATCCCTCTGCTGCAATCACGTCTTGAAGTCTTTGAGGCACCGATGACACTAAAATGCCCGCGACCGGACCTTCCGCCCCGCCACCCCCCACACCACCACCGGGCCACCACCACCCCACCACCCGAGGAGGAGATAACGGTCAGGTTAGTGACCCGGGACAAAAGGGTCATCCAACCACCACTGACCTGTGCCCCTTCTTCCCGCAACAACCTCAACACCAGGTGAGCCTAGACCCGCAACAAATTACAAGGCGGGTTAACCATCGACAGCAGTGGGGTGGGACTGATACGTCAGTCCCTCGTAGTCTTGTGGTGACGACCACAACTTCACCCCAACGGGACAGGAGGTCCCTAGGTGAGCCACGGGGTGTTTCCACCTGACTCATTGCCACCGGCGAGCCACGAGGAAGTCCCTTCCTCTGCCGCAGTAACCCACGTGGAGCCACGAGGGGCTTGGTCTCCTCTGCCACATGTGAGCGCCACGAGGGCGTAATACTCCTCTGCCACTATCAGGACAGGAGGTCCTTTTGACGAGGGAAAGAGGAGCCCTCTATAACAAATAGGGCCAGGAAAGGCCCAATAAGTGGATTAGGTAACGGGGCCTCACGCCCTCAGCCACTCCTAAGGGTAAGAGACCCTCACACACCGCCACAAAGTGGGTCCCAGTACCGATCAACCTTGGTGCCCACGGCAATTGTAAAGACGAGAGAGAGAGTCGCCTCTGTGCTACCCTCCATAGAGTTGCAAGAGAGACCACGGCCTCCGTGTGTCCTCTAGAGCCAGCTAACTCCTGCAGGAGTAGCCGGACACCACCTGGGAGTTACCCCTAAAGTGTCACCTGAACAGAGGCCTGGTCCCAGCTCGGGACCCACTCTCCTACCTCCTGGAAATTCTTGTCTTCCCCAGGTACCAAAGCGGGAGACGAGGCCGCAGCCCACACCTGACGGTGCACGTTCCCCGGTAGACTTCCGCAGTCCTCGGACCCCTTAGGCGAGCTCCGGCAAACCCGCTCAACGCCGACCTCCCCTGCCTTCAGGACCCCTACGACAGTCAGGCCCGTCCTTCGCGCACCTGTTTGGCCCCAGTCCCTAGGGCCAACACAGACAGGCCTCCCTTCACAGTGACCAGAGGAGGGCCTACAACAGGTCGAGACCCCAGGCAAGAGGGTCTCCCTGCACCGTGACCAGAGGAGGACCTACAACAGGTCGAGACCCCAGGCAAGAGGGTCTCCTGCTGCACCGTGACTAGAGTGGGACTCTACACCTTACAGTGACAAAGTGATATCGCCCCAGAAAGCTCGGGCAAGAATAGTGACTTCCCCTTCCCTGTACTGATCCAGCGACAGACTTGAACCAGCGAGGAATACACTGTGTGGCAAAAAGTGTCCGTAAATACCTTCCCCTAACAAAGACTATAAGTTCTGGGTTCATCCGAACAGTGCTATCCCACAGTCCAATCTAGAGTAGTTCCCCCCCATTGTCAGTGTATCGCACGGGCGAGGAGTTGCCGCGCCGTTTGCCTAAACAGTGAGACTCCTAGTGCTCTACCTCCACTTTGCTAACTTACTAGTAATAAATCCCTCTCCTCGGCTCATCAAGCCCAGACATCTCCATTGCCCCGACACAAGCTAAGACACTTTTGGACTTTGATGCAAGTGAATCCCCATCCACTATACGGACTCTTAACCTATTGATAAAGATAATTAAGGAGTGTGTGAATATCCCATATTACAATTAACGTAAACTCTGTATGTTCTGTATCCTCTGTTTATAATACCATCCTATGTGATATTGTTAAGGTGTTGTACTTAAGGTAATAGATGTGTTAAAGGTGGACTGCCTAGTTTTTATGTCCTGTTCCCTTGTTAGTGCATTACTTCCGGTCCGGAAAAAGGACCCCGTTCAGTAGCTAGTGTCTTTAGTACGAGGAGTCGGCCTACAAACACTCAGCATAACAGACACGATGTTGTAGATAGTTTGGTGGTTCCTCCGGAATAGCTCCCACTCATACCTGGTGTGCCTGAGGAGGCTGTCCCGCGTGCGCTCGTTGCCTGGCACCCACGCGTTCACAGGAATTCGGGCCCACACAGTCTCAATGGGGTACAGGTCAGGAACATAAGAACATAAGAAGAGAGGATAACTGCAGTAGGCCGGTTGGCCCATGCTAGGCAGCTCCTAGAAGAGTAACTGAACTACTAGAATGAGATAAGGATAGCAAAGAAGAAGGCTCTCCTCCCCACCCTCCAAAACCCTCCAGCCGAAGCCGGCAGAGAAAAAGTCAGAAAGAACACCACGCCGTTAATAGAAAAACTGGCGTGAGACATTTTACAGGTGAAAGTGTGAAAGGAGAATAGAGACTATCTCATAGTTGTTTAACCTGAAAGAAAATTTATTTTTGAATTAGTATTGGTTATAATATTTTCTTTTTATTCTTCTATAATTCCACCCCTTATTTGTCATATGCTTATCTAGCCTATGCTTGGAAACTCTCAATGGAAAGAGGCAGCAACTTCACTTTACTAGGGTAGCTTATTCCATTCGTCTACTACTCTATTACCAGAACCAATTTCTACCGATTTCCTTTCTGCAAACGGAATTTTTCTAGTTTGAAACCATTATTTCTAGTTCTATCCTGTATGCTCACTTTAAGTACCTATGCTAATATCTCCCTTATTTATACCATTCATCCACTTAAAACCTCAATTAAGTCTCCCCTTACTCTACGCCTCTCTAGCGAATGCAGACTTAGTCTTTTCAGTCTGTCTTCATATGACAGGTTCCGGGACGTCATGTATAATTTTAGTCATTCTTTCTCTGTACATTTTCTAACGAATTAATATCCATTCCTATAGTAAGGACACCAAAAATTGTACTGCGTAGTCTCAAATGTGGCCTTACTAATGCTAGATAAAGTTTCAGTATTACTTTAGATGATCTATTGCTCACGCTTCTCAGAAATAAATCCTAGGACCCTATTTGCTTTATTTCTCGCATTAATACATCTGTTGCCTTAGGTTTAAGGCATCGTTACTAATCCCCATAACTCTAGATCTCTCTCGCATTCCGATTTGCTAATTTCTTTGTTATCTAAGCTGTATTTAGTATCTCCAATGGTCTTGCCTACGTTAAGTACTTTACATTTTTCAACGTTAAATTCCATTTGCCAAGTTTTAGACCATTTGGACAATAAAGTATTGAGGTCTTTTTGTAAGTTATGGCAATCGTCAGTCGAGTTAATGATACGCCCTATTTTTGTATCGTCGGCAAATTTGCTGATTCTGCTATTGACTCCTAAGTCTAGATCATTTATATATATGATAAATAATAAGGGACCGAGTACTGAACCCTGTGGTACACCGCTAGTTACTAATCCCCAGTCCGACTTAGTTCCATTTATTAATACTCTCTGCTTTCGTCCTTTCAGCCAGGATTCTATCCATTTTAAGATATCGCCGTCTATACCGTGTGCTCGAGACCTTTCTAACTAACCTTTCGTGTGGGACTCTATCAAAAGCTTTACTAAAGTCCAGATAAATAACATCCTGCAACTGCTCTATCGCTATCTACTGCCTCATAGACCTCCGAGTAGAATGACAGCAGAATTTGTGAGGGCAGGATCGTCCTTGCCTGAATCACCGTGCTGACTTTCGATTTATAAGATTAAATCTTTCTAAGTGATGTAATCCCTATTTGCCAAAAGTCAGCTCTAACATTTTTCCTACTATTGACGTTAGACTTATCGGACGATAATTCGACGCAGCTGATTTATCACCCTTTTTAGGAAGATCGGCTTTTCGGTTTGCGGTTTTCCACGCCTCTGGAACTTCTCCTGAACTTAAAGAATTATTCAAATAACGTTAAAAGTGGCTGACATAATTCTTCTTTGGTTTCCTTTATAATTTTTGCATATATATCGTCCGGACCTGGCCGATTTTTGAGGTTTTTAACTTATTAATTTCTTTCAATACGTCCTCCTTACTAATGGTTATTTTACTAAGAATATTTTCCGTATTCTCATGGTAAATATTTGCTGCTTGAGGGACCAGGCTTAGATTTTCCTTGGTGAATACTGATATGAAATAATTATTTAGGATGGAGCACATTTCTTTATCTTCACTGGTAATGTCACCTGATTCTGTTCTGAGTGGTCCTATCCTATCTTTATTTTTCGTTCGGTACATTTGATAAAAACCCTTGGGGTTTTCTTTTGATTCACTTGCAACCTTAATTTCATAACTTCTCTTTGCTTTTCTTATCTCCTCTTTACTTCTCTATTTAAAATTGTGTACCGGTTACGTAAGTGTTCCTCTCCACGTTTTATTTTTTATATATTCCTATTCCTTTGGCCTATTGGATTTTAATCTGTTGTTTAACCATCTGAGAGAATTATTAGTTAAACGGTTTTAAGGAATATATCTATTCTTG